>NC_058406.1:172799128-172873928 GCF_002201575.2 Neomonachus schauinslandi | reverse complement strand
ATATATACATATATATGTATTATATACGTGTGTGTAATATATATATACGTTGTGTTGTGTAATATATATGTATAGTACATGTACATATCATACTTGACTGTGGTCCGCAGGGATGCCAGCCACCGGAGCTCCCTCCACTGGCTTCCCAGGGCCCTCCAGGGACTCGGGGCACAGCTACAGCCACGCTTGGCAGCTCCGGGATGGCAGAGCTGGAATATTACTCTGAGCAGCACTCACACCACACCTCATGCAGTTAGCACGGAGCCAAAGCTTTTTCTGTGCACTCTTGCGAACAGCCTATGCTGCTCTCTGCCCAGAAGTCATGCCCTCACATGACCTCCTGGTTAGTGACTACTAAGGCCCGAAGGCGCACCCAGCCCCGTTGTCCTTGAAGCCCTACCTGAATTCCACGCAGGCAGCTGCCCCAGTATCATCCTGTATGGTAATGAAATTCCCTGTATCGCCTGTTTCCTCACCTAGACTGCTAGACCCAAAAGGCAGAACCCCTGCCTTGGGCATCTTCATATTTCTAGCCCCCAGCACAGCTCTCCATGACCAGGAGTTGTGGAGTTTCTTGAATCGTGGACGCCAGAAACAGCAGGGACGTTCACAGTCAGCCAGCCCCAGGACACTCAAAGACGGGGGGGGGGGGGGGGGGGGGGGGGCTGGGATCAAGCAGAAGCAGCAGCCTCACCTGGGAGCTTGTTAGAAATGCAGATTCGCTGGCCCCTCTCCAGAATCTTCAGAGACGGAATTTCTGGGATGGGGCCCAGCAATCTGTATTGTAACAAGTTTTCTAGAATATTCTTATGCCTATTAAATTTTAGAAGCTCTGAATCTGTTCTGCTCCCCATCCCCGTAGAGACTTGGTGAAGGAACCTATTTCCCCAAAGCTATACATTTGGTTAAGGGCATCCCATGGGGAGGAGGCCAATAGGTGCCCTCGCCGAAGGCAGCCCTTCACGGGGCTTCTCCTCAAGACAAGCGTGGCTCTCATTTTGGTTCTCATTCACAGGGCTTCTCTTCTCTGCCCTTCTCTTGTTCCCTCTTCCTCCTCCTCCTTTTTCTCTTTCTCTCTCCCCCTCTCCCTCTCTCCCTTTCTCCCTCCCCACTTCCCTGACCCTCCCTTCTCTCTCTCATCCAGGGGAAATAGCTTATACTCTCTGGGCACCTGTTCACCTTGCATGTCACATGGAACTAACCCAGCGTCCCTGGCCAGCTCAGGTCAATCCAGAGAACACATTCCTTGCAAGGGGATGTTTTTGTGATGGTTGGAGAACGGGACCAGGTAATTACAGCAGTCCACTCCGAGGGCAGGAGTTATCTTGAAACTCTTCCTCCATCCAATTGTCATCCCTGTTTCCTCCCCACCTCCTTCCCCTCCCACCCATCAACCTTGCCACCCCCTCCTTCAGCTGTGACAACAGGATTTGTTTTTCTCTGCAGTGGCTCTGGGTTATACATACAGGCAACTAGGTGAACGTTCTGGGAGGCCCGTTACGGTTTCTCAGAATGAGTCATTTTTTCAAAAATAACAAAACCTCTCGACATCACTTGATTTCAGCATTCTCGCCAGGCTCTTGTAACCTCTTTTGCAATTGCATTCCAAGCACGCCTGACTTCTTTCTCAGACCTGATGGCAAGCCCCCCCCTCCCCGCCCCCCGCAGGACTTTGCTGATAGACCAAGAACCCAAGCTCAAGATCCACAGGTCCTACTCCAGAGCGCATTGAGGTTGCAGATGATGGGAGGAAAATGTCTAGAGGCTCCAGGGGGCAGCAGGCGAGGGGGGCATGAGGTCGGAGAGGCTGCCCTGGCTTCTGACCTACAGTGGCTCGCTGGAATTTGAGAAACCACCCTGCTACAGTGCCTTCACCATCCTAACTAGAACAGGCTAAGAATCCCGAGAGAGGTGACTACCATTTTTTTTTTAACACATCACGGTTGTACAAAGCACACTTCACTTCCATCGCCTCGTGCACAGATGAGGACAATCGAAGCTCCCAGAGGCTTGGAGAAATTGAACGTCTTGCCCGGGTTCTCACCATGATGATGGTCTCTGCTTCTGGGGCAAGGCGCAGTAGCAGTAGTAACTCGAGGGTAGACTTTATTCGTCAGTGCCGACAGGAAGGGTAGTATTCTGCCCATTTTCCAGATGGAGAAACTGAGGCTCAGAAAGGTTAACTAGCTCAAGATCACACAGTGAAAGTCAGTGCTGGAACTGAACCCAAGTGGGCTTGGCTTCAGTGCTTATGTTTTCCAATGCATCCCAGGCAAATACTGCTCTCAAAGCACTGTGCACCTTTCTCCACTGCCACTTAGCATCATGGATTTTTTTTTTTCTTTTTCTTTTTTTTTTTAGAGAGAGAGAGAGCACATGTGAGCAGGGATGGGGGAGGAGGGGCGGAGAGAGAGAGAGAGAATCTTAAGCAGGCTCCACGCGCAGGACAGAGCCCGACGCAGGGCTCGATCTCACGACTCTGAGATCATGACCTGAGGCAAAATCAAAAGTCGGACGCTTCACCGACTGAGCCACCCAGGCGCCCCGTAACATCATGGATTTTAATTGACACTTGAAGGATCTTTGTCCTGTGAGCTCTTTAAAGCAAGGAGAGTGGTTTGCTCATTTCTGGACCCTAGCACAGAACTCCCTAGGTGATAAACACACACAACCACTGCTGGATAAAAGCAGGGGTGAACACCTCTGGCCCTCAGACTGCAAACCTGGACGTGTCCCCTCTATACACACCGCCACTCCCGTTCCAGAGCCATCAGAGCTTGTGGTCCCTGAGGAACCCCAGATCTAAACTTGACTGCTGTACTTCCCGGCCGTGGTGAAGACACCTCACCCATCTTGGGTCCAGCTTTCTCATTTGTATAAATATGCTGCTGGGCAGGAGATACGCAGAGGGCCCCCTGGGCTCTCACAGAAGAAGGTTCTGAACATATGTTGAGTTTTCTCAAGAAGACAGGGTCTAGCACATTGGTTGGTTGAATAGTATTTTTTTGCAAAAAAAAAAAAAAAAAAAGGTGGAGCCAAACTCCAGAGTTTGTACCATCGGCCCCATGGTATTCTTCACATTTACTTTTGTTGCTGTCAGATCCTTGCACAAAGGAGAAGTGGAAACTCAGAAGTCTTAATGCTCTGTGACTAAAATCCTGTGTGAATGAGCTACATCATGCCCACCCAGTATCACTATTGGTTTTTGCTTCCGCTTTGAGACGCGTGCTAGATATCGCTTTCCTCCCGCCCCCACCACCTTCCTGTCACCTCCATGCCCAGCCTGAGCTGGGCTGGATGACCCTTCGCCATGCTCACTTCTGGGCACAAGTCATTTTTGCACCGAAACTGCCTGCTTAGGCACCTATCTGCCAGGAGACGTGCACCCACGCATGTGCGTCTGTTCCGGGCCCCCACTCTGTGCCCAACAGCTCCTCTTATCTGCAACACTTAACCAGATGCAGCCCAGAGCTGCCCCTCAAGAACTGCTTGATGATCACACAACGTCACCAATTCCGGACTCCTGCAGGGTCCTTGGCTCTTCTCAGGGCACATCCATCCACATGCTTCCTCCACATGAGAACCCCGAGAACTCGGAAACGTTTCTCTCCTTATGCCCATTTTTAAGATGAAGATGCTAAGACTCACTGTGCAGACTGACTTATCCACCACCGCACGGCCAGGGAAAGGTAGAGCCCACACTCAAATCACAAAATCAGACAGTGAGGTTTGGGGAAGACCTTGAAGGCCACCTAAAACAGAATTCTTGGGGCACCTGGGTGGCTCAGTCGGTGAAGTGTCTGCCTTCGGCTCAGGTCATGATCCCAGGGCCCGGGATCAAGCCCCGCGCCGCGGGGAGCCTGCTTCTCCCTCCCCCACTCCCCCTGCTTGTCGCATTCTCTCTCTCTGATAAATAAATAAATAAAACCTTAAAAAAAAAATTCTTTAACCTGTTTTTAGCCAGGAAATCTTTGTTTTTGTTTTTTCCTTCTTTCCCTAATGAAATCTTACAAAAAATCATAATATGAATAGGACCTGCTCTTGATGAAGGAAAAATAGAAAAATTGAACACCCATCAGCTCAGCCCCTCAGCCTACCCTCAAGAGGAAAGGAGGGGGGTTATGAGCCCTGTTGGAGACACCATGGGTCCAAATAAACATTCTAGAATGGCTAGATCTATGTTCGAATCCCATGTTCTTTCCACTACAGCACCCCACCTCCCTGAGGTTACCTCCCTCATTCAAAAGCTCCCTCTTGGTCATCTCTGTGTCAAACATTGTGCTAAATGCTGTCGAGGATGCCAACCAAATATTTTGGGCCGAGGGTCCACGGACCCCCTTTGGTCCCCAATCCTACCATTTCCTGGCTGAGAACCTTGGGGAAGTCACTAGTCTGTCCTTGAGCCTTGGCTGCTTCATCTGCAAAATGGCCCCAAGGCTCACATTGAATCAGAGTCAGTTGCCCCACGAACATAAAACACTCTGCAGGACTGGACATCCGCACACACTCCCAAAGCATTGATGGTCTCTGCTCTCTCAGGGCTCTCCACCGTCCAATGCGGAAAGCACTAGAAGGGCCTGAGATCACTTTTGTGAGGATGTCCCCTTTTTTACCTTAATAACTGTGCCTTTAAACTTACAGCAGCTTGCCTTGTCTCACAAGGGATTTGGGTTTGCAGGTATGACCCCTTTTCTGCTAAAGATGTTGATTTAAGGATGAAAAGGGGGCTGACAGGTTGACTTCATCTGGAAGATCCAGAAAGCCAGGTGACAGACGGGAAACAGAGGCAGCCAACGTGGTGCGTCCAGAGCTCAAGCGCCTGACAAGCAGAGAGCCAGGAGAGTCCCCAGCGAGGAGGAGGGGCACAGGCAAAGCAGAGGGCGGGGAGGACAGCCACCCTCTCTAGGCACCTTCTGCTCTCCCCACCTCTGGTCGCTGTCTCTCTGGAGGGTTTGACAGGTGCCTGGGCAGCACAAAGTATTCTACCAGGTAGCGCTGTGTGTGTTGGAAGCCTCCCAGATTCCCCGCAGGCCTCGAAGGGAAAAAGGAGACAATGATGTCACAGGCAGAAGCCTCCAGGAGCGGCTTTTCCCCTCTGCATCCAGTGTCTTCGGCTTGATCTAAAAGCAGCAGCTTGCTGGCAGGGGCTGCTTCTGCTTGAGCCTCTGATCCAACGTCGGAGCTGTCTGTTCTCTTTAACAATAATAAGAGTCCTCTAACAGGTGCATTGTGCACCCATGCCTTTTGCTACATTGCTTCACTGCCTTTTAAATCTCATGTCTTGGGGAAGAAGAAGGCTGGGCAGGGGCCATTAGCCCCCACTTGCTGGGGGGTCACAGAGCGCGCAGGGAGAAGCACCTGGGCTGGAACCTAAGGGTTTTCACTCTGACTCCGGCCCTCCTTCTAAAGGCCTTTCCTTCTAGAAACATCCAGTAACCTGAGCCCTTTAAGAAGGGGAGGGCTTGCAATGCCCCTTGCCTTGCAGACTGCCCTGGTCAGCCAAAGGGCTCTGGCAGGCTTGGAGCCTCATTGCATGACGACATTGCCCTGGGGCATCAGAGCAGGGCTCAGCCAGTGGCACCCTTGCGAATTCTTGGACTGGCCCCCGGGGCCTCGTCAGCACACCCAGGTCTCTTGTCTTCCCTTTATGGTTGGGTCATGGGTTGGGTCCCCTGGGGCATCCACAGCCTTTCCCTTTCTCTCAGTCCTGGAGCCCTCAGACTGAGGCCAAGTTCAGACGGCTTGGGGCCAGAGTGGAAGCACCTGACACAAAGCAAGAGGCCAGGGTTCAGCGTTAATTGAGGAGTCTGTCCTTCACATCACAGTGTCGGAGTGAGCTGGGCAGTGTATTTGGGACAAGCTCTCCAGCTAACTCATACTTGCTTCACCACAGAACCCAGAGCCAAAGAAGGCGCTTCATTTTCCAAAGAGGGAGGCAGAGTCCCAGAGAGGTTAAGTGCTGGGCAGGGGTGTATATCAAAGGAAACTGGGGCTCTGTGACTCTGGCCCAGGACCAGGAACTCTCCACTCTGAGCCTCCGTTCCCACCCTAGGACGCTGTCACTTTTTAAAAAAAAAAAAGATTTTATTTATTTATTTGTCAGAGAGGGAGAGAGAGAGCACAAGCAGGGGGAGCAGCAGTGGGAGAGGGAGAAACAGGCCCCATGCTGAGCACGAAGCCCAATGCGGGACTCGATCCCAGGACCCCGGGATCGTGACCTGAGCCGAAGGCAGACGCTTCACCGACTGAGCCACCCAGGCGCCCGACAATGTCACGTTTAGGTCCCTTCTAGCTGACAATCTGCTCTACAAGGTGTAAGTCCAGCCTTGGTCCCCTAGAGCCAAGCAGAGTCTCACATGGTGGAGGCAGTGCCTCCAAAAGAACAATTCTTCAGAGTCCTTCTTTAACGGAACAGAGGCCAAGCTTTCACAGTCCCACCCCAAAGCCTTGAGATTCCTCATTATCAAAACAGGCATAGAAGACAGAGGAATAAAAAGGACGATGAGGGAAGGCAGGACAAGGGCAAGTGTGGGGCCTATCAGTGCTCATTCCCGTACTCCTTCCTGCTGATTTCCATCCCAGGGGTTCGGAAGAAGCCAACTTCTGCTCCCTGCTCCAGGAGTGAGACCTTGGCTAAGTCCATCGTTGAGGTCCATCTACCTGCAAACAGTGATTGGGCCAAGAGTAGGCACTGGCCCAGTGAGAAAATTTCAGGATATTTGCTGAAAACATAGGAGAAAAATCATTTTCTGTCTCTTTCTGGATATAAACGAAGAAGAACATAACCAAGGAAGTGCTAAATGCTGGAAGTCATCTTGCAACCGATAAGAGAACCAGCTTTAAATGAAATTGACATCATAGGAGGCCAAGTGAAGAAATAGAGAAAAACCAGGTCTTCAGAGGCATCTTTAAGCTGCTGGATCAAGCATTGCCTGAAGCACACATTCTAGACTTTTCACTTACATAAGCCAATAAATTCTCTTCATTATATAGAGCTCAGCTCGAACTAGATTTCATTACTTTCAACCAAAAGATTCCTGATACTACCTCCCTCTAGTTCTGAAACATGATATAATGGTTTAGCTGTTCCTCATGGTAATAAGGCTCCTTCATAGGCCATGTCTCAGCTGCTATATTAGCCAGGTGAGTGTTACTTACCTCACTAAAGTCAGTTTGCCTCAGAAAGTGGTGAGCTTCCCATCCCTGGAAGCACTCAAGCAGAGGCATTTTGAGTAGAGAATAATAGCAGATGCTAAGTCTGTGCTAAGCATTCTGCAGACAGGATCTCGTTTAGTTCTCACCACAATGCACGTGAGATACTCTGTGTATTATCCTGGTGTTCCAGCGTCCTATCTGCGGAGTCTTCGATTTATCTTCTGTTTCAACTCCACTCTCCTGTCAAGTGTCTTCTTCGGACAATCCCAGCAGCCTCACAGCCAGTCTCTCTCCCTCCTATCCATCATGCTCAGCCCAGCCCCAGAGGGACCTGTGCAAAATGCAAACTGGCAACGTCTCTTGCTGCCCCGCAAACACCCTCAGTGGCTCCCCAGTGCCCCCAAAATAAGCCCTCAGCCTTCACGTAATATACTGAAGTGGCTCCAGTAAGTCCTTGCATGGACATTTTCCTGCGTACACCAGAGAGATTACCGCCTCTTCTTCCCCCACCCCCCCCACCCCCAGCTCATGGCACCACGGGAAGGCACCTGACCAAAGGGCAGCCAGTCAATGGCCAGAAAGGGGACCACCAAGTGACTGTGGTGTTGTGGACGGAATGTTTGTGCCCCCCAGAATTTGCTATTGAAATCCTCACCCCCACTGTGATGGCATCTGGAGGTGGGGCCTTAGTTCTCTTGCCCTCTCTCTCTGCCATGGGAGAAAATAGCTATGACCCAGAAAGCCCTTCACCGGACACCAGATCTACTGCTACCTTGATCTTAGACTTCCCAGCCTCCGAACTGAAAAAGCGTGCTTGCTGTTGAAGCCACCCAGTCTGGGGTGTTTTTGTTACAACAGCTCAAACTGACTAGGACACCTGGAAGGAGTGATTGGTCCATGGAGGTGAAGGTGAGCATGCAGATCCATCAGACCCTGCTGGTGGCGGGGGTGGTGGTGGGGTAGTTCATGCTTCTCAAATGCTCTGGTCACTCCCCCTCCTCTCCCAACCTCCCTGGCAGTTAGGTGGGGCCACCTGGCTACTTCTCACCAATGGATTGTGAAGATAAGCATCAAGAATATTAAGAACTAGTGGGCCTCCCCTGTCCCTCTCTTCTCTTGCCATGAGAGACTTTGGAGGCCACACGTTCCAGGGAATACTTGTGTAATTGTGTAAAGCTACCAGGGTTTCAGGGTCTATCTGTCGTCACAGCAGAGCCTAATCGATCCTAACCAGTACATGCTCAAGAATTTGAACTGAAGACACACATTGAGACTTGAACACAAGAGGGTTTCGTGTTAATGTCAAAGCTCTAGGCTGGCAACCAATGAGTTTTGCTACTGTGCAGAAGATGAGATAATTCGGTACAAAAAGAAGGTTCAGTCCTGAACAATTTTATGTTGTCAAAGTACCTTCCAACCGGGGCACCTGGGTGGCTCAAGTCAGTTAAGCATCTGCCTTTGGCTCGGGGCATGATCCCAGTCCCACATTGGGCTCCCTGCTCAGCGGGGAGTCTGCTTCTCCCTCTGCCTCTCCCCCTGCTTGTGCTTGCTCTCTCTCTCTCTCAAATAAATATATAGAATCTAAAAAAAAAAAAAAGTAACTTCCAACCTCTATGAGGACGGGCTCTCCCAAGAATCTTGTTCATCCTGTGATGCTGGTTATGCTATATGCCTGGTTCCCTAAGAAGCTTGGCCCTAATTCTGGAAGCTCTTTTATTCCCACATGTATCCTCACAATTACCCTATTAGTTGAAGTTACCCAATTGCCTCTGCAACCCAAAGAGGCTGCCAACATACCAGACCTTTACGATCTGGCCCCTGCTGACTTTTCCAACCCTACCTCCTCCATATGTTTCCCAAGACCCCCAGGCCCCAGCCCCAAGCACCAGCCACATTTGCCGAAGTCACCCAGCCCTCTCATGCCTCTGGGCTTCGTAGTTCTTGCTTTAGCCAGGACCGCTCTTCCTGCTGCCTCTCTGCCTATTAAAAGGCCGTTTGTCCTTCAAACCCCCATTCAAAACACTCCTTTCATGAGGCTGCCACCGTTTCTCCATAGTATTCAAACACCAAGTTGATCTGTTTCATTTTGTTTTTACCTCTAAGACAGGTATAGTAATAATTCTTACTTTACAGGATGGCCGAGAGAGCCAAAGGAAACAATGCGAGAGAAAACCCTTAGAAAAATGAAACAGACTGTGTCAACATAAATCCAAACTGTGACTGTTCTCCCCTGCAGGACCATGTTTCATTCTGGCTGACCTTGTGGTTTGCTGTGTGCCTTCCTCCTTTTCTTGCATCTATTAGGATGGTTTTGGTTGCATAAAGAAATTCTGCCTACCTCAAGCACCCTCCCCATAAGAAAAAAATGCAAAGGAAATAAATAGAAGGGGTAGCAGTTAAGAGGTGCGTCTGATTACAAGTAATGGAACCCCCCAACAGAGCTGTTTGAAGCATAAAGGATTCTGAGCAAGAAGCCTAAAGGGAAGTTGCTGCCTGATATCTGTGCAGCGCTTCTAACCTTTTCCTCATGCTTACAAGGTTTCTGCCACAGCCCCAGCCATCGTGTCCACATCCCAATAAGAAGAAGGAGAAAGGGGAGAGACGTTGAGGGCAGATGGACACTCATTGGCTAAGCCACATGGCCATCCCTAACCGTAAGGAAGTCTGGGCAGGTGAGCTTTGAGCCTTCCACTTCCTAGAACAGAGAAAGCACAGCGGGAAGAGACTTGGGACGTGTGTTGAGTGAACCAACCTAGAGTACCTACCATAAGGAAGCCCTCAGAAAGGAAGAAAAGCTGAAGAGCCAGAAGGCAGGAATTAGCCGGCAGTTACCTTCAGGGCGCTGCTAACCGAATCACTCAGCTCTTGCCACGTTTAATTCTTGCGTCACAATTTACTTTCCCAGTGTCCAGTTCTCCAGTTTGAGACAAATGGCCACCTGTTGTCTGGGAGAGTGCAGACTTGACTGGAAATACCCCAGTGTGGCACGCAAGGACAGACGGGGAGACCCCATAAAGAAAATGCTAGGGCTGGGCAGATGAGAACCAGTCCTCTTACGTTTCCCCTATTAGGGTCTGAGCTCCCCAGAGACAGACTCGTCTGACTCTCTCATCTGGGAATCTGCCCCTCTATGCGGCCAAATGATTCGCTCACCAAATCCGCCGTGACTGGGGTGATTTCACTCTTCAACCCTCCGGGCCAGCTTGTTTTCTCCTCCCTGTTTTGGTTTGCGTCCTTATCTTCGTCCTCAGAGAGAGCGTGGGTCCTCAGAGAGAGACGAGGGATGGAATTGCAGCTCCTGGAACCTTCCCTCTGTGGCTTTGCTCAAGATACCTTACATCTCTATGCCTCCGTGTTCCTATCTGCAAAATAGGAAGACTTAAACCAATCACATGAGGTTGCTAATAGCAGAATTAAACAACATGGTGCATATAAAGCCCTCAGCACAGTGCTGGGCACAAAGTGGACACTCCAGTATCAATGACCCATTAGCATTTTTGTGTAGGAATTTTAAGCAATAAGAGTGCAATGAACAACTCCTTATATCCAATTCCCCAAATATTCCTGTTTGGATTCTTACAGATTGCAGGTTTGATATTTGAGGAGAGAGCAAAGTTCTAATCTTTCTAGTTCATCCTAAAAATAGTTAGCTCTTCTCTGTACATTCTGTCAGCTCAGCAATTCCCATCTAGGGAACTGGGAGATTGTGAAAGGCAATCTTTCTAAACAGGGGTCAAATGTTTTTCCTTACCCCAGAGTAACTCACAGAAGATGCACATGAAGGGAAAGAGCTGACCCAGGAGGACGGGGGTCTTCCCACCCAGGCTGGGGTCTGGGGTCTGGAGTCTCAAGTATATAGGGCAAATGGTACATGATTCATCCTAGGAAAAGGGGTATTTTTCTCATATTTCTTCATTCAACCATTCAAGTTATCTGAAAGACATTTACTGAAAGCTACCAGCTAGGAAACCGGTAAATGCAGCAGAGACAATTAATTAGGGTGTGCCCGCCCCCTAGAGACTTCATGATAAAGCTATTTGTTGAAATCTTCAAGCATTCAATTATAATAATACATAATAAATACTATTATTTTTATTGAGCATTTATTAGGTGCCATTCACAATTCTAAAGCTTTACACACATCATTTACTTTTCATCTTTACCTTAACCTCATGAGGTAATTACTTTATACCCCTTCTGCTGATGAAAACAGAGGGGTATATCAAGAGTGAAATAACTTATCTGGGTCCTTTAGAAACTATCTGGAAAGCTTTCCATCATTCCTCCCCACCAGTGCTGGGGGGCATCTAACAGATGAGGGGTCAGCAGTTGTCATAGAAACAGCAAAAGAACTTGAATCTAGTGCCACTTTGCTGCTGGCAAGCTAATAACAGCCCCGGACAAGTTCTTCTCCGTGCTCAGGCAGCTCTCTCCCCAAGAAGTTCTTTCCCAACAACTTCTCTGTGTAGCTACAACCTATTCATCTTTCAAAGTCCAGCTCCACTGCCACCCCATCAAGAGAACTTTCCAGAACCCCCATGCACACCACCTAGCTACAATCTCTCAAACCTCCGTGTTGTTCCATCTCTATTGACCTTTGAGTTCTGCCAAAAGTTATGATGGGCTGTGTATTTGGCTTATTTGTCTCTGTTTAATGAGTTTCCCTCCAAAGCAGAGACATGCTCTAGTCAACTCTCTATCTCCAGACACTGGCATTCATGTGTGGATTAAAGGGGTACTAAACCCATAGTGCTTGGCTCATTGCAAGCCTTGTGCTCAGCAACCACAGACAGAATAGAATTGAATGTGGAAATAGACAAAATGGCAGTGCAAGGAGAATCCCTTGTCTCCCAGCGTGGAAGCATGTTGAAAAGATGTCAGCAGGTGCTTCAAACAAGAATGGCCAACAGGTTAGACAACCAGACCTTCTAAGATTTAACAATTAGACTGCCCTTCGACATAACCAGCTCTGTCCTCTCAAGCAAGCTGATGGATCCCCCAGTTGCCATCCACAGTAGATGAAAAACAGAAGTCGTATTATTATCTTGTGCAACTTTTGGGGAAAACCACAGCTTCAACTCCTATGGCTTCCACACCCTCTTCTGTCATTCTCTCCCCATTCAACGTTTTCCTCCCATCCACAGGAAAAGCCAAATGTTCCTCGCTTTCAAACCTGTTTCATAAAAAATCAGATTTACCAAGAGTATAACTCAGGAGTAATGATTTACTTTACCTGAAATCACTTACTTAAAAAAAAAAAGATTTTTTAATTGGCAAATTACCAACATAGTACATTGAGAGTGTACTTTAATTTTCAGAGACTCAATACATAAGTTTGTTTTTCCCTGAACACATGTCAGGTGCATTATGGGGTCAGCAAAGGCACTGGTGGAGTGAGGATGGAATCTCTGGGGAGAACTCGAATGGGGGAGGGCTAGTGAGAATCTGGAACCTGACTCCTCCCCCAAAAAAACATCTGCAATGCCTCTAGAGTTGATTTTCACAAAAATATGTGCCTTGAGCTGATCCACTGGAAGTAAAGAGTCCCCATGATTAAAAGAGTTTAACAAGTGTACCTGCTCTGTTCCTGCCTTTAAAGATCCTGATCATCATTTGGTTATTCAAGACTGTGAGGAACCCAAAAGTAAAGCAGCTTGTTTCATTTTTATGTAATCATATTATAGAATTTCTAAAAATAAGCTACAGAATTCCTTTCCAGAGGAGGTAATCTTGAGAAAGACAATAAAGTGAAGTGGGTAAGAGCCTGGTGTCTGTGGCCAGACAGCCTGGGTCTGGATCCCAGCAATGCCCCTCACTCTCTGTGTGACATAAGCACGCTACTCTACCCATGCTCTGTGCTTTCATTTCCTCATCTGGAAAATGTGGATGATAAGAGGACCTACCTCATTAGACAGGGTGGATGTGAGAACTAAAAGCACTAAAATATATACAATTCTTGGAATGGATCCTGTATATAGTAAGTGCTCAATAAATATCAATTATTTAGAATGTAAGGCTCATATATTATCCAACAGCATGAAGACACAGTTGTTAAATATCTCAGAACATTCTTCCTGCTTGGCCCCTAAATTTCTGGGGAACAGTAAAATATAACCTAACTATACTAGGAAAAACCAGCCAAGAAAACATGGGGTGTAAGGAAGACATGACCAGGTCTTGGTAGTGATCCATGAGGACCCCCAAACAATGGAGGAGAGAATTGAAGTGGTCCACGGCTCTTGGTTACTAGCACGGCCTGTGGAGGGCGACCGCTGAGGGTAAAGCCCACGCACACCCCACACACGCTGTGTGATCCGAGGCGAGCAACCTCACCTCTCTGTGCCTGGGAATAAGAACAGTACCGACCTTTCAGAATTCTCGTGAGGATCAAATGAACAATTAGGTGAACAGTGTCTGGCTTCTAGCAAGTAAAGTGTAGCCCTGATTATTCTAGTCCTATGGTAGTGATGTCAATCCTTTTGCTTCTCGTTTAGTTTTGTTTTTTCTTGGAAACACAGCCTCACAGACTCTTAGAGTTAAAAAACGGTCCAGAGCAACATCTTTATTTTGCTGACAAAGAAATAAGGCCCAGAAACAAACCGTCATTTTCCTCAAGTCACGTGGCAAGTGGGAGATGAAGGTAAGGAGCAACCTTCCTTCCGTGAGATGCAGACAAAGATGGGTCACCTTTCCTGGCTGCGCGGGCCCCGAGGGAGGAAGTGGGTCTCTAGAGAGAGGCATGAGCATGGCAGGAAGTGGGCACACATTCCCATTCCCAGAGAGCAGGGGAAAATGGTCCCAAATCAAACAGTGTTCCGTTGGGCCCTCGGCCACATGAAGCACTGTTGATTTTCGTCCCATGAGCAATGGAAAAGACTAACCGTGATTCCCTCATGCACTCTGCAGTGTTGTCCTTGAAGAACATTTACAGTCAATATCTCACCTGATTTCATCCTCCTGTCAAATTCCTCTGGTAGGTGTTGCTATCCTTATTTTTAAAGACTTCCAAGGGCTACCTGGGTGGCTCAGTCAGTTAAGCGTCTGCCTTTGGCTCAGGTCATGATCTCGGGGTCCTGGGATGGAGCCCCACATCAGCTCCCTGCTCAGCAGAGAGTCTGCTTCTCCCTCTGCCCCTCCCCCTGCTTGTGCATTCTCTCTCTCTCTCTTATGTTCTCTCTCTCTCTCTCAAAAAAATAAATAAAATCTTGAAAAAAAAAAAAAAAAGACTTTCAGAGAAGGTAATGACAAGCTAGTAAGTAGCTCAGTGAGGACCCAAAGTCGGTGACGCCTGACTCCAACCCCTGCCTCAGGGTGCCACCCACCCCCACGTGCAGGAGTCCCTAACTCCAATACTCGGATTTGACACAGACTTTACGTTCTTACAAGCCACAGAATAATTCTCCTATGACGTCCTACAACTCATGTCTCAGTCTCACCCCCCCGAGGGACCTCCTCTGACCAGCCTGTCCACTGAGCTGTCCCCACTCCTCTGGACACCTCCAGGGCTTGCTGTCCACACCCTGATGGACACCTGCCAATCACCGCCTGGTTTCATCGTTCCAATTCCAGTTTAGCTAGCAGGCCCCATGCACCTACTGTGTGCACGGCTCTGCGTTGGATAACTTCCACACTCCGTCTCACCTCATTCTTACAACCATGCAAGGGTTCAGGGGCTGTGGTCCCCATTTTGCCAAGGAGAGAACAGAGGCTCCAAGGCCTGACGTGAGGTGCCATATTTGTTTTCTCTGTGGCCCTTAGATACTACCACAAACTCCGCAGCCTACAGGACACAAATTTATTATCTCACAGTTTTGAAGATCAAAAGTCTGACCTGAGTCTCATGGGGCTAGATTCAAGGTGTCAGCAGAGCCTCAATCCTCCCTGGAGGTTCTAGGGAGAATCTATTTCCTTGACTTTTCCAGCTGCTCAGCCTTCCCATTGCTTGGCTCATGGCCCTTGCCTGTTTCCAAAGCCAACCATGCGGGTTGAGCCCCTTCTCACCTTGCATCTCTCTGATCCTTCCTCTCTCTCGACAACGCTCCCTCCAACTGCAGCCAGGAAAGGTTTTTCACTTTTAGGAACTCCTACGGTCAGATTGGGCCCGTCGGGACAACCCAGGATAATCTCCTCACCTCAAATTTCGTAGCCGTCATCGTGTCTGCAGGGTCCGTTTTGCCTGGGACCACATCGCTAACAAGTGCAGGAGCCCCGGTGTCTCCCAGCCCCAGCTCATTTCCATCAGTCATCTCTCCCTGCTCTATCCCACTCTCCTCCCCGTGACACCGAGTCAGCCAACTTTATTCATGCAATTGAACAAACCCACGAATTAACTGATTAACTAACTAGCCCGTGTCTGACCAAGCCAGGCTATTCCATAGAATAATAAACAGAGGAGATCAGCAGAAAGGGCGCCGATTTTGAAGCGATGAAGGGTTGGATTCAAGCTCTGGTTCCGCCATGAGGACGTGATCTCGGGAAAATTACTTAACCTTTCTCAACCTCCATTTCTTCGTCCGTAATGTACGGATGAGAATAGTAAGCCCGTAGGGTTGTCCTGGGGTTGTAAATGAGAGAGCGTATATAAAAGCCTTTGCATAGCGCTTGATACCCAGGAAATGTGGAGCAAATTGGAACTATCATTACAGAGGTCACTCATACCCCCTGACGCCCACGCCGGGAACGGAGCACAAGGAAGGTGGATCTCCCCTCCGGGTGTCAGGAGCCAACAAGAAAGAATTACAAAGTGTGGTGGTCAAGGAGAGCAGGAGCCCAGGCTTTCATTGGTTGGAGAGTGGAGGAGTCTGGAATCTCCCTAGACGAGGAGAATAAGGTTATGCGGTCACCTCGGCCCGAGGGGAGCATGCAGTGTAGACCTGAGGCATATCTACATTAGGCCCCAGACTCGAGGCTGTTCCTTTCCCATAGGCCTGAATGTTTTGAATCAGGTGGGCAGGTCATGGCCTCGGGTAAGTACCTGAGTCTCTGTTTCCGCATCTCTGAAATGGGGATGATAGTCCCCTCATTCACTTTCTATGAGGATGATGTACGTGAGCAATATAAACGCTCGCGACAGCCCTCACAGGTAGATAGTGTGATCCCCATTTTAGGGACGAGGAAACTGAACCTCAGACAAAAGCACGACTTCCATTAGCTGGCACAGCTGTGGGGTCACATCGATGCTGTTGATTATGAGAACTACAGCAAGAACACCCCACGTGGTCCTTGGGCAAATTCTCTAAGCCGTCCTGTGTTTCCGATGTGGTGGTGGCGGCGGCAGTGGCTGGGCTTGACTGTTATCACCATGGTCCCTTTCAACAGCCAGAGGGATCCTTAAATCTTGGTCACCCCTCCATTCCTCCAAAGGCTTCCCATTTCACTCAGACAAAATCCAAAGCTACCCCGAGGCTCTCAGTGTCTTACAAGACCAGCTCAGCTGCCTCCCCGGCCTCCTTTCCTGGGACCCACCCACGCGCTCCTGCCTCAGGGCCTTTGCCCTTGCTGTCCCCTCTGCCCAGTGCACCCTCCCCCATACATCGGCAGGGACCCCGTCGTCACCTCCTTCCAGTCTCTGCTCCAGTGTCACCTTCTCGGCGACACCGTCCACGACCACCCTTTGTAAAATAGCACCCCTTCCCTTTTCACCTCCTCATCCTGTTCGATTGCTCATCTAAACAAGCACCCCCACCCGACCAATCAGGATAGGGCATCACTTCGTTTCTTGTCTTTTTCCCCTAGAGTATGAGCCTTCCCTGCTGGAGCCTTGTTAATGAGAACAGGGCCAGGCACACAGTAGGTGCTCTATGCGTATTGGTTGCACGAGAGAATGGCCTCTTGGGCTCCTCGGGCACCCCGGGCAGAGGGGCGGAGAAGGCAGAAGGCAGCAAGCTGTGCCAGGTAGGGAGGGGAGCGGTGGGGGAGGCAGAGCCATATTCTGAAGGAGGAAACTGCCAGGGCTGCTGCCGGCTGCCCCGGGGGCGGGGAGGGGGGGGTCAGCAGGGCACAGCTGGGTGCAGATGCTCATCTTCCCCGTTCCCCTCCCCCAAGTGCAAGAGCACCCCGGAACCACTAAGCTGAGCCCTGCCCCAGAGCAGGCGGGAGAACTGAAAGCCAAACCTAGAATCTTCAGAGTTGAAGCAAACCCCCGAGTCTCTAGTTTGCTGACCCGCTGCTTTATTTAGGACCAAAAGATAGAACCGAGGAGGGGACTGGGAGCTCATCCCAAGAAAAGGAAGCTCAGGCCTCCCCGAATATCGATGATAACAAGAACAGGAGGTGTATCCACCTGGACGGATTTATGGAATTGACCCCAGATGGTGCAAATGAAAAGCGTTTCTCTTAGGGACCACTTACTGATGGGGGCTGGCAGCGCAGGCTCCCGGCCATCGCATCCCCTGAGGGGCAGGGGGTGGAAACACGGAAAGGGGGATGGGAAGACATCGTGGAGGAGCACAGCCTCTCTTTCGGCCCGCTGGTCTCCTGCCAGGACCCTCCACGCCGAGTGCCACCAGAAGACCGGCCAAGGGAGCAGGGGACACAGTGGGCAGGGCAGCCCACAGGGCACAGAGCCGGGCAAGAATGTCCCCTGGGAACGTGGAGAAGAACCAGCACTGGGCGGAGAGCAGGGCACAGACAAGACCCTCGGTCCCCATTTGCTGACTGTGGCCAGGCGTCCCCAGCCCAACTCCCAGCGTCCTCTGCAAACTGCTTGGTCCTCAGTGCTCAGCCCAAGCACCAAAGGCACCGAAAAGCCTTCACACACACACACACAGGCACGCACTTCCATGCAACTCTCACACGCACACAACACATACACAACTTTCACACGTGCACGTACATACTCGCACACACACATGCATACACCACATACACTCAACCTCACTCACACATGACACACACACCCCACAGATACACACAAATGTTCACACACACACATGCATGCTCACACTCACACAATCACACTCAACACTGCCACACCTTCACACACACAACTCTCACACTTGCATTTACACACACGTCCATATTCATTCTCACACACTAGACACCTCCACATCTCCATGAACGGACCCACACGTTTACACACATCTGAGCGTGAGTTCATAACCTCTTTTCACTATGTTCTCAGAACACCCCATGAGTAATCTTGCTCTGGTCTACCTCTCCCCAGACTGTGAGCAACCTGAGGGCAGGAGCTGTGTCTTCTTCTTATTGGCATGTGTTAATACAAACTTAGCATGGGAGTGTGATGATGGGGATAGCATGAGACCCCGCTCCTACTGAGCTCCTACTGAGCTCCTACCTCACACTGCGCATGCCTAAAGTCTTTATTCATGGTATCATTTCCATTACTCCCCATGAAGTGAGTGTGGGTGTCCCTATTTTTCAGATACAAAAACGGAGGCTCCAAAAGGTTAATAGCTTTTCCCACTATAACTCAAGTAGCGAGGGGCAGAGCTTAATGCAAATGTCCCTGCCTCCCAACACCATGTTCTCATGTCTGAGCCTAGCACAGGGCCTGCCAGGTGGAGAGGTTCGCGAATAGTGGCCAAAGGGAACTTTCTCTGCAGTCTCTGTGGGGGTGGAAGATTATGAGCCTGGCTCTGAACATCACCTGTCTCCAATCCAAAATCACTAGGTGTGAAATGGAATTGCTCTGGTGGATCTGAGACAAGCCTGTGGGAGGGCTGAGGGATGGAACACGGGCCTCCTGATGTCCTGGGTCACCCTGACCCCAGGCTCACCTGGGGGGGGGGGGCGCCGGCCTCCCTCCTTCCCCCCCACTGCACGTTGACCTTGGAGGACCCCGCCAATGCCCACTGGGTCTGCACAAGCTCATCAGCTGGAAGTTTCACTTCTGTGCCTACACTTTGGAGGGGTGTTGGCAATAGGGGCAGAATGCTGGATGTGTGGAAACCAACTGACTCCAAATTCAGAAAATGAACCCAGAAAGAACACTTGCCTTGATGGTGCAACTCTTGTTTGCCTACCATTTGACTTCTAGCAGGAAGTATTTTTAAAGGGTATTTTTCTCCCTTGCTGGCTAGTTCCTCATTGAGAAATTCTCTTTTGTGACACTTGGACATCTTAGCTCCCAAAGTGATGATTGGGACTTTTTTTTTTTAATTTCCACTTCTAGGTTTGGATTCACTTCTTCATTCATCTGGAAGAGCAGAAAGGATTTCTAAATGCTTACAGAATGTCTCTTTTGAGCCCTGAAGACAGGCCTTGTCCCCAGACCCTGACTGTCACCTTTTGGAACCACGTGGCACAAGATGGGATGTCTCCACCTCCTCTTCCTCTCCCCTGACCCCTACTCCCGCACCCGGCACGGTTTATCAGCACCCTCCATATCCCACCATACGTTATGAAGCAACATGATAAAATCTCCTGCTAGGTTTGGTAAGAAATAGAGTGTAACCCGATGGTGAAACCGTAATGGGCTTCAGAGCTGAAGGGGAACATGCTGATGCTGGAAACTTCCTTACTCCCTGCCCTTCCTGGAGACCAAGAAAACAGAAACTATCACCCCTTATGGCAGCCCATCAGCAGGGTCCCTCTGAACCCTTACGCTGCGTATTTGCCCATCACCAATCTTCCAGGCCCCTCTGGGCTTCCATCCTTTTGATGACGACAGGGTGTGAGCTCCTGCTTACTCTGCTAGCCTCACCTGATTCTCTTTCACTCAGACTCGACACTGGGCAGCACCAGGCTCCTGCCATGCCTTCCACAGCCTGTTCTATCTTTGCCTCATGGTATTTTCTTTGCCTAGGAGGGCTTTCCCCCTCAGATTTTATCCAGGAAGATCCTCCTTACACTGGACTCACCCTGAATATCATTTTCCAAGCCCCAAGCTCCATGGCACCCACTTGGAGCCCCAAGCTTCCCTCTGCCTCAACATTCACCACCTTGTGTTGAGAACATCTGCCCTCTGGTCTACCTCTCACCTCTGAGTTCTGGGAAGACAGAGAAACCATGTCTGGCTTCATCCTGATTCCCGGAGCCGCCCAGCACAGGGACTGGCATAGCGTGGGTGCGCAGAGGAACACTTTCTAGAATCTGGCTCAACGCCCTTCGCTTGCCCTCATCCTCTAAATAGGCATGTGAATTGGCCCAACCTGGGCCCAGAGAAACAGGAACTTAGAGATAAGTGCAAAGTGACCAAATCCCCTAGACCACCATGTGTGGGGTGAGTAACAGAGCAAGCAGCCCAGAGCAGGCACCCCAGGAAGATATCGGTGGTAGGAGTCCCCAAGGCAAGATGATTCCAGCAGGGAAGCAAGTGGCCCTGCATGGTAGAGGGTCCATGGGTGGTTCCAGACTATACATTCCACCAGAAATTCCAACTGCGGAGCAAATTGCCTTCAGTTGAAATCTCTCACCCTGGTTAAAAAGGAAAGCCCTGGGCAAGTACTTCTAAGTTATCTTTATTTCTACAGCTTTCTTTATAACCATAAAAGTTCTGCTCTACCAGAACCTGAGTCCATCATCTAATTAATTTCATATCAACTCTCTGAGATTGGGATCATTTTCCCTATTTTATGAATGAGGAAACTTAAGTAGAGAAAAATTAGGTTGCCCAAGATCCGCACATCTCAGAAAGTAGAACTAGAATCCAAACCCAATTCTGGCTGGCCCCATGGCCCTTTCTTTTACCCAAAAGTTGAACTACCTACTTGAATAGGAGAAAATTCTCCAAACAGGAACCAGGAGACCTGTCATGTGACTTTGGCCTGGTCATAATCACTCTGGCTCTTGATTTCCTCATCATTTCCCTATAAGTTACACTTGGCTCAAGACACATTTAATATCACTTCCTCTACAGAGCCTCTCCTGACCACTCCATGTCATAGTCAAAGGCAGCTAACCAATCCTTCCTTTGGGCTCCCACCAGCCTCTCTGTCCCAGCACCTATGCATCAGTTAGCTATCGCTGTGTAACAAACCACTCCCAAACTCAATGGCTTCAAACCAGTGGTCAGAAAACATTTTCTTAAAGGCCCAGATAACAAATATTTGGGGCCTTGCAGATTATATGGTCTCTGTCTCCACTTCTCAGCTCTGCCTTTATAGCTCCAAGAAACTCTAAACAATACATGAATAAATGGGCACAACTGTATTCTAATAAAACTTTATTTACAAAAACTGGTAGCTTACTGGTCCACAAGCCATAACTTGCTAATCCATGCGTTGAGCAATAAGCATTTATCATTGCTCATGAGTCTATGAGTTGGCTAAACCAATCTACTCATCTGGGCCAGGCTCAGCTGATCTTGCCAGAGCTCATTCATGCATTGTGTTCAACTGTCCAGATGCCTGGGTGTTAGCCAGTTTAAGATGCTCATTGCATACCTGGTAGCTGGCCCGCTCTCAGTAAAGGTGATAGAGATGACTGGGCCATGAGTCTCTTGTCATCAAGGAGGCTATCCTGGAGTTGTTTTCTTAGAAACTCTGCAAAATCCCTGAAGATGGTGGAAGCACACAAGGTCAGTTGAGGCCTAGGCTCAAAATTGGCACACCACTTCTTCTACCACATTGTATTTGATAAAGCATATCACAAGAGCAGCCTAGGCCCAAAGGGTAGGCAAATAGCTTCAGCTTCCTAATAGGAGAAGCTAGGAACTCACATCACAAGGAGTGTGACTATAGCATGAACCAAGGCATTGTGACCAGTCACTCCACCACAGTCAGGTGCACCAGTGTGTGTGTTACATGTATGCCTCCCTCTCTTTAGACTATAAGCCCCTTAAAGACGGGTTTCCATATCTTATTCATCTTTGTGTCTCCAGTGCCTATTACAGGGCCTGGAACAAGTCTATTTCACTGTAAAGAGATCTCAAATCCATTCATCTCCATTATCAGCACTCCCACTCTGGTTCAAGGTATTGTCAGCTCTCTCACCTGGCCCACTGCCATTGCCTCCTGACTGCTGGGGTGGGGCGGGGGGCGGGGGGGATGGTTAACATTTACTAGGCATTGGGAAAGAGTTTACATCCACTGGAGTCAGAAAACAAGGCAAGTGCTGAAGAACACCAAACACTTGGGAGGGAAAGTTGGAGGCTTCTACTAACTAATACAGGGAAACAGGGCAGAAAGGGAAGTCTGGGGATGCTGGTGCTCTGGTCATGACTCCGGTCTGTGTTGGTCCTGGTGCAGCTCCTATCAAGACAGCTGGGGTCAACCATGGCAGGAAAGTCCAAGAACTTACACAGGGAGCCCACATGGCCAGCCAGGAGCAACACGGCTTCAGCATTGAAATCAACACCCAGCTCTGCTTCTTTACTTTACAAATAGCTTAGCCTTTCCATGCCTTACTTCATCATCCGCAAAATGGAAATAAAAACAAATAACTCCCTCTCATCATCAATATGAAACTCCAAATGAAAGAGTTTATTCAAAGGATGTTGTGATAAGAGCTGCCACTCATGGGGCACCAGGACACATTTTACACGCTGTAGCTCATTTTCTCCCCACCACCACCTTCATAAGGCAGGCCCTGCTGCTAACTCCAGCTTACAGATGAGGAAGCAGAGGCTCAGAAATATTTAGCAAGTTGCCCAAGGTTGCACAGCTAGTAGGACGTGGATCTGGGATTTGAGTTCACCCTCTTGTTCCAGAGCCTATGCTTGTGATTACTCAACACACTCAACCAACTCCAGGTGACGTTATCATTAAGGCCCCCGGCCATCCCCAAGGCCAGGCACGCCTTCCTTTCCCCTTCCTGTCTACGCGCGCCTGGCCAAATGGCAAAAGAGAGGCCTGTGTCCCGTCCTTGCCTCTGCCACCTCCTCACCCCCTGACCTAGAGCAAGGAAGGTCACCTTTCTGAAACTCAGTAGTCGCCCTTTCCCTAAAATGGGTCTAATAATTTGTTCCACCCCAGCAGATCATCACAGGGAATAAAACCAGTGTAACCAACCACACATTGCGAGTTACCCAGCAATGCCTAAATCAAACGGACTGCGAGACAAAGCACTTCCAGCTGAAAGAACATGGCCACTGGAGGCCCCAGTGCTCACTGAGGAGCTAGCTCCTGCGAAGCGGACCACCCCTGCCCAGAGGCCACCTTGTTTATGCAATGATCGACTCACGACGAAAACTCAAGAGGCTGCCATCTGCCCTCAGAGCAGGCCCAGATGATACTTTCCTCTTTGCTTCACTGGCTTCAGGTTGGTGTTTTTCTTTAAAAAAAAAAAAAAAGTTTCGCAAGGGATGTTGTCCCAAAAACTTTAGTGGTTTGGTTTTCTTTCTTTCTTTTTCCTGATTTTTTTTTTTTTTTTTTTTTTTTTTCATGCAACTTAAAACAATGGCATCATTTACAGGCTCCAGGCGGCCTCCTGCCATGGGTCCCATGCTGAGCTCTGCTGTCTAAATCATTGGCTGTGGCCACTCTGACCTTGAAAGCGCCGCTCTCCTCTGAGGTTGGGTCACGTGGCGTCTGAGCGCTCAGCAGCCTTGGAGTGACAGTGTGGACTAGACAGAACGCTGATCTTCTATTTTAAACTCATCTGTTGTTATTAAGTGACCAGTGGTACATTTTTCTCTTTCTTCCCAGTGAGTCTCCAAGATTCTCCATGTTAAGCTCCATGGCTCTAACCTTCCCACTCTCAATTCCTTGTTCTGGGAGATGTTATAAATAAGGTTGGCCAAAGTCCACTGCCCTTAGATGTGTATAGTGTGCATAACATGGGTTTTCTACCCTCCTGGATTCCTGGAATTAGGACACTTTATGTTAAGACAATATTTTGGAGAAGAGATCCATTCAACTCTAGAAGTCATTTACACTAGAGTATGAATTGGCCTTTTTAACAGATCTGAAAGCAGTTGCTAGATGGAAAAGGTGGAAAGGATGAGACTTCTGGGAGTTATAAGTGAGATGAAATACCACAGAGGGTGGGAAAGGGGTAGGAACAGAGGATTGTCAGACGCTGAAAATGAACTTTACCTCTGTCATGAATTTGCCTTGTGCTGGGACCATGCCAAAGATTTACTCTGAAAGGAGGTGAACATCAAAGAGACCTCCATATTGTGTATGAGATTTATCTTTATTTGCATTATCTAACAAATTTTATATAGCACATCTGTGTGTTAGGGGCTGTGTCTTTACAAATGCAGACTAATTTAATCCTCACAACAACCACATTAGGTAAGTATTATTCCTATCCGCATATGACAGACGAGGAAACTGAAGTACAGAAAAATTGAGTAATTTGCAGGACATCACACAGCTTCTGAGGGGCAGGGCTGGAATTCAAATCCAGGCAGTTTGGCCCCAAAGTCCATGCCATTAACACCTACGCTATAAAAGCAAAGGGACACAAAGCCATTGGTGTAATTTCATTTTATTTTTTGGGCAACTAAATGAGTAAACTCCTGTGATGAGTAAGTCATTTCAACATTCAACTTGAAAGTATCATCAGGACTTCAGAACCAGTAATCAGAGAGTGGCTTCTGAAATTGATGATGACATTGATTAATTCATCTTTCTGACTCATTCAACAGGTATTACCAAGCAGCCTCTATGCCTTTGGCCAGACACCGAGTAGACAATCATTAGTAAGATGGTCATGGCCCCGCGTGCTCAGAGCTTACCATCTGGAGAGCACTCAGGCCTCAGCTGGTAATTGCAATACAGATGGCAGGTGGCAGGTGTGGGCCAGCTCACTCGAGGAGTCCCTGGGTGCAGAGGGGAAGGTTTAGAGAAATGACATCGATGCTGAGCCCTCATGAATGAGCAGGAGTCAGCCAGATGACGAGGCAGGGGCAGAGGGAACCAAGCAGGGAGAACCAAGAAGATGTGGTATATATATATATATATATATATATATATATATATATACACAATGGAATATTATGCAGCCATCAAAAAAATGAAATCTTGCCATTTGCAATGACGTTGATGGAACTAGAGGCTAATATGCTAAGCGAAATAAGTCAATCAGATAAAGACAATTATCATATGATCTCACTGATTTGTGGAATTTAAGAAACAAAACACAGGATCATAGGGGAAGAGAGGAAAAAATAAAACAAGATGAAACCAGAGAGGGAGACAAACAATAAGAGACTTTTAATCATAGGAAACAAAGTGAGGGTTGCTGGAGGGGGTGGGGGTGGGGGGAATGGGGTAACTGGGTGATGGGCATTAAGGAGGGCATATGATATAATGAGCACTGGGTATTATATAAGACTGATGAAGCACAGGCCTGTACATCTGAAACCAAGAATACATTATATGGGGCGCCTGGGTGGCTCAGTTGGTTAAGCGACTGCCTTCGGCTCAGGTCATGATCCTGGAGTCCCTGGATCGAGTCCCGCATCAGGCTCCCTGCTCGGCGGGGAGTCTGCTTCTCCCTCTCCCGCTCCCCCCTCTTGTGCTCTCTCTCTCTCTCACTCTCTCTCTCAAATAAATAAATAAAATCTTTAAAAAAAAAAAGAATACGTTATACGTTAATTAATTGAATTTAAATTTAAAAATGTTATAAAAATTAATTAATTAATTAATTCTAATAATGAATGATGAGATTGGCGTGATTATCATCTCCATTCTACAGATGTAGAAACTGAGTCCCAGAGAGGTTAGATAATTTGACCAAGTCACTCAGTAAGTATAGAGCCAAGATTCAAATCCCAGAGACTAAGCCTGGAAAGAAGAAATAGTTCCCTCATTGTACTTTCATTTGTTCATTCATTCCAGAGACACATAGTTGTGCCCATTGTGAGTCATATACCATGCTATGTGGTGGGGATATAGACATAAATGGGATAGGGCTGTTAGCCAGGAGGAGCAGACAATCTAAAGAGGAAGATGGACAAACTAAAGGAAACCTTCACACCAAGAGATGCCTACCATGTTCAAGGTCAGCTCACAGTGCTAGCGAGCCCTCAGCTGGGACCGCTAACCCAGCATGGGGATGTTGGGGGTGGGGGCTCTTGGAGATGAACAGGACTTCTGTATTCACAAACAGAAGCCCTGGCCAGGTCCCCTCACTCCTTTCCAGGAACCCCCTCCCCAGGATGAGGAGTGTCCGAGAGGAAAGAGGTGCGCAGACCCAGGGAGGGGGGATAAGGTCACCTTTGTCTAATGAAGCTCATGGGACACTCAGCAACTTGAAACTGGCTGTGACATGCCCTCAGCTGTCCAAATTACCCATTGGTACACCATTCAGACTGCGGCTTCCAGAGCCTAACCTAGTGCCCAAGAACAGGCCTTCAACAAAGGCATGGAGCTTTACCGTCAGCTAGAGCCTATTCAAGTCCCAGCTCCACCACACAGTGGCCTGGTGACCCTAACCAAGCTTTTTGTAGCTTTCTGAGCCTCAGTTTCCTAATCTGAAAGGCTGGGATAATAATATTTATTTTCTAGGTTTGTTATGAGGATTAAATGTGTATGAAGCCCCTAATATTTTGTAGGCTTTTAATAGATGGCTACTATTATTATGAAAATAATTACTGATTAAAGCTAAAAGTAGACCATGTCCCCTTGCTCCCCAGTCCTTCCCACCAGGGCACGGAGGCAAAAGGAGGAAAACCAGAGTGTGGAAAGTGGCTGAGTGTGTGGCGACCTGGGGTCCCATCTGAACTTGATCACTCACCTGTGTAAATTGGATGGGTCCTATCCCCACTCTGGGTCTCAGTTTCCTCCTCTGTAAAATGAGACTACTAGCCTAGACTTGGAGATCCTATGAGCAAATGCCTACTGGAATAGAGCAGCGACAAAATAGAAATGAGCTAAGGGAAGCTAATGTAGGAGCACCTACCGTTCAGTCCCTGCGGACAGTTGCCAGATGGGAATGCCAACTCACTGTTCCCAGATATTCTGATTTTCATCAGAAGCTGGACATTTGGATTTTTTGTAAAGAATCTTGAATTATAAAAAAAAAAAAAAAAGTAACTATTTGCAGCTTTTAATCTCCTCAAACACCATAAAGTTAAACAAAGCAGGTCTTCAAGCCAAGGCTAATCCAATGGCTGCCATTTTGGCACCTGCAGGCCAGATAACTTCTATGCGCAGCGACTCTGCCCCCCCAACCCCACCCCAACTCTGCTGCCCCCTTTGCCCGTTTCTGAGAAAACACATCTTTCAGGTCCCCTTTTCAGTTCCTTCCCCCATGTGCGTCACAAACCTACGAGGCCTCAGAGGGTGCCCCGCTGAGGCCCAGGACTCCCTAGAACCCTACAGAAATGCATCCTAGTAAGTTCTCCTTGCATTTCCAGAAGCCTGTGCACCTCTCAGTTCCCAGTTCCAGTTTGTGACGACTGATTTCCTATACTGACCTCACTCCCTACTTCACCAAATGGAAAGGGTTGATGAAATCATTTCAGCCCCAACGTGGTGGAGCAGGTGTGAAAACCAGGGCTGAGCTGAGAGCCAGAGTGTATTAAGAGCCATCAACATGCCAGGCACTGTTGAAAGCATGGGGTAGGTGTTCACCTACTTAATCTTCGTGGCAAACCTATCAGGCTTGTGCTATTATCATCATTTTGCAGGTGAGAACAGAGGTTCCAAGAGGATGAGTAACCTGCACGAGGTCGACCACCTAGTAGGTGGCACCACTGAGACCCAGCTGGGTCTGGATCCAGACCCCCATGCTTGTTATTTGTGTCCCCTCCACCTAACCCTTCACAGGCTCCCCAGCCCAATCAGGAGGAAGTCCGGCCTCCACGGTTTGGTCTGTCTGATCCGATCCAGCCCTGCTCGCAGGCATCATGCCTCTTTGTGAAATCATGTGTGCCTCTGCACCTTTGTACATTCTGACCTCTCTGCCTAAGATGCTCTTCCCTCCATTTCCTGATTGGCGAGGTCCATGACTGACCCTTCAAGGCATCTCTCTGTGAAGTCATCCTGCGCTTCCTGCATCTGCATGACAGGTATGTTTCATCATTGCAGGGCTCCCATTGGACAAGCACCACACCGTATATTTGTCTCCTTCATGGGACTAGAAACTCCTTGAGGGCAGGACTAGGGCTTACTCATCTAGCCCTGACAACACAGCAGGCTCAATGCATGCTGTCCAGGGAGACCTACTCTGAACCCCTCCCCTTGTCCTGCCTGTACTCCTTTAATGTTGGGGCTCGCCTGACCCCAGAGGAACCCAGATACCACAGCTGGGGGACATTGTCATTGCGTCCACGAATGGCATCACCCTCTACCAACTTGCCAGGACTGTCACAGCAAAGGACTACAGACTGGGTGGCTTAAGCCACAGAAATTTATTTTCTCAGGATTCTAGAGGCTAGAAGTCCAAAATCCAAGTGTTGGCAGGTAGATTTCCTCTGAGGCCTCCCTCTTTGGCTTCTCCTGGTGTCTCCATGGTTTTCCTTCTGTGTGTGTCTGTGTCCTAGACTCCTCTTCCTATAAGGACACTAGTCAGGTTGAATTAAGACCCATCCCAATGACCTCATTTCACCTTAATGACCTCTTTAAAGGCTCTATCTCCAAATACTGTCATATTCTGAAGTTAAGACTTCAACATCTGGACTGGGCGGGGGTGGAGGGGAGACACAATTCAGGCCAATAACAGACCTCAATTTCCCTCCTTCCTGCTTCCCAAGGTAACCCATATGCAGCTAGAATCATTAACAATCAGTCTGGAAGAGCTCTTCATGGGCTTCTGGCCCAAAACTTTGTATTTCACAAATGGGGAAACTGAGCCCTATAAAGGGAACGTAGCTTGCCACCAAAATCACCCAGCAAATTACATCAAAGCTTCTGACGATTGGCCCAGGGGTCTTCCTGTGATCCCCACATCCATTTATAAATACCATTTTTGCTATTTTAAGAACCCTCTCACCTGCAGAGCAGATGATAGGCTGATGGGAGTCAGGAGCAGATTTCTGACCAGTCACTCTCCTCCCTGGTCCTGATCAGCGAAGGCCAGACCTCTAAAGTTATTTCCAGACACCTGTGAGGTGTCCCCAAGATGTCCTGGTCACCCAAGTTGACCTCAGAGCTCCCAGAAAGCGAATTTGATTGAAGTATCAAGTGTTTGATTTTTCTCCTTCCAGTTCAGAGAATGTCCATTTAAAGGGCCCTCTTGCCATCCCACATGCTTCCCAGGACCTGAGAGACACCGCCATTGCCCTGGGGACCTGAGGAACAGCCCCTGTACCCCTTGCCCTATAGCCACTTGAAGCCTGCACAGCCCAGGCCAGGGCTGCTCACATACGTCTAGTCCGGTCCTTTCCAGACCCACCCTCAGTGCGTCTACGCTGAGAGTCCTTCCACGGCTCCATGTGCCTGCAAAAGAAAGTTTGTCCTCCCCAAACTGCTTGGGTTCAAATCTTTTCTCTAGCACTTCCTAGCTATGCAATTGCAGAAAAGTTAAATAGCCTCTCTGCCGGGGATAAGAGCAAGACCTTCCTTATAGCATTATATGTATTAAATTAGTTCGTACATGTAGAGCACATGGAGTAGTACCTAGAATATATTCAGCCCTATGTAAGTATTTCTTAAATATGTATATACATGCTCCCCATTCCACCCAACACACCCAACACAACAACAACCAGCTTCCTTAAGAACCTACAATGTACAAAGCACAGTTCCTGGCAGGAAAGGGTTTATGGATGCAGGTATACTTGATGAGGGCCTTGAAGGCTAGGGAGAAATTCATGGTGTGGGGGCGGGAATTGGAGTAATGCAAGGAAAGGGAAGATCATGAGTAGGGTCAGCGGGCTTAAGAGCCCATGGTGTTGGGCAAACACTGGGTGTGGCTAAGGCTCTGAACAGAAGGGGGAGGTTGTAGGCCCTGAGGCTGAAAGGACAAGAGATCAGATCTTGGAAAAGTGGGATGCTGGGGTGACAGGCCTCGGGCGTGTGGAGCACCAGGAATGCACCACGTACACGCCCCTCGCTGGCCTTGCTTCTCCTGGTCTTGTCCCTGCTCACATGGCCACATTTTGTCTCTGTTCCAGCTCAGCATTAGGCCCAGGATACAAAACTACATAGGATGTATGTAGTCTCTGCTCTAGAAACAAGCACAAGGTCAAAGAGGGAGAGGGGGCAGCTAATTAGCCAATTCAAGAATGGTATAAAGGAAGAGTGAGACCCTGGATGTGGAGCAGCTCCAGCTGAACATGGGAGGTCAGGAAGGGCTTTCCAGAAGACGGGACACGAGAGCACAGTGGTGAAGGGCACCTGAGCCTTTGCAATAGGGTAAGGTTAGGAATGTTCCAGTCTGTGAGAAGGCACCAGAGCGTGAAATGCAGCCTGGCATGGCTGGAGCAAAGGGCACATAGGGGCCGAGAAGCAAGGAACAGGGCTTTGGGGGAGGAAGGGACCAGAGCCAGTGGGGCTTTGTGGGACAGGACAAGGAATCGAATCGCACCATCATCCAGGAGTTAATGGGCTCTAAGAGGTGGGCTTTGCGGGAGAGGAAGGGCATAAACAGAGCTACATTTTAGAGCAAACTCTGTCAGTTCCTCCAGCATCGGAGCCTGAGATAAGAAAGTGAGTGGGGGTGGTTTATGGGTGAGGTGACCCCAGGAAGCAGCAGTGACAGAGTGAGGAGAGTGAGTTGGGGATGGGGGTAAGACTAGAAGGGGTGTCACTGAGCTGGTCACCTCTGGGAACAGCAGAACTCGGTCCTGCTGGAGACCCTCTGAGAAATCATTAATGACCTCCCCATCGTCACCAACTTTCAGTCCCCATTGCTTGAAGGTTGCCTCGGGAGGCATTAACGCTCTCTCCACCTGTTGCTCTTCCAGGCCCAGAGGCTGACTGGCCTTCCCCTGACTGTGGTTTTGAACAAGCCTTGCATGTTTGAAATAGGACAGTCACGGCACACATGGAACTGTCCTTGCTGCCGTGCTAAAATCAGGTGGTCTAAGGGAGGCATGTGGGGCACAGAAATATCTGCAACTACCTCCTGGGATTCAGATGCATCCGTGAGAATTACATTCCACTGCAAATAACAGAAAAACAAACAAACAAAAATAACAGTAGCTGAATCAAGTTAGATATTTAATTTACCCTTGCATTGAAGATGTCCAGAAATAGTGGCTTATGGCTGGTACACTTTGTGAAGGGCATTCTTCCAGCTGTGGAAGGCCATTCTCCAAATGGCCCAATGTAGCCGTTAGAGCTCCAACCATCAGAACCATGTTTCAGGCAGCAATATAGAGCCAAGAGGAATGCATCCTCTCCCTTTTAAGGAAACTTTCTAGCACCTTCCACATGACACTTCACTTACCTCTTCTTGGCCAGAACTTAGGCACATAGTCATTCCTAGCTGCAAGAGAGGCTGGCAAATGTTGTCTTTTAGATCACTGGCCATGGACATAACCAAAGTGGGCATTCTTTAGCTAAGAAGGGAGAGAGAGTGGACCTTAAGAGGCAGCTAGTAGCTGGTTAATTCGGAAGCTGTCATAATCCAGGGAGAGATGAGAAGGGTCCAAGCAAAGGGAGCAGTGGGGGGTGGATGGAGAGGGACTGTATGTGTCAAACATCTGGGTGTGGATTTGGCAGGACTGGGTGAGGGGTGTCGAGGGGAAAGGAAGGGCAAGAGTCAGGAATGAATCCCAGGCCCTGACTTGGATGACGAGGTGAGTGGAGATGCCATCCATACAGGAAGAAAATACGGGAAGATACAGTTTGGGAGAAGGCCATGAGGTCCTCTGTGGTCATGCTGAGTCTGTGATGCCAGAAGGACATTTAGAGATGTCCAGTAAGTAGACAGTTGGGTGACCAGGTGGTCAGGACAGAAGTCTTGGCATGAGACAGCAATTTAGGGGCATTAGCCATTGGAGCCGAGGAGCCCTCAGGGTAAGAACACAGAGAAAGGGGAAAGAGGCACATACAGCAGGCTGACATCAGAGTGTAAGGAGCATGGGAAGAGTGACATCAGAGTATAAGGAGCATGGGAAGTTGGCCTTTGTGAACTGCATCAGAGGGCAGGAGGAGAGTCAGGGGTATTGATGACCCTGTTTGGCTGTGCCTCTCTGTGTAAAGCCCCTCTTGTAACCATAATCTCTGGGTTCTGATAACCACTTGGCCTTCCCATCAGGCCTAGATTGGGTAATGTCTCCCTGATATTATTCATGCTAGAGTGCTGCGCTGTTTCCTGGTACATTCTCCTAATCCTTTCATACTTTTGTAAAGAGTGCCTTCATTATACTCTCCTTAATTACATAGATAGATAGATGACAGATGTTGATAGATAGATAGATAGATAGATAGATAGATAGATAGATAGATAGATAATAACTGGATGGGTAGATAGATGGAAAGATGGATGGATCGATGGATTAGGTGGATGGGTGGGTGGATGGATGGATTGGATGGATGGTAGGTAGATGGGTTGCAAGGGAAGATGAGATCACAAGAGAAACTGGGAAGTGACAGTGGGGAAGGTAGGAGGAGAACCGCAAGTCAAAGGAGAAGTGAGCTGTGTCAAATGTGACCCCCCCCCATTAGTTAAGAGAAGGGTAATGAGACATCCATTGGATTTGCCACAAGAAGGTCACTGATGACCTCGGTGAGAGCAGTTCCATGTTGTGGGAGAAGCCAGATTGCAATGGGTGGAGCTGGAGAAATGAGTCGGAGATGAGGAAGTGGAGACAAGTGCTTTCTCCTGCACCTCCCCCTACAAAATCTGGCTCAAATGTCACCTCCTCCACAAACTTTCTCTGAACCTCTGTTCTTCTGTGCTCCCTGAACATCCAGTTACCCATCTGCCACAAATCATGGCTGAGCTCCTAGGGTCAGGGCCTATGACTCTGGACATACACAATGTCATGGGAAGAGCACTGGACTTAGAGTCTAAAAACATGGGCTCCAAGCCTAAAAACCATCCAGCCTATCTCCTCCAAGTTCCTGAGAAAGAAACACATCTTATCTTGTCTAACTTGGTCAAGAACAGGCTTTGAGGCCCTGTCCAGTGCTCACGGCCCCATACTATGGAAGGGTGCCCCTCCAGCTGCCATCCAGTTGTATGGCCTCCTACCAGGTCAGTATCCAGTAAAAGGCCACAGCCTGCCCTGCCACTGCCTTCATCTGCTTCCTTAGCCATGAGAAAATGTAGGAGTATCCAATGGTCATGGACATCCCTCTTTCCCACCATCTCTAGAACTGGTCAAGGCCACAGGCAATCTCTGTTACAAAATAATAGCCGAATTATTCCTGGGGGCTCCCTAAGGAGCCCAGCTGCTCCCACCCCACCAGGCTGGGCTGTCACTGCCTAGACCTGTCACTCTTGGGTGAGTCAGCTCGGCCCTGCCTGACCACTGAGGCCAAGGCACCAGCCAGGGCTCCATCACTAGCCAGAAGAATTATCTCGAGGCGGCCACGAAGCTGACCTTTATGGGCTATTTTCTGTGTAGAGGGCTCTATTCTAGAATGGTTCTTTCATCACCTCGGCCCTACAACAGCTCAATGAGATCTGTGCTATTTCTCTCACTTTATGAATAAGGGACCCAGAAAAGATCAGTCCCTGGAATAGTTGGGCATCTTCAGATCCAAATCTCTCTCCTTGGCAAAATTATGAAAGAGCGAGCATGGAAGGAGAAGGCAATGAGCACTTTTTCTGGGCACTTTTATGTGCCAGGAGCATTGTCCTATTGGATCCTTACAACAACTCCTGGCAGAAACGTATGTTACGGATGAGCAGCGTGAGATTTGGAGAGAGTAAGGGTTGCCCAGTGGGTCAGGACTGAAGCCCACACTATGATTTACACCCAGGCCACTTCTTCTGCTTAATCTGCTTGAATTTTCTCAGCTCTGCAGGTAATGTTATCCCCATTACACAGATAAGAAAGCTAAGACTCCGGAGAGTCAGAACAACTTGCTTGAGGCTGCTCTGTAATTTGTGAGATCTGAGGGCTGGGCATAGGGCAGCAGAGGAGGGAGTGAAGGGGGGAGTTGGATTCAAAGCGGGGTTTCTGACTTTGCAGCCTGTTGACAGCAGGCAGGGAAGACGGGATTGGGGAACAGAAGACTTTTCTCTGCCCCTCCGTTGTGCCATGGCCTCTGTGGTTTTTACACCCTCCCCCCACTTTTGGACCTTCAGCATAGCTTTCCCCCTCTCCCCCACACACTCCCCACCCCCCATCTCCCTGCCAGCCTCAGTACCCAGCCGCGACATGCGGGGGGAGGGCGGGGAACCAATGAAAGCTTCTTGGAAGAGGTGACATTTGAGTTAGGTGTTGAATGATACCATAGGAATGGCCATCTATCACACAATGTGCCAAGCTCTACACCTGATCCAGAAGAAAGAAAGATAAACAGGACACGGTCCTTGCCCTCACAAGTTTCAGCCACTGCGAGGGGACCGTTCCCAGTCTCATCCTCCGACCTCCTTGCTCTCGGGGGAGAAAGGGAAGAAGGAGGAAGCTGGGCATGACAGTGCTGACCACCACACACCTTCCTGGCTCCCTCCACCGGGCAAGGCTCCACTCGGAGCCCGCATGAGGTGTGCAGCAGACAAAGGATGGGTTGGCTCCTTGGAAAAGTGATTCATTCACCTTTCACAGAAAAGAAGCAGACTTTCTTGTTTTCTGCACCCAAATCAAGATCACCTTTGTGCACCTCTGCCCTTTGGGTCTCCGGGGTGATACCCAGTCTGGAAATCTATGCCTTTTGAGACTTCAGACCTGTCCATTCTCCTGCTCAGTAGCACCAACCATTGCAGCCCAGGGCCATCCCCCAGGTCCTGCCTGCAGAGAGACACTTTCAGTCCCCACTCAGGATCCTGAGGACCAGCCCCACCTCCCATCTGTAATGACAGGAAGCCAGCACCTTGAGGTTTTTGCCAAACACCTCCCCATCTTCCCAAAACTGAGAGTGTCCTGTTCCCAGGAAAGGGAGGGTGTCTGCCTTACCCAGGGAAACATCTGGGAACCATTCCAGACAGTACTTAAATAAACCCAAACGCTTTGGGGCAGCCATCCGAGTAGTAACGTGTAGTGGAGGAAAGCAAACACACAGATATCAGAGGTGGACAGATGGGGATTCAAATTCTGACACCAGCGAGGTGCTTGAGACCTTGGGAACCCTCCCCTTCTGAGCCTCTGTGTTCCCATCTGTACCACAGAGTTGGTTATTGTGAGTGTTGAATATCAATGCAGTAACGCCTCTCAGGGCTGTGTGAAAATGGAAGCAAATAGCACAGAAGAAAATGCCTGGCGCTCTGTTCAATCCCCATTGCCTGCTTTCTGCAGCCACTTCGTTACGTGATCCTACAGTCTCCCATGAGCCCTGCACCTGGACTCAGCATCCCCAGTGCCCTATGACTCCCACCTTGAACTGTGGAGGTACGTCTTTCCGGACTTCCATTGTTGCCCCTTCATCTGTCATCCCTGGGACAAATGTCTTTTGCCACTACATCAAATTCTTTTTCAGGATCATAAGCCTTAGAGATAGGATTTCTCATGGTCGGCTCATGTCTCAAGGGCTGAGAGCCTGGGCTCCTTCTACAGTGCTGACCCTTGTCCTCTACAAGGTCATGACCTCCATAGGCTAGAAAGTACTAGGCTCCTATTCACAAAGAAGTTTCAGCTGGCACCACCGTCTGCACAAAGGTCCCTTAGGGGTCTCCCAGATGCTAGCTGGAGCTATAAATGGTTACGTACTTTTATTTCCACCTCTAATCCATAAACTTGGCAAATTGTAGCAAAGAGCACGCAACACCTGGTGACCCCATTGCCTGATGGTCATGGAGTCTGTAGGGTTCTTCTCCCCACCAGATCTGGTCCTCACATGTAAAAACAGGGAGAAGACTAGCTGAAGAAATCAGCCCTTCGGACTCCACCCCAAAGAAAGCAGCAAGATAAAGTTCAGAGAAGATGACCAGCTTCCTGGGGTCACAGAGCTCGTGTGAAGCAAAATCAGGTTGAACTTTTCCTCTGCATTCCATCTGCCCCCACAGGCAATGCACCTGTGGTCCCATCTTCCCTCCGAGATTTTCCTGTCCCTTCACTGGACCCGGGACACCAGAGAAGTCACTGACTTTTGTACTATCTTACATTCTTATCTTATGTTCCATTTGACAAACCTTGAGACCCTCGACATCAGAAGAACCAAAGAAGCTTTTTCTAAAAGGCGGAGGCCTGGGCCCCACCCAGACCCACAGGCTAAGAATTTCCCAGGGGGCTTCCAAGCAGGTCTATTCCTGAGAAGGGCGGTTCTGATGCGGAGCCAGGGCAGGGAACCACCACATCTTTAATTACTCATAGGAATCTCTTCTCGGCCTTTTGGCTAAGATCAAGTGTAGTATCTGTTCTTATCAGTTTAAAATTATTCATAGGAAATGGATAATGAGCACCTACTAGGTGCCAAAGCAGTGTCACCGTGGCCAACTCTGCCGCCAGAGCCCGCCAGAGCAGGCTTTCTCAACTCCACTTTCTGTGAGGAAGGGAAAGCTACAAGACACCGAGGGGCTTCCCAAGACATACAGTTGATAAGAGGCAGAACCAGGCTTTGAATCGGGGTCTATCTGACTGCAAAGCCCACACTTGCCTGCACCCTTGACGTGTAGTCCTACTGGGTGAGAGCCCTGCGCTAACGGACCCCAGGGATAGGGGACGAGTCAGGCTCACGTCCGGTCTAGGAGCCCACACCTGAATGGTGGTGGCTGATACATAAAAGTTAACTGACACACAAAGCTGCCTGAGAAGGATAAACAGAAGTTCCAAGGGCTAGGAGAGCCCACTGGGGGTGTGGTGGGGACACTGGGGGGCGGGGGGTAGGAACCAAGGAAAGCTTCTTGGAAGAGGTGACGTTTGAGCTAGGTATTGAATAATACCATAGGTTTGGCCATCTATCACACAAGGTGCCAAGCTCTACCAGAAGAAAGAAAGATAAACAGGACACGGTCCTTGCCCTCATGATGCTGGGAGTCTAGCACTCTGCCTTCTCTGAATCTCCCATTTTTCTCTGCCAACCCTCCCTCCTCTCCTCCCTCCCTCCCTCTTCCCCTATTCCCATCTCTCTGCTTCCTTTGGTGCCTCAGCTCCCCCTTGGCCCTGCACAGTGAGCCCAGCCTTCTGGGTCGTCCAAGAAATGGGGTGCTCCAGGCCCAGAGCCAGGGAGGAGAGAGGCACGTGGGCCCTGCCCAGGCCAGGGGACAAGGAGATGAGCTTCAGGGCCATAGAGTGAGTCACAGTACACAGACACTTAAGCAATGGGGATAATAAGACACACTTTCCTGGGAAGCTGGGGAGAGAGATGAGGTAGGAAGGGAAAGTGCTTTGAGCTTCTCGGAGGAAAGTACCCATAAACAGATCCAAGGTGTTATTACCATGGTCATTACCTGCCTCAATTAAAGGGGTACGCATCTAACTACATGAAGAATCATTAACTCGTTCTGCAACCCACACATGGTTGTATTTTTAATATAATTTCATTTTTATTATTAACAGATAAGACCGTGAAATATCCTGCGAGTCATTCTGACATGTTAATACTCCCCTTTGGCCTGGGTGGGGTGTCCTCCCTCCCACGGGGCTAGGAAAGGGTCCAGGCCAGGGAAAAGAGGCTGAACCTCCCTTGGTACTCCAGCTCCCCAGCCCCAGGTCCTCCTCAAAGAAGTCTGGAACCATCTCTTGGTCCCTGAGCCCATCATCTGAATTGTCCTTCCTCTTGGCCCTCCGTACCTTTCCCTGCTTCACACATCTACCCACACCTGCCCAACCTACCCTTCCATGGTGGGCAAGGAGGATGGGTGAACTGCTGGGTGCCAGGCAGTGGGGGACCAAAGCTCAGTTAGACACAGTCCTGGCCTTCAAGCAGGTAAGCACACCAGGCCGGTTCATTAATTCACCCAGCTAGCTAGCTCTGAGCACTGGGCTCTGTGCCCAGTACTCAGAACAGCAGGTGAATGACACATGTTTCCGCCCAAGGATACACACCTGGGAGGGGAGACAGAGCCCCCCCCCCCCCACAAACAACCACAGAAATACCTACAAATGTGTGTTGTAATAAAGCAATACCCCCAAGGGCTGCGGAGACTCAACAGAATAATTAAGTCTGCCTTTGAGTAGGACTGGCAGGAGCATGCCCAGAAGGTTCTCCAGGGGGAACAAGACATGAGCTAGGCCTCAGGGTGCTTAGAGAAGGAAGGGCATCGCAGGCTGAGGGAACAGCGCGAGCGAGACAGACATTGGTGTTCTGGGGCGGGGTGAAGGAGTGCACTAGGGCTGGGGAGGTGAGGCATTTGGGAGGAAGGATAGAAATGACGTTGATGTGGTGTGGGGGTGACAGGGAAGGGCCCGGTCTGCCATGACTATACCAACAGGCAGTGTTTACAGAACCAACCAGGAGCCAGGCCAGGGCAAGGCCCTTTCCCAGTAGCAGCTTCGTAAACCGTCACGGCCGCCCTCCCTAGGCGACTCTGTGCACCCTCTCTCCACTGAAGACACGGGCTGCCCAGCTAGGAGCAGGAAAAGCAGGCTCAGAGGCACCCCAGCGTTTAATGCCAAATAAGGACGTTTTGAGGATGGAAGGGGAGTTTAGTCAGAGGGAAGGGGGGCCGCAGGCTCTTTGGGGTAAAGTGATGCGGTAACGGGGACACAGGAGAACTGCGGGGCATGGACCACTGACGAGGGCAATGGAGGAAGAAGGTACAATAGACCCCCCCAGCCCCCCGCTGCAGGGAGCAGGCTCCACCACCCCAAGCACCCAGCGCAGCACAGGGTGCAATCATGGAGGGCCAAGCTGGAAATGGCCTTCCGGAAAACCTTCTGGTGGGGTAGCACGTTCCCCTCCTAAATCATCTGCCAAGCTGCCCCATCGTTATGCTTCCTGCCCCCTCAAGCAAGTCAGTAGCATCTCTTTGCTTAGACTGCTTCAGATGAAGTCCAAAATCCCTCCTAGGGCCCAGAAGGTTCTGCATGACCTCTTCCTGGCCTGCTCCTCGCCTCCCCGGCCCTGTCTCCTTCACTCACTACCCCCTCGGCCCCCCTCCCCACCTTGACTTCCTATACTCTGGCCACACAGGACTTACTCAAGTGTCTCACCAGCGCCTGGCTCTTTCTGTTCCTGGAACTTCGTGCTTGAAATAGTTCTTGCCATTCCTCCCACCCTCCCCTGTCCCCCAGGCTGACGTCCTGCCCTTATCCTTTAGGGTTCAGCCCTCACCGACCCTCCTCCCGCCCCCTGCCTGTCCCACCCTCCCATGATGCTCTGGTCTTTTCCAGCTGATGTTTTCTTGTTTGTAATATTTGTTCATGATCAGCTCCACACCAGACTTGTTCACTGCTCTGCTCTCCAAGGCTGAAACAGTGCCTGGCACAGAGCAGGGCTCGTGAAGTAGTTTTGGGGTGAATGAGTGAGCAAACAAGAGAAAGGATGTGCAAACCCCACGTTATACGTTCGTTAGCGTGTGCGGTTCCTCTGGCCTGGACCATCTCCTGTTTTCTTGCCCACAGCCCCCCTTAGTCCCACTGACTTCGAGAAGGCCTCCTTGGTATCTGTAATCAAGACACAAGAGGAGACTCCTCTTAATGTCTGCGGTAGGACACGTTGTCTGAACATCGTGATGCTCCAGTAAATCCACCGCAGCTCGTGATTACGCTCCGCTCTGTCTGTGTAAATCTTGCCTCCCCTGTTACAAGACAGCTCACCAAGTCCTGACGATGCTATACACAAAAATGGGCACCAGAGAAGGGAGGTGAGGGGTTCACATGCCTGAAAGTGAGCTCAGCCACCAGAAGGGGATGACTCATCGTAAAGGGTTTTGAACATGACATAGCATCATATAAATGCAGCCTAGCCTCCTTTCCTTTCCTGCACTGATCAAACACTCGCTACACATAAGGGTCTGAGTTTGGCAGTACAGGAGAGAGAAAAGAAACTGAAGCTCTGATCCCTGGGCACTAAGTTTATGATCTAGTTGCAACATAAGACCTGATCATAAGCAATCACCGTAGAAGACTATCAGCTAAGTGCCCAAAAGAACCCCACCTCCGGAACTCTATGTCTTTATCAGGGAATTATCCCCACATCTGGCCCCACACCCATGAGCACCTGGGTGCTCAGTTCCCTTTCTCACTGGGTGGTGTTCACTTCCACAGCGCCATCCCCAGTGGATCTCCTATTTGCCTTGCCCATTTTATCTCCTCTGGTGGAGAGAGAGAGAGATACCGTGAGCTTGCCCCAGACAAAGTGCATGTTGCCAAAACCAGTCCTGGGCTGTCTGCAGACTATCCTGCCTCCCGTGCCTTGGAATTGTTTATGAGTGCTTGCACTCAACACCCCGCCTCCAGCAAGTTCACCCAGTTGGACAATGTGGCCAAACGGCCATGGAGAGGGTAAATGCTAGCCCCTGGAGTCCAAAGGTTGCAATGAGTACTTGGAGTTTGTAAGCACACTTTTGAGATCTTTAATGGTGAAGGCAAAGGTGTTTTAGCTATATATGCAGAAAGAGAGCCCTGAAACCAAAGGACTATAGATGAGTCGGGGAAGGTGACTCTTGGCACTCTTTGGGGACTGAGACTCGGGAGTTGCCAAAGTTTCTCAGATTCTACAACCCCCACCTTGAGCTGCCTGGATGATGAAATATTCTGAAGAGCTTGAATTGCTTACACCGGTGAGCTGAGCTAAAACCCAGCACCCCAGCCTACCTCCCTGGTCCAACCCAGCATCCCAGCCTACCTCCCAGGTGATCACAAAGGACAAGGGGTGGGACCAGCTGTGCCCCCACCAACACTCAACAGACCAGAGCTGCCAGCATCAGGAGGAGTTCCTTCACTTATTAGTTAACAAATGAAATGCCAGGTGGAAGCACAGTGTTGAAACAAAACTCGATGCATCCCCACCCCGAGGCGTGACGAAACACTTGGAAGAGATCTTCACAGGCACTTGGCTCATGCCTGAGAGAGCAAGGGAGGTGGGTGCTGGGGCTGAGGACACCCAGGCCCGCAAGGTTTGCACTTGAACTAAGCATGCCACACCTCATGGCAGAGAGGCAGAGGATGGGGCGGGAAGGGGACTTCGGGAGATTAGTGCAGCTGCGTGGGGAAAGCCCAGTTTGGCAGAGTCAGCCTTTGATGGCCTTAGAGTCTTTGCTTTCTAGCTGAGTACTGCAACCCGAGCCTGGGAGTCCTAATGGTTCCCTAAGAAGGCACTGCTAGGAAAAATCAGGAAGAGAGGCCAGGTCACAGAATGGGGAGGGAGCGGAGAAAAAGGGGAGGAGGAGGGGGGAGGGGAGGGGGGAGGGGAGGGAGGGAAGCAAACAGAATGAAACCTTTGAGATTATGTCTGTAGTATTTCTGATCTGAAATATTCAGATTCCAGCAGTTTGAAAAAATTTTCCCAATGAATGGAATGGTGCATGTGAATGTATGTGCAAGTATATATGTATCCGGTGTGTGTGCTAGAATGGTGTGTGTGTGCACACCCATGGGTATATTTGTGCATGTGTGTGTTTGTGTGTGAGCACAAGTGAATGTGTGAGAATGTATGCATTTGTGTGGTGTGTGTGCTTGCGTGTGAGAATGCATGCAAGCGTGTGCACGTGTGTATGTACATGTGTGTGCACATTTGTGTGTCTGCCTGTGCAGCATCTCAGATTGAAAACAGCTCTGAAATAAAGCCTCAGTAAAGGAGGGATCTTATCCGCTCCGCTGCAGACCAGCTGGGTGACCTTGAGCAAGGCATATCACCATGCTGGGCCTGTTTTCTCCCATGTTCTAACTCCCAAAGCAATGCCTGGTACATAATAATCACTCAATAAATTTTGACTAAATGAGCAATTGTTATTTAACGATAATGCTGCCTATTTCTTTGGGTTGAAGAAATGACAAGATGAGAAAGCACATGCATAACTATTCTCTGACTCTCTTCATGCTTCGCACATAATAGAAGCCCAATAATTGTGAGCCCTACCCCTCTGCAAATTCAGTTTTTATCCCCTTGGTAGAAGGAGGGCAATGAAGGAAATGATGCATAAGGTCGCACATCTCCTACAGCTCGCTTCCTTGGGCTGAATACCACTGACCATATTCCCTTTTATCTTTAAATTTTAATTCCCGTATAGTTAACATAGTGTTATATTAGTTTCAGATGTACGATAATCGTGGTTCAGCAATTCTATACATTACTCAGTGTTCATCATGGTAAGTGTACTCTTTTTTTTTAAGACGTTATTTATTTGAGAGAGAGAGCACAAGAGTGCGCATGAGCAAGGGGAGGGGCAGAGGGAGAGGGAGAAGCAGACTCCTGGCTCAGAAGGAAGTCCCATGTGATGCGGGGCTCCATCCTGGGACTCCAGGATCATGACCTGAGCCGAAGGCAGCCGCTTAACCAACTCTGCCACCCAGGTGCCCCATAAGTGTACTCTTAATCCCCATCACCTGTTTCCTCCACCCCCTTCACCCACCTCCCCTCTGGTAACCATCTGTTTGTTCTCTATAGTTAAGAGTCTGTTTTTTGGTTTGTCTCTTTTTTTTTCTTTGTTAGTTTGTTTTGTTTCTTTAATTTCATATATGAGTGAAATTATACAGTATTTGTCTTTGTCTGACTGACTTATTTCACTTAGCATTATATATACATATTTGCCTGCCACATTTTCCTTATCCATTCATCAGTCAGTGGACACTTGGGCTGCTTCCATAATTTGGTTATTGTAAATAATGCTGCTATATACATAAGGGTGCATATATCCTTTTGAATTAGTGTTTTTGTATTCCTTGGCTAAATAACCAGTAGTGCAATAGCCGGATTCTAGGGGGTTCTATTTTTAACTTTTTGAAAAACCTCCATACTGATTTCCAGAGCGGCTGCACCAGTTTGCATTCCCACCAACAGTGCAAGATGGTTCCTTTTTGTCCACCTCCTGCCCAACACCTGTTGTTTCTTGTGCTGTTGATTTTAACCATTCTGACTAAAGGTGCGAGGTGAGAGCTCATTGTAGTTTTGTTTTGCATTTCCCTGATGGTGAGTGATGATGAACATCTTTTCATGTGTCTGTTGGCCATCTGCATGTCTTCTTTGGAGAAATGTCTGTTCCTGTCTTCTGCCCATTTTTAAATTGGATTATTTGTTTTTTGGGTGTTGAGTTGTGTAAGTTCTTTATATATTTTGGATACTAATCCTTTATCAGATATGTCATTTGCAAATATCTTCTCCCATTCAGTAGGTTGCCTTTTAGTTTTGTTGATTGTTTCCTTTGCTGTGCAGAAGCTTTTTATATTGATGTAGTCCCAATAGTTTCTTTTTGCTTTTGTTTCCTTTGCCTCAGGAGAGAAAAGAGTTGCTACAGTCGATGTCAGAGAAAATTACTACCTGTGCTCTCTTCTAGGATTTTTATGGTTTCAGACCATGACCATATTTTTGAGCCAATTTCCAGAGGCTTCTGAGTTCCTATTATGTTATATATTAGCTAGGCCTCTTCTCCCTGCTCTCAGTCAAAGATTGACAGCAATTCATTTGCAAGAATTAAATGCAAGACTGAATTTTAATGACTCAGAAATTTGAGGCCAACTTTGCTTTCAGTGACCTTTAAGGAAAGGAAGCCTAGTAAGTGACCTGGTACCTGACCTTCCATCTGGTGGTATACTTGTGGGTCACAATCTTGCAAGATAGGAATAATTATCTTCATTATGCATTTAAAGGGACAAAAGCTTGGAGAGGTCAAGTGACTGGCCCAAGGTCACCCTACTCACTCCAGGGTCACAGAGCTGCCTCCCAGCCCAACAAGTGATATTCAGAAGCTTATGGAAGGTAAGATCTCCTCACTCAGACAAACAGAAATGAGGTCTCTTGAGTTCTGAACCCATAAACATCTCAAAATCTCTGACTAGTCAGCCCTGGTTGAGTATTGGCAGATAGAGCCAGGGCCATGTGGCAATCAGAAAACTAGTCAGGTGGGACTGGAACAGTGCCTCTGAGGTATTTCACAAACACGGGGAACAAACACATTGGTGTCGCAATCCTGGCCACCCGGAGCTGCCGCGTTGGCTGTTTTTTGAGCAGGGACTGTGGATAAGGAGTTTGAGGGCTTGAGGGCTGAGGTCGCTAGGACTCCTAGATGGGTGGCCATCTTGGAGACTGCATCAGCCCTCAGGAGGCAGCTTTTCAGTCCCCAAACCTCTGATGGGTATAGCCAGATGGAACTGCTCCTTCCAAAGTGCCCAAGCTACTCCAGACCCCTTAGTGGAGGCACCCGAGGCCTTCCATGGTCCAGAAGTAACCTGCATTTCCATCTTCTCTGACTACTCTCTCTGACAGACGCGAAGACCCAGACTCACCAGCCTTCTGACTGGATCCCAAACATACCTTTGGCTCCATCGCCTCCATGCCCAGGAAACAGACCATCCCCTGCCCTCAAAAGACCTATTCATCTTGTAATCCTAAAAACAAAAGTTAATTAAGACCAAATCTCTTCTTAGCATTTCGCAATGCCTTCTGGGATAATTAATATAACTGGTATGAACTGCTCCATAAACTCAGAGCACAAATATGGTCACATTCCACTTATTTTTCCAATTAATCTCCCAAGCACACATCTACATGAAAAGTCCAGCATCTCCCTCTGGAGGCTTCCTCCCTTCCCAAGAAATTGTCCCATAGCCCTGGGGACAGGCCAAGTAAAAACAAAAATGAGCTTCGCACATACCAGGCATAGAGGAACTGGAGTCTGTTCAGTTCAGAACGGGCGGGGATTCTCTCGGCCACGGATTCCTGCTACCACACAGTGTCACTGTTGAAACTCACGCCTACACAATTTCTTGGATACACGCAAAGGCGGAAACCAAGCCCCTGACCAGCAGCCAGAGGCCCCATGTAGGGCTCTTCAAGTATGATTCTTATTCATTTTCTCATACTTCGTTATTTCCCAGGGCACAAGAACACAGCAGGAACCCCCAAGCAGGACTGATTCTACTCTCCACCCCAAACAAATCCCTTTCCCCTGGCCCATGAGCACCGCGGGGAACTCTTTTAAATATCCAGAATTGTAAACACCTGTTCATATCCTTCTCTCAAGAGCATGAGGGCTCCTTGCAGTGCACCTGCCCTTCTCAGGGAAGCTGGCCTCGGTGCCTTTCTTCTCCTGCCTGCACCCTGATGTGCCTGGCAACCACCTCATGAAAGAAGAGAACAAAAGCCCAGGTTAAATCTCCGGCAGGGCACCTCCTGTTAGTACCCCTGTGACATGTCCAGTAAATCTCAGGCCATAGCCGGATAGTAATTATATTTGGGAGGGGCCTACGGTCTGCCAGGCACTTTGACACATATGAGCCTGTTTAATCCCTCAACACAGGGCAAAGCAGTGAGAGCAGCGTTTTCCAGAGGAGGAAAATGAGGCAGAGTTGGCGGGGGGGGGGGGGGTGGCGCCCAAAGCTAGACACCTGTAAGGTGCTTGAGCACTCTCTCCTCGCCTGGAGAGACCATAGCTTGACCCCACCTGCAGAGGGTTACTGCGGATGAGTCCAAACTGAAAGAAACAGCCTGAGCAGCCTGAAAGAGATAAAGGAATACCAAAAGGGCATCCCAAAGGGTTGTGTGAGGCCAAAGAGGGGCTGTTACCTTGGTGGAAGATAGGGAAAGAATGGGTTCATATAGCCCCCAGAACACAGCCTAGCACATAGTAGGTAGTCTGTTTATATATGTGTATATATACATTTTTTTTTTAAACATAGTATAGTTGCAATTGATGTAATGGATATCTGCCCTGAATGCTGCTTATGCACCTGCTCTGTGCCCAGACCAGTGGAGCCTACGGGCTGATTCCAACACAAAACCTCATCTCTGAGTTTACCATGAAAGAGAAGACTCATTTCTCAATTATTCTAATTCAACAATAGAGGAGAAATATGATATCAAGAAAACTAGAGAAAGGGTGAGAAGAAAGCCCAGGGGGAGAAAATGCTAACTTCCATCTGGAGAAGCTCAGGAAGGCTTCCTGGAGGAGTGAGCATTTTAGCTGGGCCTTGGAATGTACATAGCAATAATGATAACCATAATCCATTACTGACTCTTGACCACTTGTTATGTGGCAGACAAGGTAAGCCCTTCATATATATATACTCATTTAATTCTTCCAATAAATCTACGAGGCAGGTACTTTTATTATTTACTCTATGCGGGTAAGGACACTGAGATCCAATAATGACAATGCAGTAATGGTCGAAGCAGAGGTTGAATCCCAAATTTATCTGGGACTTATCCACCAGGTCAGAGGTGAGGCTGGGACAGAGGAGAAAGGTGTGGTCGTCCAGCGGAAGGACTCCCCTGGAGTGGGCTTCCCGCAGGGAGGCAAGGAGACATGACTAGTCTTCTCCTGGGAAGGAGGCAGAGTCTCCCTGCCCACTAGGAAACAGCAACAGGGTGAGCAGCAAACTGTAACAGATGAAATAAGACATTGGCTGCTTGCACAACAATTAGAGAGAAATTGGGATTGTTTGCTCCAAACTTCCCCAAGTGTGAGCCATGGTAAGAGAGGGAATGGGTTACAGGGCTCATGGCCCACCAATCAGAGCTTATCACTTACTGTGGGCACGGCCTATATGAGGCTTTTGTAAGCATCATCTCATTGTCATTTTCATACTAACACTCTAATAATCATAGATAATATCCATTGATTGTGAATCATGTGCCAGGCATTGTTCTAGAGGCTTCTGTGTGTTTAAACTCATTGGATCCTCACAGCAACTCTATATAATAAGTAGTAGTATTATCCCCGTTTTACAGAAGAGGAAACTGAGGCAGAGGACAATTAAGGATTTATCCGAAGATAATACGGGTGATAAATCGAAGAACCTGGATTCGAACTTCGGTAGTCTGGCTCAAGAACTCACGTTCTTCACCACATATAAAGTAGGCACTATTATCCACATTAAATAAACAAAGGGGTAGAGGTCTAGCAAGATTATATGAATCATCCAGTCATTTTGGTGGCAAAACCAACATTTAAACCCAACATCCACACTCTTAACCACGTGGCAATAGCAGCCCTCCTCCTGCCCTGACCTATGGCATGATGCTCACACATCACATCTCTCTACGCCTCTGTTTCATCACCTGGAAAAGCAGAAGAAAAAACTTGGTATTTTCCAAGAGCCTGGTCATCTGACTCCCAAGGACAGGTGGGAAGTTTGAACATCCTAAGGGATCACCTGAGTAGGAAACCAGTAACTCTCTGGAAGGCAAAAGACAGCCTAACTCTCAACAGCTATTCATTTGCACGCAGATAATTCGAGGTTCCTGTCACCAGTCCTGGTCCACCCCTGTGGTAGAGTGTCCAATATGGCTGCCGATGGTTTCTCCCATCTCTGCTCATACATTCTGCTCCTCAGAGCAAGAGGTGGAGTCTATTTTCCCTACCCTAGAATCTGGTCTGGCCTTGTGATTTACTTTGCCCAACCAGTGTGGTAGCAGTGATGTCCTGCAACACCCGAGCGTGGCCTTAAGAGCGTTTGGAGCTCCAGCGCCAGTTTCTTAGAAGCCAGCTGCTAGACCACAGATGATGGTAAACCACATGGAGAAGAGAGGTCCAGATGAGAAACCGTCTTGGATGTCCCAGCCCTGGAAAGCACCCAGCCAAGTACAGCTACTTGATTATCCTTGGCTATTTCACATGGAACAGAAAACTGCCCAACTTTGGGGAGAAATAATAAATCCTTGTTTGGAGTATAGTTTGTTACACAGCAATTGAAAGAACCCCATTTCCTCCACTTTATCTTTTTTTTCACCACAAACGATTATTCCATAACTCACAGGTGTCAATGTCCATTGGCTTATGGCATGTAAGTGTCCTCATGCCTTCGTGATTAGGGATGACTAACTACCTAAGGCAAAGGGCAGTAATGTGGCTTCCTTCATTCAGTGAGCATCTATCTGGAACATCCTTGGGTCTAAAGACCCAGAGATAAATTAAGACACAATCCGTGCCTTCAGAAAACCATGTTTTGGGAAGAGCTGGGACCCTTTCAACACAACAGAGAGGAATGGGGTCAATGCGTTCATTCATCCAATATCTATTGAATGCCCACTACACACATTAGGGACTGTGCTACCCATTTGTGCTAGTGAACCAAGCCCTCATCCTGCTTACATTTTAAGAGTATTTCATTCCAATAATCACAGAGGTACAAGTGAAGCTCTGTGGGAACACAAAGGAGCTAAATGCTGGGCTGGGCTGGGCAGGGTAACAAGTTTTATACCTATTTTACAGATAATGATTCTGAGATCCAGGAAAGCTCAGCCTTACTCCACCACTTATAAGCTATGTGACCTTGAACCAATTACTTAACATTTCTGTCCTTCACTTTCCTCATCTATAAAATGAGTTTAATAATTATGCCTACATCATAGACTACTATAAAGATTAAATGAGTTAATATTTGTAAAGCACATAAAATAATTCATGACCCTTCTTTAAACACTACATTGATCATCGTTAAAGGAATTTTAGAAACCAAGCAAAAGACAGAGATACGACTGGCCCAAGTTCCACAGAACTGGGTAGATGTTAGTTGGAACTGACCCCTGATCCGGTGCTCCTTCCAAATAAATACGTGCTTCCGTTTTCACTGAGAGATTTAAATCATCTTTGCACTCCCTCCAAACCTACATATTACAGGAAGACCCTAGCACGTCCCCTTATCAAAGGATTCAGCAGAAAGGACTCCAAGGTTCAAATCTCAGGCTCCAGTTGAATGTGTGCAGGGTAGAGGCTGTTGACATGACTCAGGTGGAGGCTAATTTACAAACGCATGTGCCAGAAATCATGCTCACGGCCCAGCTATGTTGAGTGGGCCTTGAAGGGTTAACATGCACCATCCTGCAGATAGGGACAGCCTAGGACTGTGACTTGTCCACAGGTATTCCCACCTTCCATTGTCTGGCCACCCTCGGGTCTGCCTCCGTGAGCCTCATCTGATGAAACTTGGCCACCCAAGGCAGAGAGTGCCCAGGCATCGTCCTTCCATGGGAGTGGAAAGCAAGGGCGATAGGAAGACTATGGTCTCATTTGCAGCCTGGCTTCCCTCCACGTACCAACAATGACACAACAGCCTCCTCCAACGAGCATTTTCCAATCTCCACTGAGATCTGTTGGATGAGGAGCCAGTTTCCATCACAGCCATGCACAGGCGGCTGTGGGTGGGGGTGTGGATGTAATTCTCTTCCACCCCAAGATCTGGGAAGACAGAGCTCTTCTCCTCACCAGCCAGAAGCCCAGCCAAGTATAATAGGCTGCTGCTAGGGGCCATGAGGAACCAAGTGGGGAAATGGCCCCACAGTCGGGACCGTGAAAGCTTACAGTTGTCAGGGAAGCATGCTCATCTGCCCGCTGATGGAATTGTCCCAAAAGGAAAGATTTAACTTGTTTGAGGAACTAGTCAGAGCCTGGCTTGGGCACGCTGCCTGTGTATTACGAGAACCATCTGTGGAAAATGTGGACTGGAGTTATTGCCAAGCAGATCCTAGCCCTGGAGCCTAAGATTCAGTGGCCCTTGGTGTGCAGCCAGCCCCCAATTCCTCAGGAGCCCCCTGACCACTACCAGTGCCAGACAGGCTGACCCGTGTCTCTCAGTCACTCGGCATGTGCTAAGTCCCTGTGATTGGCAGGAGGTGCAATGACATGGCCTCTGCCCTCAAGGATTTCTCTGCCCGGAGCCCATGGAGAATTACGATACAGTATGACAAATGCCACAACAGCAGAGTTCTGGGAGCCCAGAGGGAGGAGTGACTGTTCTGTCTGGACAATCCCAGGAGGATTCAGAAGAGGTGAACTGTGAGTCAGGCCTTGAAGGGTGAGCTCTGCTTCACTAGGGTTTGTGAGGTGCCTGCTGGGTACCCGGCAGAATGCCAAAGCTGGCCAGGGCCAGGGACCCGGATGTAGGGGGATTCCAGCCGGGCTCTGTTCCCACCCTCCCCACCCGGCCTGCCTGCCAGCCTTTCAAACGCCAGCTCAAAAGTATCTCCCTGGCAGGAATCATTTTCTGGTTTCCACCAACCCCTAACTCACCATCTCCTCTGGAGCCGTGAACTGAGTTCAGCCTTTTCATGAGCCAACAAAAAGTCATTTAGAGAGGCCCAGGAGTAGCTCAGAGGAGGGAAGAGCCCTACAAGACTCCCCAGCTGGTACTAGGCTCCAGGAAGAGAAGACGTGCTCCTGTCCTCTGTTGGGTGCCCCACTGGTCATATTTAGAAGTTCATAGAAAATTAGAGTTGGAATTAGGGATGAAGAGAAAATATATCCTCCCCGAGAATGCCAGTTGAAAGGGTCTTGGGTTGCTTCAAGTGGGAACTGGTGTTTGAACCCGGGGAAGCTGCAAGCCCCTTGAGAAGAGAGGTTTGTGTTTTCTTCGTGTGGGTAGTCATGTGTCTCCTCCCTGACGCTCATACTTAACTTCCTAGCAGGAACCTCTACAGGGCAGAAGGTACTTGCTATAGTCTGAATGTTGTGTCTCCTCAAAATCCAAATGTTGAAATCCTAACAGCCAAAGTGGATCGTATGGGAGGCAGGCCTCTGGGAGGCGCTTAGGTCATGAGGGAGGGTGGAGCCCTCGTGAATGGAATCAGTGCCTTATAAGAGAGGCCCAGAGCAACCCCTGGTCCCTTCCACCATGTGAGGACACAGCAAGAGGCACCATCCGTGAACCAGGAAGTGGTCCCTCAATAACCACCTCACCGTACCTGCTGGCACCGTGACCTTGGGTTTCCCAGCCTCCGGAACTGTAAGAAATACATGTCTGTTCTTTATAAACTACCCAATCTGTGGTATTTTGTTATAACAGTCTGAACAGACTGAGACAGCACTCAGAGAAGCCATTCTGAACAGGAAAGGCAGACACCTCGACAGAGCTGAATCTCTCCTGGCCAGTCTGGATGGTTCCCCCTCACCGGGTGTGGGAGACTCTTAAGGGATCGGGATCAGGAAGCTTAGACATGCTATCCAACTGTAGAAGGCAGAAAGGCAGAACAGAAAGAAGGGGGGGTTGCCAAAAAAATGGAAGACAGGAAGAAAGGAAATTAAGAAGGAAGGGTGGATATTTTTCAAGCACCTACTACATGCATGGCACCCAACTACCCACGTTACGCACATTATTAACTACTGTTGTATTTAATTGCTGCTCCAAACCACCCTGTGAGAAAGGTTTCATTGACTCCACTTTATAGATAAGAAACTGAAACTCAGAAAATTAAGTAACTTGCTGAAGGTCAAAGCCCTAGTAAACAGGGATTCGGTCCAAAATCTGAAGACTCCAAAGCCAGTGCTTTTTCTAGACGGCCTGGATAAAAATAACTGCCATTTATTAAGAACCCGCTACTCGCCAAGTCCTGGGAAGGCTCTTTACAAACACAGTGTCACACGGAGATTCTCACTGAACAGATTCTCCCCGCAGAGCGGCCCCTGTCCAGGTGCTTATCCCACCCAGGAGGCAAGAGCCAACGTGACCATACCATCCAGCATCCAAAGCAGCGCAGTGCTGAGCATGGCCAGGAGCACTACTTTTATTGTCATGAGCAGCAAGTACACATGACACTGTCTCACGTGTCACCCTGACTGTAGCCCACCTTCCCACCACACACACAGCCCCCCTGAGCAAATATGTTCAAAGAGGTAGAATCCAACTCTATTGTATGATCCTCGAGTCCTCTTCAGCCTCCCCAACAAAGGGTCAGCCAACCACTCCAGGGTCTCACAGACCCTGATTCCACTGTCCAGGAGGCATGTAAATGAAATAGAGCAACACATTTTTACTGTTTGGCTTTTTTTTGTGAAACCAATGCTGTCCCATTCGAAGAATTACCCTGTGCCTTGAGAACATGTCTTTCTTGCTTTCTTGAGGCTTAAACATATTCTTTCTTTGGATGACAGGAAGGCTATAACAAACTGAAGATTGATTTTTAATGCCTTCAGTGGACAAAATTAAAAGGTGACAACGTTATGATGTTAGTTTGCTTGGCATTTTTTTTTTTTTTTTTACCATTTTTAAGTGCACAGGTCAGTGGTATGAAGTACATTCACACCGTTCTGCAACCATCACCACCATGAATGTCCAGAACTTTTCCATCATCCCAAGCTGAAACTCTGTCCCTATTAAACAATAACTCCCCCTCCCCCAGCCCCTGGTAACTACCATTCGACCTTCTATCACTAAGAATTTGTCTACTGTAGATACTGCTAGATGTGGCATCAGACGGTATTTGTTCTTTTGTATTGGTTTATTTCACTTGACGTAATTTCTTCAAGTTTCACTCATGCTGTAGCATGTGTCAGAATTTCCCATCTTTTCAAGGCTGAATAATATTCCACTGTCTGTATAGACCACATTTTGTTTATCCATTCATCCATCGGTGGCGCTTGGTTTAATTTTACATGTCACCATAATCCAAAACCCTGGCACGACTGATCCCATGTGTGCACATACTTAAGTGATGGGGCACTCACTCCCCACCCTCCCCAGGACTTCATTTTCTGGTTTCTATTGAAGCCTGGATGACAAGGGAAGAGCAGATTTAACTGAGGAGGAGCGTGGTGACACGATGGAGAATGACTTTCAGGCCTGGGCAGGCTTCACTACACTTCAAGATTTGATCGTCCTCGCTGGAGGTCTAGAACCTCATTGTTCAACTTATCCAGGAATGACCAGACCCTAGAAAAGGGACTCCATTCACCTACATCCATGGCCACTTGGTCATTCTTTGTTCATTCCCTCACTTGCTGAGATGTACCCTGAACTCAGATACTCAGACTAAAAACTTTGGAGTTACTTCCAACTGCTCTCTTTATCTCACACCCTATATCCAAGACCAGCAAATCTTGTCATCAGCCAATTCAAACTAGACCTCAACCCAAGCTCCCCTCACTGCACCGCCACCTCCCCAGGCCAAGTCACCGTATCTTGTGCCCGGACGATGACAATAGTGTCTTAGATGATCACCCAGTGTGAGATTTTCCTTCTTAACCATCCTTTCTACCCACCCCCCAACATCCAAAATGTCCTTCTAAAATGTAAATGTGGGCGCCTGGGTGGCTCAGTTGGTTGAGCGACTGCCTTCGGCTCAGGTCATGATCCTGGAGTCCCAGGATCGAGTCCCACATCGGGCTCCCTGCTCAGCAGGGAGTCTGCTTCTCCCTCTGACCCTCCCCCCTCTCATGTGCTCTCTCTCTCATTCTGTCTCTCAAATAAATAAATAAAATCTTAAAAAAAAAAAAAAAAACCTTTAAAATGTAAATGTGTTCATGTGAGTTTCCTAGAATACGGCAGAAACCTGCCCAGGTTAACACAATAAAAGTAATGGATGAGGTCTCTTTAAAACATATTCCAGAAGTAAACCCACAACTATATGGTCAGTTAATCTTCCAAAAAGCATGGAAAATATTCAATGGGGAAAAGACAGCCTCTTCAACAAATGGTGTTGGGAAAACTGGACAGAAACATGCAAAAGAAAGAAACTGGACCACCTTCTTACACCATACACAAAAATAAGTTCAAAATAGTTTAAAGACCTAAAGGTGAGACCTGAAACCGTAAAAATCCTAGGAGAGAACACAGGCAGTAACTTCTTTGAATGGCTGAAGCAACTCTTTTCTAGATATGTTTCCTGAGGCAAGGGAAACAAAAGCAAAAAGAAACCATTGACACTACATCAAGATAAAAAGCTTCTGCACAGCAAAGGAAACAATCAACAAAACTAAAAGGCAACCTACTGAATGGGAGAAGATATTTGCAAATGACATATCTGATAAAGGATTAGTATCCAAAATATATAAAGAACTTACACAACTCAACACCCAAAAAACAAATAATCCAATTTAAAAATGGGCAGAAGACAGGAACAGACATTTCTCCAAAGAAGACATGCAGATGGCCAACAGACACATGAAAAGATGTTCATCATCACTCACCATCAGGGAAATGCAAAACAAAACTACAATGAGCTCTCACCTCACACCTGTCAGAATGGCTAAAATCAACAATACAAGAAACAACAAGTGTTGGCCAGGATGTGGAGAAAAGGGAACCGTCTTGCACTGTTGGTGGGAATGCAAACTGGTGCAGCCGCTCTGGAAATCAGTATGGAGGTTTTTCAAAAAGTTAAAAATAGAACCCCCTAGAATCCGGCAATTGCACTACTGGTTATTTAGCCAAGGAATACAAAAACACTAATTCAAAGGGATACATGTACCCCTATGTATATAGCAGCATTATTTACAATAACCAAATTATGGAAGCAGCCCAAGTGTCCATCAACTGATGAAAGGATAAGGAAAATGTGGTGTGTGTATATATATTTATATAGCTATTACTCAGCCATAAAAAGGAATGAAATCTTGCCTTTTTCAGTGACAGGGATGGAGCCAGAGAGTATAATGCTAAGTGAAGTAAGTCAGTCAGAGAAAGACAAGTACCATATGATTTCACTTATATGTGGAATTTAAGAAACAAAACAAATGAGCAAAGGGAAAAAGAGAGAGAGAGAAATCAAGAAACAGGCTCTCAATTTAGAGAACAAACTGATGGTTACCAGAGGGGAGGAGGATTGGGGGATGGGTTAAATATATATATATATACATTATATATTCATTCCTTAATGAATGGCTGAGCTAGCAGAACAGAAAAGGGATCTCTTAAAGGCCAGAAACAAAAAGGCTTGAATCCATAGGGGTGAGCAAACAGTGGAGGTGACGTGTGCCTGAGGTATGTATGATCCCCAGGCAGAAAAGAGGTCTTAATGGATCTTGTGCACAGTGGGGTGTTGGGGGAGGTATGGTGGGGAACAGGAGACAAGGCCTGGTGCCCTAGCAAGGTGAGATTCCCATAAAAAAGTACCCTCAAAAATGGCAACCTCAGTTGGGTGAATGAAGAACAAAGACTCACTCCACAGAACGAAACTTGCTGGTCTAGGCTTTGGCTCTGAATGAAGCCGACACAAAGAAAAAGAAAAAACTATTCCCTAGACAATTCCTAACCACAAGCCTAAATTCACAGTGTTTGGGGTCATTATTTATATCTCCTATGTGGCCCAAAACAACCCAAATAGACCCAGGATCTAGCAAAAATACCACAAATATTCCCTGGAGGTGTACACTTCAAAGTTAAACCTCAAAGAATTACCACAATATTGTTCCAGGGAGCATAAGCTCACAATGGAGAATCATAAACGTGCACATAAACAAATCTCCTAAGTGAGAAGAAGCAGGATCAACAAAGTGTGGCATCAACCTCATAAACACTGCAGATGTTGGAATTAACAGATACAACCTGTAAATCAATCATCCCTGATGTAAGTAATGAAATAACAGAAAGAACTGAACACACAATAAAGGAATAAGAAACCAAGTAGGCATATTTGAAAAAGAACCAAATAGAACTTCTAGAAATGAGAAGGTATAATAATTAAAATAGAAACCCTGCAGACTGCTTAAACAAAATATTAACACATCTGAAGAGAAAATTAATGAAAACAAATCTAAAGAAATTATCTACACTGCATTACCAAGAGAAAAAAACAAACAAGTAGGGTAGATAGAATGAGGAGTCTAACATATGTCTAATTTGGTGGCCAGAAGAAGAATTGAGAGAGATTAAGGAAGCAGTTGAATTTGAACACATCAACCCCCTGCTCAAAATCTTCAATAGGTTCCCTCATTTGGAGGGAAATTACAAACATTATATTATACTTTTGTTTATATTGTATTATTTCTCCCCCCCCCAATATATAGACAGATGCCTTGCCCTGAATATGAATGAGTGAATGAGTGAATGAATGAAACGTACATATGCCTACTGCATGATTAGTGTTGCAGGGGATAGAGATATGTGAGGCAGAGACTGGGTTGCCTCCCATTATCTACCCTTCCTTTCTCCCTTAAAAACACAATCCTGATTTTGTAAGGAAAGCAATTCGGCCAGCTGAAAACCTCTATTTCCCAGGTTTGTTTGTAGAAAGAGGTGACCATTTGGTTATATTCTGGCCCATGTAATATAGGCATTTTTTGTTGTCTCTTGCTTCCAGGAAACCCCGAAAAAGGATGAGTGGACTCAACTGGAAGACCTTATATTTCTTTCTCCCTTCTCTTTCTTGCTACCTGTACTGTGGACATAAGGGCTGGGACTGCCATGGCCATTTTACAACCATAAGTCAGCCTTGAGGATGGAAGCCCCAAGCTGAGGATGGTAAAACAGACAGATAAAAGGAAACTAGGACATCGATGATGTCACACACCTGTCATTCCAGGCCTATCTTCTTACCCCCGTAACTTTTTTCAGTCACTACCTGCTGAAGGTACTTCTCAACTGATACCATACCTATGATTGAGTCTGTGACTTCAGGAACGTACAACCAACAATGGGAATTCAGACACACTCAGTGACCCTCAGGGCAACAGGCTGACCAGGGTCAAGTGTTTTGTCCAGCATGGGACTTGGGCAGAAAGAAAGCACTGGTATCTCCCCAAGGAAGGATTGGGTCATCAGCTTGGCTTTCACACTCCCAAATTGTTGGGTTAGGCAAGGACTGGCAGTGTGAGGGGTCAAACCACAGCAATTTCTGCTCCTTCTGGAGTGACCCAGTGGGGAAAATGTCACAGAGGCTCATGAGGGGTCACTGGTCCATCGGCAAGCATGATCTCAGCACCATGTCTGTGCCAAGACCATGCCAGATGCTGTGTGGGGAGGCACAGCGGGGAGAAGATGTGACTCCTATCCTCAGAGAGCTTACACTCACATATTCTCGCAAACCACCTTGGTGTCCTGGCCTCATGTTTCCATGTGGAGGGACCTTATCCAGAGTAACACTTTCTGCCTCGTTTCCGCACTAGGCTCGCTCCTCATGAGAGATGGAGCCACTAATCTGATCAATGAGTTTGAGGGAAGAAACAGATAAGCGCTTTTGGGTTCTCTTTCTTTAGGATCTGCCTTAAGATCTGCCAGTAGGATCATGTCCATGTGGGGGAACTCGGAGATGCCCAGAGTATCCACTGATGGGGTGATCAAGTCTGTCGAACTCTGGGAAGCAGCGTATGAAGCTCATTCATTGTGATCACATACCTGAGCCACATCTTTCAAGTCAACTTTTATCCTTAGAAAAATCAATGTTTTTATCTCCATCTGTCTTTTGGTTCTGAGTTCAGAGATCAGGAAGTGAAGGAATGAGTCATTTTGGGCCCCTCGGTATAATTCATGCTGACAGCTGTTATGAACGACCCCCAAATCACCATCTTACCACCACAAAAGTTGTATTTCTCATTTCACAAATTGCAATGATGGTGTTCCTGGTCAGGAGACTCTGCCGTACAAGGGGGATTTGGGGACCCAGTTTGCTTCCGTATTGTGTTGCCACCATTGTGTGTCTTCCAAGTCAACCTGGAATCTTCCAGCCCCGAGAGATGAGGAAAGCCTGGAAGATCATGCTGCAGGATGTTTTCTAGTGTAAACAGCCTGGCCTGTAAATGTCATAGATCACTCCCACTTACGCTCCAGGAGGCAAAGTAAGTCCTATGGCACCTCTTAGATGCGAAAGAGGCTGGGAAGTGTGGCTTGTTCATGTGCCAGAGAAGAGAGGGGAACTGGATGTTGGAGCACTTTAGCATTCTCCACCACACCCCAACATGGTCTAAGCCCTTCATCACAAAGATGACGATTTTTAGAATCAAAGGGTGGGACTAAGTTGCCAAAAGCACACAGCCATTTAACAACAGAGCTAGGAAGGAAACTGGGGACTCTAAACGGTGTGTGTGTATGGAGGGGGAGGGGTGACACTGAGGGCCTGAGCCCAGGTGAGACATCCGCCCTGCTTCAGGGAGTAGTGAGATCCCTGTCACGGGAAGGAGGCAAACAGAGGCTGATCACTTCCTGGAGATATGAAGAGTCATTTTTCATCAGACGACTACCGCAGTTCCCACACTTTCTACTCTCAAGAGACCCTTTCATAATTTTTCCCTTTGGACTTCATGTTTTGAAAGATTTCGTCTAACAAACAAACTGCACTTATTGAGTAATAACAAATACATTTCCCCACTTCTTCTTCATCAAGGTTGTGTGTGTGTGTGTGTGTGTGTGTTATCTACAATCAGACATGCTCACTTTGGGCACCATGACTACCATCTTTTTGGTCTGCTAATCATATTTCAAAAATACCTAGGATGTAATCAACACCAATCTAAGACTTGGACACCCTGCATTAATGATTTAATTCCAGCCAAAGCAAAGAAACTAAGAGTTTAGTTACCCCTCTCATGGGATGAATTAACAACTTAAAAAGAGATTATTTGGAAGTGCTCCCAGACCCATGGTACCATTTAGGACTCGGACGACTCACTTGCTTCTTCACTCCAAACGCTTCATTGCCCCAAACAGAAAATGTTGCGGTGCCTTTTGTCCCCCCACTGAGTAGGAACATTCTCAAGGACAGGGACCCCATCTCTGTAACCCCATTGCCTAGCTGGGTGCCAAGTAGTTGCTCAATAGTTATCCATAAAAAATAAAATCTGTGAATGACTACAATGAACTCCATTTTTAGCTTTAAGGGAAGGCTGGTAGATCAGAAGAAAACTTGAAGCCTCTGAACTTGGCAGTTGCCATGATCCAAAAGGCAGTCAAAGGTCAAATATCTGGGCGGGGGTCTACCACTCTGAGCAAAAAGTCCTCACTGTGTATCCCTCTAGGACGGAGTTCCTGGAGAATAGCAACTCTGCCAATCTTTTTTTATGGACGGAGACTCTTCCGGCACCTGCTGCATCATAGACCCTTCTAAAAGACCATAGGGCCTCTCTCTGGTACCAGTTTCCTTCTCCATCCCCCACTTTCTGCCCACGCCCCCTCCCTTTTGCCTGTGTTAACACTCCCAACTGCCTTGCTCATATCCAGGCCTGGCCCAAATTCTCAGGACTGCCCTGCGTACAGAGTAATTAATTCTGGGCATGCCTGAAATCACACAGTCACTGTAGAGCTCATGACATTCCTAAACTGGAGCTTAAAAAGAGCTTTCTGGCAACATGTTCCTGAATGTGTATGACGGATTTATCCTCTGAGTTTGTTTCTTATACCCCACCTTGTTCCGCCACCCAGACCCTGAACGGGGAATGGCGTGAGCCGGTGGCCTCTCCTCTGCACTCCTTCAGGCCTGGTGCTCGTGTTCCTGGGAGTTGTGAGTGGTCCCCAGCCCCCATGCCACCCCCAGCCTGATCCCCAGAGCCCCTAAGGACAGAGCACCTCCCACAGGCAGGAAGCAGAAGGCAGGAGGCCATGGCAGATGTCCTCACCCCTCGCCCCGTCCCTGTCCTTCAAAAGACTCATCCCTGTCTATGTAAACATATTTGCATGTGTCAAGAATCGTTGACTTTCTGTAAGCAGAGATCCTGGGTGCTGTCATGGCTGCATCCCCAGGACCCAGCACAACACCTGGAGTACAGGAACCGTTCCATACAAGTGACAAGTGAAGGCACAAATGAATGATTACATCAACTCTGCTCCGTTCACTAAAGGATCATTTGGGTCCCTTTCCCCTCCTTGCTTAGCTCCAGGAAAGCTGTTGATGCACCAGAATAAGGATTCCACTGGACGTGAGGAGACCCAGGTTTTATGGTCCAGCTGGACCTTCGCTGGAGGACCTTGGGGAGGTCACCAGACTTCAATAGGCCAGACATTCCTCATGTGTGTACCAGCAAAGGGGGGTGAAGGAGTTGCTTGCAAACTGGTCTTTCCGGAACCCCAGGTTCTGTGACAACCCCTCAAGGGCCACTGCCCAGAGAGGGAAGGGCAAGGAGGTGGGGATCCAGGCCCCAGCCTTCTTTCTTACCCAGCAGCTCTGCTTTTAGCTGGGGACTCTTTGTCCTGGAGCCGACAGTCATGCTAACATTTGAACGTGGGTAGTCTGGCTGGGGCACCCAAGCTCTTCGTCACAGTGCTGAGCACTGGCACCTTCACACAGAACGAAAACAAAAATCCAAAGTGGCTCCAGGTGCCTCAAATCGTACTTGGAATGTAGCAGGTGTTGAAAATAAACAATACCTGTAGGTTGAATGCATAAAGTTAGGAATGAATGCTTCAGCGTGAAAGTACAGGAGGCTTTGTGGAGGAGGTGATATTTAAAATAAGTCTGGGGGACGCCTGGGTGGCTCAGTGGGTTAAGCGTCTGCTTTCGGCTCAGGTCATGATCGCCGGGTCCTGGGATCGAGCCCCGCATCGGGCTCCCTGCTCAGCAGGGAGCCTGCTTCTCCCTCTCCCACTCCCCCTGCTTGTGTTCCCTCTCTCACCGTCTCTCTCTCTGTGTCAAAAAAATAAATAAAATCTTAAAAAATATAAAAATAAAGAGGGGCGCCTGGGTGGCTCAGTCGGTTAAGTGTCTGCCTTCAGCTCAGGTCATGATCCCGGAGACCCAGGATCGAGCCCCGCATTGGACTCCCTGCTCAGTGGAGAGTCTGCTTCTCCCTCTGCCCCTCACCCCACTTGTGTTCTCTCTCACTCACTGTCTTTATTCCATAACCTGCAGATCCTAAAGCCCAGTATCCAAGAGCAGCATTGCCAAGAGGCAAGAGGGAAGTATCGGCCCCTTTAGTTTTTTTGCAGCAGGGCCTTGCTCCCACCAGGTGCCACCTACACCCCAAATTTAGAAGGGGTTCAGACACTGGGCAGCTGAAAGGCCCTACCTGTGTCCTCTGCAAAGGCGAAATGGAAAATTCAGGAATGGACCTCAGTATCAGGCCTCTGTGAGATTCTTTTTTTACAGTCATTGTTTCTATCACCTTTGTATGAGGTTATTTTAAAAACTTTTTTAACTATTCCATTTCTAGGAATTCGCCCTACAGATAAACTCAAACATGAAAGCAAATAGACACACAAGAACGTTCCCTGTAGCACATGTTGTAATAGTAAAAATCAACAAACTTAAGTTAAAAACAAACGAAAGGCCTGCTTATAAGCATCCATTAAACTCAATATGATACACTTTCTACAATTGAATATTATGGGGCTACTTTAAAAGAGTAGGCCAGTTTCACTGATATGGAAAGACACCCACAATAAGTGTGAAAAATCAAGATGCTAAACAATGTTATAGTATGCTACCATTTGTGGTGTTTTTGAGACTCTTTATGCAGATAGAGATTATATACATGGAAAGTTGGAGTAGTAATATGTAGAAACTGTTTCAGGTGATTACCTCTGGGAAGTAGAATTGAGGGTCTAAAGTGGGAAAAAAATTATTTTTTTCCTTGGTGCATCCTTTGCTTTTAAATTTTTACCAAGTGCATTATTTCCATAATGAAAATTAATGTGCAGGTCTATACACCTGTAAATTAGCTCTAGTAATGAATTTTAATAGAACATGTGCCAGGTATAAAAAGTCCATTTATAAATTCACTCAATTAACATTGAATAAGGGTTTATTATGCCCGAAGCAAGTGTTAGGTCCTGGGATTATGTATATCCACAAAAGAAAATTAAGATAGAGATCCCACCTTCTCGTAGCTCATCGTCAAGAGGGGGGAGCCATGGGCGCCTGGGTGGCTCAGTCGTTGGGTGTCTGCCTTCGGCTCAGGTCATGATCCCGGGGTCCTGGGATCGAGCCCTGCATCGGGCTCCCTGCTCGGTGGGAAGCCTGCTTCTCCCTCTCCCACTCCCCCTGCTTGTGTTCCCTCTCTCGCTGTGTCTCTCTCTGTCAAATAAATAAATAAAATCTTTAAAAAAAAAAAAGAGGGGGAGCCAGTCAAATAAATTTATAACAGGAAAAAATCAGTGTCACGAGTGAGAAAAAGCCTGAAAACTACGGGACCGTGGAATATGATACCTGACATAGATGGTATGTGGAGGAAGGCTTTCTGGAGGAGGTGTATCTGCGGAGAGTTTTGAGAGATGAATAGAATAGAATTACAAGGAAGAAGGAAGGAGAAGAGCTTTTCAGGCATAAAGAACAAAACACAGGGGCGCCTGGGTGGCTCAGTTGGTTGGACGGCTGCCTTCAGCTCGGGTCATGATCTCAGGGTCCTGGGATCGAGCCTCATATCAGGCTCCCTGCTCAGTGGGGAGTCTGCTTCTCCCTCTCCCACTGCTGCTCTCTCGCTCGCACTCTCTCTCAAATAAATGAATAAAATCTTATAAAAAAAAAGAACAAAACACATCCAGCCCGCTGGACGGTATGGAAAGATGGGTGGGTAGGTTTTTTTTTAAGATTTACTTATTCGTTTTAGAGGGGAAGGAGGGGCAGAGGGAGAGAGAGAATCTCAAGCAATAAGAAAAAGCAATAGCAGTGAGACATTCTCCCTGCACTGCCTCTGGATTGGGCCTTATGGCTGGCTTTGGAAAAGTAGCCAGTGTGACCAAATGAAGGGCTTGAAAAACACTTGCACATCAGGGGTCAGAGCCCTGCTACCATGTGAAGAGCCCAAGCTAGCCTGTGGAGTGATGAGTGACAGCAAGTCCACTCCCACTACCGGCCGACAATCACCCAACCACCAGACATGGGAGTGAAGCCATCTGAGACCAGACAGCCCCTGCCGACCACAGACACGTGAGCTGCCTCAGACAGCCAAGATCATCCAAGCTCAACCTAGACCAGAGAAGCACCTGGCAGAATCATGACCTAAATAGACAGCTATTATTTCAGGCCACTAAGTTCTGGGGTGGTTTGTGGTCTTGTCTCACAACAACAGGTAACCGATACAAATTATTTTAGTCACACGGCTTCTAAACAAAGTGAGCAACCATATGTGATTTTTCAAATGGAAAAAAAAAGTAAAAATCCTGCAGCAAAATCACCACCAAATTTTGCAAAAGACCTTTCGTTTTAAATGAAACTATATCAAATTGAGGGCTGCCTTTGGAGAAGGACCACAGATACAAGAATATGGTAATAGTGTATATATTATGTAATGATATATAATATTCTTATACATAATATTTTCATATTATATTCTTATATATAATATTTTTACATATTATATAATATTATAATGCATTAAAGGCTCTAACTTTCTGGTCCTAAGAACCGCCAAAGCTCACCCTGGCATAATATATTGTCTGACTTCCTTTTGAGATAATACAACATGTAGTAAAGTGATTGATTAAATTTCTTGAAACCTTTATATATCTTCACGATGAAGTCATTTCTTAAAAATCACCCTGAACCTTTCTCTTTGGACATTCCTGAAGCATGAATAGGCAGTCAACCCACTAGCAAGAACACACCTGTCCCAGCTGGGTTTCACATTCACACACATCCCCTCATTTGTTCCTCATGGCATTCCTGAAGATAGGTGTGATTATGCCAGCCTAACAACTGAGGTAGTGAGGCCCAGAGAAGTCAAGTGACCTGCCCAAGGCCACACAGCAAAGAGCCAGCAGTGTTGGGATTCAGGACCAGGTCTTCTGCATCCAGATCTCTCATTTTTATCACTTCACCACAGCTGCTCTGAGATGACTTCGGTGTCATTGGGGAAATGAGATGGGTTTACCCTGAGCACCCAGTTATTGAATGATAACAGTTGCACAGTGTTTGCTGAAAGCTAGATATGACTCTGAGGGCTTTATGTACACGAATTCATTTTATCCTCACAGGCCAAAGGTAGGTACTCTGATTATCTGCGTTTTACTAATGAAGGAACTAAGGTATATAGAGTTTAAGTGATGTGACCAAGATCACATAGACAGCAAGTGACAGAGCCAGGATTCGAACCCAGGAAACAGAGCTCCGAAATTGATACTCCTAAACCAGTAAGCTACATTGCACTGGGACCCACCGTCCTGGTTTGTCTGGGACTGAGATGTTTGCATGGATGCTGGACTTTCAGTGCCAAAGCAGGACAGTTCCAGGCAAACCAGGACAGAGGAACACCTTATCTCAAACAGAGGTTGCAAACCAGCCGGTCCCAGGCCACCTCGCACCCATTCTGTTTGGACCACACAATATTTGGAAGTAAAATTGAGCCAAAAAAAGAAAAAAAGAAAGAACAATCAGAAGGTATCACATGAACAGCTGAGTTTGGGGGAGATCTGGCCCCACACGGGGTGTGCATTTAAGGACAGCAACAATCAGCTGCAGCTCAATAGCCATGAGGCCCTGTTGTCCCGGCAACAGCCCTCCTCCACCCTCTGCGGCCCCCACATACACACATGGTCTCACAGGCACTGACCTCAGCCAGTCAGGCTCACTTCTGGGCCTGACTGGACATGGCGTACATCTATTTGAGTGTGGGACCCGGCTTCACAGCATCACCGATGTGCTAGGTCAGAGCTTCCACACCTTCAAATCACCTGGGGAGCTATGCAGGTGCCCACAACACACCTCAGCCTAATAGAATCAGAACTTCTGGGAGTGGGTCTCAGACAGCAGAGTTCTTTAAAACTCCCAGGATTCCACTGTGCGGCCAAGTTCGCACACATCTCAAAATTCAACGTGCCCATGAGTCATCAGGAGACCTTGTTAAAATGCAGGTTCTGATTCAGTAGGTCAAAGTAGGGCCCAAGAGTCTGCATTTCTCACAAGGTCCAAGGGGATGTGCATGGTGATTTCCAAGGACCACACATCGAGAGGCAAGGGGCCAGAAGACAGCACCTCCTTAGCATGCGTTCTTCCCAACTGAACAGGCTGGCCTCCACAGCTCGCTGTGTCCTCGGAGACTCACCAGTGCTTTCAGCAGCAAGGACCAGAGAGGGGCAGTGAGCAGCCCAAGGTCACACAGCACTGCACGAACGCCCTGATCTCTGTTGTTTCCCACCAAACGGTGCTGCCTTCCCCCCCTCACCAAGGTGACTTCACCCACCCATCCCATTCGTAGCACCTCCTAGCTCACTTTGTGAGGAGAAGCTACAGTGCAATTCCCCACGGAGAAGTCAGCCCTGGCTGAATCTGCTTCTGGATGCATGTGGGCGTCAGTCCAAGGGGCAAGGGGGTCCGGGGCATGTCAAGTCTCCAGCATGCATGCCACTGAGAGAGTGGAGGCTGACGAAGGGAGGGGAGCCCAGTGAGGAGCTGGAGCTCAGGGGCACAGGACCGCCTCCTCCCCTGGCCCAGATGAGGACACCCTATGGCGCCTGAGTCAGAGGCCCTGTGAGCTCAGCCCCCCGGGGCCGCTGGGCTGGGAGGCTGAGTCAGAGGGTGTGTAGTGGAGTGAACTTCTCCCTGGCCAAATATGGGGCTCTGCTTTGCTTTGTCTTGCCCTTCACGCTGCAAGAGGCCAAAGGCTGGGTCTGCTCCGCATGACAGCAAGGTTCCTGATGCAGAGGGGAAACTGTTCCACACTCCACTGACCCCTCTCCTCCTCCCTGCCCGGCGGGTGGCGCTTGGCTTTGTTCTCTCCGAGTACCTGGTCAACCTCTATGCTGCACATCTGTTCGCCCCACATCATTATATGAAGCATAAAATAGAGAAGTAATAACACATTTTGAAATGGTGGTTTGGTCATAACAAGCTCCTGCTCTGCTGTCTTGTACCCATAGGACTGCAGGCCTAGGGGAGGTGGGGAGGAAAGAGACCACATCTTGTTTTTCCTGATAGCCCCCTCGGACCACATACGAAGCCTGGGACAGGGTAAATATGAGCAACTATTGGCTAAATAAATTAATTACCATGTGCATTTTGTGTATGTGTGTGTCATTCTCTGCCGCTAGACCTTAATTCCTTGAGGAAATAATAATTTACATAGATCACCCTATGTGCTAGGCACTGTTCTAAAAATCTCCCATGAGCTCATTAAATAGGAGTAGTAACTCATTTTTTTTTTTTTAAAGATTTTATTTATTTATTTGACAGAGAGAAACACAGCGAGAGAGGGAACACAAGCAGGGGGAGTGGGAGAGGGAGAAGCAGGCTCCCCGCAGAGCAGGGAGCCCGATGCGGGACTCGATCCCAGGACCCTGGGATCATGACCTGAGCCGAAGGCAGTCGCTTAACCAACTGAGCCACCCAGGCGCCCGGAGTAGTAACTCATTTAATGCTCACAGCAATTCTATGAGGAAAGTACTATGATGATCCCCATTTTACAAGTGAGGAGCCCGAGGCCCAGAAAAGTTAAGACACTCACCTGAGGTCATACAGCCCTAAAGTTGTAGAATCAGGATTTTAACCCCAACAGTGTGGCCTCAAATTCTGTGCTCTGAATGGTATTCAATTCATTTCTGTATGTCTGATGCCCAGCACAGAGCCTGCCACGGGATAGGCAATAATAACTGTGTGTTGACTGAATGAATGGAATAATTAATTTATTAAGTACTGTGTGTGTGTGTGTGTGTGTGTGTGTCTCCCAGCAGACACTGAATTTCTCAAGAAAGTATTGGGTATGGGTCTTGCCAATGCCTTCCAATGTATTTAATAAATGGCTTAAGGGAGGATTCTTTGAAGAATGGATGTTTCTAAATGCCCACACGTTTGGTATGTGATCCAGAGTACCCAGGCAGCTGACTGAGGTTTTCAGAGTTTACTCAGATGCCCAGGAAAAGACAGAAATGGCCAAGAGTCAGGGCCAGCTTCAGGGCCATGTGACCTGGGCACAGGATCCCATGCTCAGAAAGTTCCCCCAACTCGGTTCAATGTTCTACAGTCCCCATCTTGAAATTCTTAATTTTTGAACAAAGGGGCTTCCTGTTTTTAGTTCACACAGGGCCCCACAAATCATGTAGCCCATCCTGCCAAAAGTGAATAAAGCCCACGAAGATGCCTATAGAAAAGGAGAGGCAGAGGAAAGTGTCTCTGAGGAGCAGTGTGTCCCCTGGCCTCCAGAAGGGAAGGTTTGGTGGCGGCAAGTATTCTGGCGGTGGGGCCCCAGGCTCAGCAATCCCAGCCCTGGCGTGCCTCCTGAAGGGCCACTGAACCTCATCACCCCTCCTAAGAGCTGCCCCGGAGCCATTCCTGGTCCCAGATTCCAACAGCTTCAAATGTACAGGACAGTTTCTCCAGCCTTGACCCGTTTCAATCACGGGGCTGCTGGTGCCCAGTGTGGTCGTGGGCTAAGCAATGCACGAAGCCCTTGTCTTCATTTGCTGCTCATAACCACCACCCTGTGGGATGGGTTAGCTTTTTTTGTGTTTTTGTGTTTTTTGACCCCATTTTAAGCATCGTAGTTAATAAGAGGCAAGATCAAGTGCAAATAAATCATTACAAGCCCCTTGTTCCCAGCCAATGGCCCCTACTTCCCCCTCACTATTTTGGGCAGGCTGTCTTTCTCCCTGCCTGGAAAGCTCTCTCTCCCTCCCCAAATCCTGTCTCCCCGCCCCCCACCCCACCTTACCTCTCCTCCAGTTGCATAGCTGGGAAGGGATAGAACCAAGATTCCAACCCAGGCAGTCTGCCTCTGATTACTGCTCTTAAACATATTTGATATATTTGTTCTCCTTGTTTGGGCCTGGTTTGGATGTCTCAACTCACAGGAACGTGGGCCTGGAAGGAACTCTAGCCTCAGCTTCTTCATCTGTAAAATGGAAGCAATAAATAGACCCCCAGATCACAGACGTGCCTGAACTAAATGGAATGCAAGAGGTCAAAGCGCTTTTTCACAATCCACAGGCCCAAGCAGTTACCTCTATTAATTACCAGTAGTGAAACTAAGGCTTGTTATACATGGTGCTGAGGAAACAAAGGTCATTAGCTCCCACCCTCTAGCCTAATCCAAGGCCAGCCACACCCTGGCTAGTCACCGGTCAGGAAAGAATTGAACAAGATACATCCCTGTGAATCACTAGGATTTCTTCAGCATTGTCCTGATAATCTTGATTCTGCCACTTCTTAGCTGTGTGGCCTTGGGCAAATCACTTTACCTCTCTGAGCGTTGGGTTTCTCTTCTGCAAAGTGGGGTCGATGACGATAGTTGCATGCAGTGTGGTTGCAGAGTGCCTACCACAGTACTCAGGAAGTGGTAGTTGGCATTCTTCTTAGAAAAAATTCTCGTTCATACAAGATTCCCTCTAAAGCACCAAGCACCTGGTCAGCATCCCACTCTTTGTGATGGTTAATTTTATATGTCAAGTTGACTGGGCCAAGGGACGCCCAAGAGCTGGTAAAACATTATGGCTGGTATGTCTGTGATGGTATTTCTCTGTGTAGCCTTTGAATTGGTAGCCTGAGTAAGGAAGGTGGTCCTCACCAGGACAGGTGGGCATCATCCAATCTGTTGAGGACTCAGAACAAAAAGGCAGAGGAAGGACACTTTTGCTCTCTCTGCTTGCCCTGGGACATTTGTCTTCTCCTGCCTTGGACATCGATGCTTCTGGTTCTCAAGCCTTCAGACTCAGACTATGATATACACCACTGGCTTTCCTGGCTCTCAGACCTCTCAGAACTACACCACCAGCTTTCCAGCGTCCCAGTTCACAGATGGCTGATTGTGGGGCTTCTCAGCCTTCACATCATGTGAGCGAATCCCCTCGTAACAAATTTTTTTTCTATCTCTCTATATATCCTAATGGTTCTGTTTCTCTGGAGAACTCTGACTGACACTCTCAAAGAACTTATTTTCTGGGTGCTGTCTTCCCACTGAAGATGTACCACATTCCCAGAGCATGGCTGGGCACTCTACTGATAAATCCTAAATAAGCCAACCTTCTAAATCCTTCAGCCTGTCCAGACCTAGATGAACCTGCCACACTTCCAGTGTCTTCCTCTCCCTTCCCTTCCCTTCCCATCAGGCTGCTCTGGGGGCCTTTTGATGCCACTCCTGCCCTCACCAGTCCTTCACCCCTAAAACCAAGTTAAAACTTTCTCTTCCAGTTTCTTCATCTTTGCAGAGAGGGGGAAGATTCTGGGCATAACGAGGGGCTGGATTACAGGATGTGGTGGAGAGTCCAGTTAGAGTTGGACGTTCCCTGTTCTTCACCCTTCTGTCTCTCCCAATCACATTTTTCAGAGGAAAGGAAAATGGCGCCCATCAGAAACCCACATACCAGCTCAACATCCGCTAACTCTATAAGCTTCAGCAGGATGCATAATGTCTGTAAAGCACAGCTAACTGGGAACACAGTGTCTATCTGGTAGGGCTGCAGTGGGGGCTAAGTGAGATAATCCAGGCCAAGAGTCTAGTACAGTTCCTGGCACATGGTAAATACGCAATAAATGGGTCTATTTTGTTGTTGCCCTATGCTCTATCTGTTTTGTTGTTATATGAAATCAGTTCCAAATTGTGAAATGTACGTCACAGTTTTCTTTGATCCATGACAGTACTAACCTCACGTTTCATTGTCATAGCAAAACTATGAGCATATCGATACCAGTCAACTCCTGGTGACATGTCACCAGGCCTCAGTGCTGTCCCGCCTGCCACCCACTGAGCTTTTTTAGTTCCTGTCAGTATTCTTTTTTTTTTTTTAAGATTTTATTTATTTATTTGAGAGAGAGAGTGAGAGAGAGAAAGAGCACAAGAGAGGGGAGCAGGAGAGGGAGAAGCAGACTCCCTGCCAAGCAGGGAGCCCGATGCGGGACTCGATCCCGGGACTCCAGGATCATGACCTGAGCCGAAGGCAGTCGCTTAACCAACTGAGCCACCCAGGCGCCCTGTTCCTGTCAGTATTCTACATCTCTTAGCAAAAATTTTAAAAATTAAAAAATGAACTCTCTAGGGGTGTCTGGGTGACTCAGTCCGTTAAGCATCTGCCTTGGGCTCAGGTCATGATCTCAGGGTCCTGGGTTCGAGCCCCGCATCGGGCTCCTTGCTTGGCAGGGAGTCTGCTTCTCCCTCTCCCTCTGCCCCTCACCCTGCTCCTGGGTGTGCACACTCAATCTCTCTCAAATAAATAAAATCTTAAAAAAAAAATTTACTCCTATAGACTTCTGCTATTTTATGTGTGATACGCTGCAGCTTCCTCCCTGATGCCTGTAATTATTTGAAGGCCTGCATAATCACTCTTCATAAAACTTACTAAGAGCTTCCGGAGCAAGTCAAATGCTATGGCCCGTCATGGTGGTGGTGAATGACAGCATATTTCATCCCCACAGACACGGCATCCGGGGACATCTGGGACCTGTACAAGAGCAGGAAACAGTGCTATCTCAGGTTGAGAGCCAGCACATGATTTGAAATTCATAACCTAAGAAACAGCTGCCCTGTAACAACCCAAGTGTGCCTTCAAAGTACAGGAAGTTCAGGGCGAATTACAAAGTGTAAAGAATCTGGAAAACAGATTTTTGAAGGCGGGAGTTCAATAACATTCTATTCCTGAGACTCATCGTGCAGCCAGGAAAACTTAGCAGTGGGAAAAGGGAATTTCTATTTCTATTAGGGAAAAAACTGAAAACTTTCAGAAAACATGAGAGAAATAATATGGCAATTATAGTTAGTAACGATTTATATGTAGCAAAACCACTGGGGAAAAAGTATTACTAGCTCAGCCAAACTAAGTTGCAGGACAGAGAAAGGGTTTTGTTTTGTTTTGTTTTTAATTAATAGTTTAAAACAGGGATCAATAAATTATGACCCATAGGTCACATCCAGCCCCTCACCTATTTTTGTAAATAAAGTTTTATTGTCACACAGCCATGCTCATTCATTTATGTATTATCTCTGCTTGCCCTTGTGCTACAATGACAGGTGAGTACTTGGGACAGAGAGTTTATGGCCCATGAAGCCTAAAATATTTACTCTCCGGCACTTTACAGAAAAACGTTGCTGACCCCAAGTTTGAAATATGAAGCTATGTTATCTGGAAAGCAAAATCGTATTTAGGAGTATGTTTGAAATCAGAGCAAAGCACGAAAGAAAAGAAGAACTTCATTTGTTCATTCCAGGAATATTTAATTAGGACCTACTGTCCGTCTTGCTGGGCAAACAATAAAAAGCAAAACACACAGACAGACAAAAGTCCTCGTCCTCACATAAATTACCTGGACTGAGGGATTTACTAATCACTATAAACGTGCACATCATTCTTTAATGAAATCTTTAAAAGAACGATGAAGAATGAAATGTTTCAGGGCCTTAAGATGGAGATCAGTGTTTCCCTGGCTTAGTCAATAATACGGGATGAACCCACTGACAGTGTAATGAAAGAAGACATGTCAACTTGGGCCAAAGAGCTCCAAGAAGACTCAAGGCCCAGTGTCAACAAAGAAAGGCTGTTAGGCTCATCAAGGTTGAAGGGAAAACTGGAACCAATTTGCCCATGGTTGCAAAAATGGATTTGCAGGGCGCCTGGGTGGCTCAGTTGGTTAAGCGACTGCCTTCGGCTCAGGTCATGATCCTGGAGTCCCGGGATCGAGTCCCGCATCGGGCTCCCTGCTCGGCGGGGAGTCTGCTTCTCCCTCTGACCCTCCCCCCTCTCATGCTCTCTCTCTCTATCTCATTCTCTCTCTCAAATAAATAAATAAAATCTTAAAAAAAAAAAAAAAAAATGGATTTGCAGGATGGAGTTGCTCTGAATAAAATTCTTGGCCGGGCCTATCGTAGCATTGCTAACAGGAGCAGAAAACTGAACGGATTCGCAGCAACAGGGATGAAAAGGTAGCTAACCATTCCACCCACACACCCACACACAGTGACACCAAGGTTTGAGATTCAGTAGTGGTAAGTTATGATTTGTGAGTGAAGAAATAAAAGAATTCCAAAAAGCTCTCAATACTATCAAGGCACGCTTCTGAGAAAAAGCTATTTTTCAAAGCATCCTACGCACAGTGAAGATGCAGCAGACAGGAAGGTGTGTTATTTCTGGAAAATGCTGTCGGGCTCTCCAGCATGGTATGTAGTGTTCATTTGGGTTTAACATCCTTGCAGAGATTATAGAAATTAGGAGATTGTATTTGATGATTCTTAAAAGATCAAGTGTCTGATAAACTGAGCAGGGTGCTAGGATTAATTCCCAACTTGGAGTTTATCTTTTGTTTGAAATGTATCACATAGGAAGTGTTTCAGGAATTCTTTCAAAGGACTGCATGAAATTATCACTATAGACACTTTTTTTTCTTTCTTCATTATTTATCATCTGAGTAAAGTGATAAACATTTCAAAACTATTTAGGACAGTGTAGGGTCATGCCAAAAATAATCAGAGAAGTTTTCATAGTTAGGAAATCCTCCTTTCAAACGGGTGGCCAAAAAACCCTGGAAGAAAAAAAAAAACCTTGGGAATTTAAATAGTCCTTTTTTTTCCCTTCACTTTCAGAAAACAATATAACAGGGACGTTTATTGCTAAGGATGGGACACTTACTAAATTTAAATCTACATTTTCAGAACAGAAGCATAAAAAGAATTTTTTTTTGAGATTTTGCATACGTCCATACACGGATATGAACATAAATGGAATAAACCATCACATGAAACAGACAAAAATATTCAAGAACATAGATGTACACAGGGTCCCTAACTTGATCTGCCTAAGAATGATGCAAAGTTTAAGTTCCCTTACAACAGCATGGATATCGCCAATCCGGGTTAGTGCACGGGGTCTTCACCAGAATGCTCCGATGTCTCAAGCCGCCACCTTCCGCTTCGATTCCTCCAAGTGCTGGAGCACGCCAGAATGCTCCTTCGCATTCCACAGCATCTCAAACCATATTGTGAAATGCACTAGGCCTTGACGGTTATTAAGAATGACTTAGTAACCAAACCGATGGGCCTCAAAGGAAGGGACCAGCGGTGTTTGGAGAAGAGGACCACGAGGGATGAGAGGCTGACTGTTTTACTGATGCAATTTCACCCATCCGAATTGCCCGCTCGGGCTGGCCCATTTCCATGGCTGAATGCCAAATCTGAATTCTGAGTTTTAAGGCTCGCTCCCCTGGTAATAATTGGACACTGTTCCTGGAGAGGATGCTGACATCATAGAAATAATCATGTTGTTTTTATTAGCGTAGTCCTGCATATTCAAAGAACTTTGAAAACCCCACTTGAAAGCCCCGTGCTCTAAAATCTCCCACAAAGCGCCTAGCTTGTTTAGTGAAGGTCCCTTGTATGGAAATCTGCCGAAAACAAGATTGAGGAATTTGGGTCCTCCACAAACATCCCAGCAGGCTCCACTGAGATTGGCTGAGATTATTTCAAAACCCCATTTTATGGATGATGAAATTGAAGTACGGAAAGGCTAAGTCACTGCGTTTACTGCACCGGGTTCTTGGAAACCCAGGGAAACACCGGGCCAGAGGCAGCCACTTCCAGCTTCCCTCAAACGTGCCCCCTGCCTATCCCCCCTCTCATCCCACTACCCCCCCACCCCCCAGCCACAGTGGGCTCCTCCCAGTTCCTGTGCTCTCTCTGGTCAGCAGCTCTTTCTGGCTCCTTCCACTGCCTCGAACATTCCCACTCCCTCCCCTCGGCCTGAGTGCTCACCACTCACCCTTAATGCCTCCAGTAGTCTCACTTCTTCCAGGAAGTGCTCCCTGACCGCCCCCTCCCCCGCCACCAGCCGGATCGTGGACCCCTCCTTGGCGCTCTTGGGGCCTCCCCTGTGGCCTCTAGTCATCCCGCAATGAATAAACTACTGATTTGGTTGTATGAACGGGAGGTGGTGTCGCATAGCGGTTAAGGGCCTGGGGCTCTGGAGCCATCTGCCTAGGTCCACATCCTGGCTCTTACTAGAGCTCTGTGGCCTGGAGCAAGTCACTTCGTCTCTCGGTGCCCCTGCCTTTCCCTCCCTAAGACAAGAATAAGAATGGAACCAACCCGTTGTGGAGACTCCAGGAGTTAACACATATAAGGCCCTGAAAACAATGCCTGACACGGAGTAGGTGTTCGTTACCTCTTGGTACAATCATGCTTTGTTTCCCTGCCTCATTCCTTCACTAGACTGAGGCCCTGATTACACAGATGGTGGCTTCATTTTCTCTTACCACAGCATCTGGCACATAGTAGGGACTCGGTAAATATTTGCGGAAGGAATGAATGAGCAGTAGAGGCCACCACCTCTGTTGAACACCCTCTGCCTACAGTTGGCTTTCTCCAGGCTCCCCTTGGTTTGCTTAGGCTCGGGGCCCAAGTGGCTGAGCTGATTTGCTCAGGGGAGATAGTGGGGAGGCAGAGGAGCTTTGCCTTTGCTCTTCCCAACTCTGAGCTCTCCCTCCAAACACAGCTGCTCATCCCACTAGAGTTGTGCAATCCCAGGCAACTCAGCCTTGCAATGACTACTCCTTGTCTGCCTGGGGTGTTGACCTGTTTTCCTGCAACAGGACTTCCCCCATTGGAAGGTCCCAGGGGCTCAGACCCAGCCAACAGCCTCCCTGGCTGCTCTCTGAGTAGCTCAGCCTCCCCTTGCCACCGCCCTGGCTGTGTCCCAAGGCCCGGAGCAGGCTGCTCCCATTCTCCACCTGCTGTGGACCAGCTCAGCCTTCCCCACCACGCTCAAAGCACCCCCCCTCCCCCTGAGCTTTTCCAGACTACTCCCAAATGGAAATCATTTCTCACCACTCCGAGCGCCCAAAGTCCTCTATCTACCCTTGTTTCTTCACCTCTGGGAGTCTCAGTTTCATTATCTGTAAGAGAGATAACAATGCCTACTTCAAAGGGAGGTTGTGAAGATCAGGTTGCTCAAGCAAATGTTTCATATCATAAGCATTTGCTTATTTACTACCTTGGAAGTTCCTTACAGTCAGGGCCCCTCTGTTTCATTGCTATATGCCCCTTATTCTTAGCACGGCACCTGACTCGGATTAGGCATTCAATAAGTATTTGCTCAATGGATTAATCAATCAAAAACCAACCAAGAAATACATAAATTAGAGCAAGGTAGCAATATCCTACAGCTGTAACACAGAAAGGAATCATTCTTGTGAGATTCTTCTTTTTTCTTTCTTTCTTTTCTTTCTTTTCTTTCTTTCTTTCTTTCTTTCTTTCTTTCTTTCTTTCTTTCTTT
>NC_058406.1:172528075-172799118 GCF_002201575.2 Neomonachus schauinslandi | reverse complement strand
TTTCTTTCTTTCTTTCTTTCTTTCTTTCTTTCTTTCTTTCTTTCTTTCTTTTGTCCTTCTTTCTCTTTCTCTCTCTTTTTAAAATTGTTCTCAGATTAGAAATGGCCAACCAAATCAACCATCCCTTTCTTGGAAGTGAGTTCACAGAGCATGGTGTATTCAAACTATCATTAATTAGCCAGAGAGCTTGGACTTGGGAGTAAAAACACACTCATATGTGCTCACACGCTGGGAATGATCTTCAGCAAAGAGTGGGTGCTTGTCATTCTCCCCCATGTGTAATGGGAGCATTGGCTACAATCAGCCACCTCATTCATCCTCTTACCCCATCCCGGGCCCTTCCCTCCCTGCCATCCACATGCCACCACCTGTCCCCAATGTCACCAAACGAAGTGATCATCACCTATCCTTCTTGACAAACAAAATTTCCTCTCCCCACAGAACTCTCTAGAAACCAAAGGGGAAAGCCTAGAGAATTTCATTTTAGAGGGGGGGGAAGGAAAGGTCACTGCCTGATTTCTCATAAGCCCTGGGCACATGGAAACAGGTCCTGCCCTGTCCCAATGAGGTTCAGAGAGGCTTGCCACTTTCACTGGGTACAAGTCCCCACCCTTCTTTCCCTTGCCCATGCCCTGAGCCCTGGAGGGAAAGCCCAGATTCCCTACAAGGTGGTGCCGGCCAGAAATTGCCCCATCCTCCTTATCAGACTTACTTGCCTGCCCGACCCAGACCTGTCTCTGGTGCAGTCACGGGAAAGGCTCAGCCCAGGCAATTCCAACCCGCTCAGGGGAAGCAAGCTGACTTGCCTGAAAGCTGATGGTAGGCCAAGACCAAGCCACCCAGGAAAACTCAGAGCAGGTCAGTGTGGTAGCAGGATGCTAAGGGGAGAACTTGGGAGGCCTAGGCTGCCCCAGGCAGTGCCCCAGGCCACAGGAAGTCTATACGGCCAATTCCAGGCAGGAACCTCAGCATCGGTTTCTCCAACATCACTGGCTACATCCACACTGCACAGACCACAGGGACTGGCAGGTGGATATGCACAGTGCCACAGTGTATCTGTCTAGAATGCGGGTGATCACAAGGTGTGCGGTATTTTAGGCACCTACAAGAAAGGAAAAAATGTTACCTACTAAATGATGATACAGTTGATCTTCATTACTTACCAGGTGTATTTTATACTTATTAAAAGATTTTTTAGATTTCTTTAGAATGGGTTTTACTGTATATCCATCCATCTCACACATGCATGAGAAGGAAAACTTCAGCGAGGTACATTGCTAAAGGTAATCCTAAAGCCGCCACAGTCTGAATCCACGTCCTGGGAATCACTTTTCGGTTCAGAGTTGTCCACGTCGATGGTTTTTCCCACATCTCTGTCCTCTGTGCCATGAGCACAGGGACGGTCACAGGAAGGATGCAGCCCTTCTTCAGGGAGCCCCCCACTCCTGTCTGCCAGGAGGTCCTCCAGCCTGCTGACATCACTCTGCAACATTTGAAGTGCATCGTGAATGCCTCCATCACAAAAGTGACTGATAAATACATCCCACTTTTGGAGGAGATAGAATGGTGATAGAGAATGTGTCTTTAAATTGATAAAACAGGGAATAGTGGCAGCTAATACGAACATCCAAGGAACTGTGCTAAGCATGTACTTTCTGCGTGTTATCTTCCATCTTCTCTCTGAGGAGCTAAGTAACACGAGCTAACCTTACATACCGTCTCCTAGGCGCCAGACCCTGTTGGAGCGCCTTATGTATATCCACTCATGTAATCGTGCCAGTAGCCCAAGGAGGTAAATATTGTCATTATCTCTATTTTGAAGAAGATGACGGTGAGAATAAGTTATTTACACAAGATTACACGGCTTGGGAGTGGTAAAACTGGGATCTGAAGTCTGAAGTCCAGTTCTAGAGTCTTCACTTAACCACCCCACTAGATGTGGTTCTATTAATGTGCCCATTATACAGATAAGGGAATTGAGGCACAGAAGAGATAAACACCTTGCCCGAGGATACACAGTGCAAGGGCCAAGATTCAAACCTACACCATCCAACTCTCAAGCCCATAGGGAAGACAAAAGGGCAAATGTTAAACCCAGATATTTCTATTTCATCTTGTAACTTCAGAATCCCACGTGGTATCAGTTTGATAAAATTTAGCTTGCTGTCCTTCCTCTCAAAGAAGTGGGAGCACAATTTCCTTGCAGTGATCTGAAGGAGGTCTCATTCATCCATTTGTTTGTTCACTGAATCACTCTTTCCAAAATGTCCATTATGGCCAAGGCCCTGAACTAAGTACTACATGGAGCTTACAGTGTAGCAGGAATACCAGACTCTGTACAAGTGATTGTGTAAGCATGGCCAAGTGGGGAGGAGTGCCACGGACAACTGGAACTCTTCTGCCACTGAGGAAGATGGTCCAGGAACCAGAGATACAGAAAGTGAGGGAAAGGTGGTGGCCAAACCATTTTCTGGGACATGATGGTTAATTCATGCAAAATTAACATATTTGCCTTCTCATTATGTACCTCCCTCTATCTCCCGAAACCTCCTGTAAAGTCTGCTGCACATACAAAGTCCTCGTGTGATGACTTTTAGTGGGATTTGTGAAAGAAAGTTGAGTTCCCCACCTGTATGAGTGTGGGGGATGGGGAAAACATATGAGAGAAGAACCAAATAAAATCTTGGGTGGTCAGGGAAGCCTCAGACTTTGCTGGCCCACTATCCCTTGCTTGTCATCCTACTGAGCTCCAAGAAGGCAGACACCTTGTCTGTCTTGTTCCTTGTGGTAAACCCTGAGCCTTGAAGGATACAGACACATAATGGGTGCTTAGTAAATATTATTTGACTGAAAGACTAGACAAAAGACCTCGGTAGCCCTTCAGAATCTCTCCCAGGGGCGTTTCCCCCTGAACATTCCCTGGTGTACCCTCGGGGCCCCAGCACATAGTAACTATCAGTGAAGAATCCCTGACAGGCAAAAACCTTTCTCCATAGTTTAGATTATCTCTTTACACTGTCTTCCAGAGAAATTACTGGATCAAAGAGAGTGGAGACAAGAAGACCTTGAATCCGTAGTACCAAATCCTCTTCAAAAGGAGTGCACAGTTCATTCTGGTCAGAGTATTGTAGCAGAGCGCCTGGAACAATTCCTACTCCTCTTGCCAGTCCCTTCTCCACTTGCCCTTCACAAAGAGATAAGGCAGCTAAGACCCAGCTCACCTTGATCTCCCCCTTGATCACAGTGCCTTGCTTTAGACTGAACACCTTGCATCAACTTCTGACCCCCCTCCAAGTGCGTCCTCTCCCAGCCGCCAGAGCAAAATCTGAACATATACATTTCTTCTATTTAAAATTCTTCAATGGCTATTTTTTTCCCTTCCCAAACCTCTCCTATCACAAGGCCGACAGGTGTGGTAAGTGTCCTCCTGACTTCTTCATTGATTCTTCCAGTCCATTCTCCCTCCCCGCTCCCTAATCGACTCCCCACCCCTTGCCCAGCTCTAAATTGCTCAGATCTGTCTCACTCCAAAACCCGCTGGCTGTTTACCAACATGAATGAACATTCTGTGCCCCCATAAATTAAATCATGTGAGTGATTTATTGGATCTATTTTTATTAGACTACCATGGGGCACAGAGATTCCAGAATTCAGATGCCATGGATATTTCTCTAGTATGTACCATGATGCCAGGCGTTGACCCATTGTGTCACTGAATCCTCACCACATCCCTACAAGACTGATAAAGATACAGAGGCTGAAAGGAGTGAAATATAGAGAAGAATGGGCCCCCATGGGAACAAACAAAAAGGGCTTCTGACCCAAGTCTCCAGACCCCTAGGCCTGTCTGTGTGTTCAATAAGCATTTATTGAACACCTCTGCAGAATGAGTATTGACCCAAGGATTCAAGATAAAAGGCAGCGGCCGGATCTCCCTTTGACCTTACAGCGGTGATGCTGGGAAGTTCTTCCAGGTGTCTAATCTAAATTCCTTTTGCTACAACTCAATCCCATTCCCACCCCCCTGCCTCACCCCTCTCCCCAGATAAATACAAAAACAACAGTTGCTGATAAGATCAGGAGCGTCTCCTCCAATTGTGGCTTCTGTCTTTAGTTGCCACATAGGCCTGAGATAAGCCTCACAGAACAGGCTTCCTATCTCCCTGGACATTGCCTTCCCACTGCCAGTCACTCCTCAGCACCACCACCCTGCCCCCCCAGCCCAGAGTCAGGAAGACCAATAGCTTCAGGGGAGACTTCCCTGAAGGGAAAGGAGGAAAGACAGCTGAGAGTGGCAGCTTCTCCCACTGATCCCTTCTCACGAGGTGGCAAGAGGCAACTCTCTGCGGGAAGATGGCTACCTTACCCGAGAGGCTCCCCAGCTTGGGGAACAGTGAGGGCAGGCTGCCTTTCGTGCCCTTGCCCTCCGTGGTTCCCTGGAGGCTCCCACAAGATGGATACCACAGAGGATTCTTCCTCACTGGCTTATCAAAGAGGACAAGGACAGCAACAGCCTTTCTATGGAACTCGCAGATGAGTTTAGAAATGCCTAATAAATGTTTGATGAGCAAATGATTGGAAAAAATGAATGAATGTGAGAGTGAATGAATAAATGGATTAGCATAGCATTAAAGAGGTCAATGAAGGGAACAAGAGAGTAGCAGAATGAATCAATGCATAAATGAATGAGTGAATAAAAGAATAAACTTCTAAGTGCTTGAATGAATCTGAAGGGAAAGAGTAGCAAAATGATTAAATGAGTACATGAGTGAGCATATGAAAAATTAAGGCATACATGTGAGTCAGTTGAATGAATACATGGATAATGGATGGATGGATGGATGAATCTGATGAATAATGAATAGTCACACTTCTTAGAGGAAGGTTAGCGGGCTAAATGATAAACTCTATGAGGCCAATGACAGGTCTCTTTTAGTCCTTGTACTATTCCTAACCCTATAGAGTGTCCTACATGTAGTCAGAATTCTAAGTCAGAATTCTAATTAAGTATTTGTCAAATAAATAAGAAGATGGATAATTAGATATTCTCCTTGCAGTGCATGGTACTAAAATTTGCACTTGATGGATACCTTCAAATTTCAAGATTCTTCATGTGAAAGGAGCTCTGACTCTTGAGTTGGATGGGCCTGGTCTTAAACCCAGCTCTGCCATTTCCTAAGCTCTGTGGTTCATTAAAAGGCACTTAACCTCTTGGAACTTCAGCTTCCTCTTCTATAAAGTGGAGGCAATCATGCCTACATCATAGTGCTTTAGTAGAGATTAAAGAAGAGTATGTGTATCTTGCATATAGAAAACACTTGATGAACAAACATTTCCTTTCTTTCTCTCCCAAGCACATTTTCTTCCCTCTATCCATCCAAACCCACCAGCTCCAGTGCCCCTTGATGCTCTCCCCCCTCAGGGGGCCCCCTTCCCTAGCATCTGCCAGAGGACCCACCTAAGCTGCACCCAGATTCCTGGCCTACACAAAAGATGAAATTTAAAACACTAAGTTTCGGGGTAATTTGTTATGCAGCAGTAGTTAACTAATACATTTCTGTTTTACACATGGGGAAGGGGAGTGAAAACTCAGCCTCCCTGTAGCTTACACCCTCAATGAATGGTGGTTTAAATAAGAAACATGATATATAGTATGACATCCCAGCCCTATTTTGCTAAACCTCATGTTTGACAGGGTAGGGCCCTTCTCACTGCCTGTAGGGTCATACAAAGATTTTTCATCTCTGTCCCCGGTTCCTAGCACAGAGCGCCCAAAACATTTGGAGTTTCTTGTGTGATCAGGTGATGGGAGCCTTTTTGTTCTAATGAGGTGACTCTTGGTGGGCTCCTAAATAGCTTCAGGTTGGGGACTAGGCACTAGAAAGAGCCAATCTTGATTAGAAGCTTAGAACTTTCAACCCCACCCGCCAACCCTGGGGGAAGGGAGAGGGGCTAGAGATTGAGTTAATCACCAATGGTCAGTGATTTCATCAATTGCGCCTACCTCGGGCAACATCCATAAAAGCCCCTAAACAACAGGGTTCGGAGAGCATCTGAGTTGTGAACACATTTATGTGCCCGGAGAGTGGCACACCCCAACTCCACGAGGACAGAAGCTCCTGGGCCCAGGACCTTTCCAGACCTTGCTCTATGTACCTCTTCATCTGCTTGTTCATTTATATCCTTTATAATAAACCAACAAAAGTAAGTAAAATATTTCCCGGGGTTTTGTGAGCCATTCTAGTAAATTATCAAACCTGAAAAGGAGAAGGTGTGGGGAACCCCCTGACTTTGGAACCAAGTCAGACGGCAGTGTGGGTAACCCAGTGCCCAATGCTTGTGACCAGCCTCTGAAGGAAAGGCAATCTTATGAGACTGAGCCCTGAAACCTATAGAGTCTGGCACCAAGTCCAGGTAGTTAGGGTCAGAACCGAACTGAACTGAGGACACCAGATTGCCATCTGGGGAGTTGGAGAACTGGTTTGTAGGAGAAAAAAAAAAAGCCCACATGGTTGGAGTCAGAAGTGTAGTAGGTAAAAACAGCTCACTACTTTGATAGATCCCTGGGCTGGGGGATCACCTCAAATGCATAAGAAAAAATATTGCCTAAAATTGGCAAACTCCCAAGCCCATGAGGAAGGTGGGTAGTAAGGGAGGCTGACAACCAGATCTGACCTTTGGAAAACTTCCCCATGAGACATCTCCAGAACCTGTGGGTTTGGGGCCTCCCACAGCCATCAGGATCAGAGGTGGTCACCCCATCCCCCTCAGAGCATCTTCCCGAGATGAGGAGAAAGAAGTGCGCTAATCACAGAGTTGGAATCTATTCTCCCTTTTACTTGAACTCCACTTAACACCTTTACACGAAGTCCCTCATTTGATTCTCCCAGAAAGAGTTGATATTCTTACGCCACTTGAGAGATGAGGGTGTTCTTAGCCCCACTTGGCTTTCTGAGGCTTACAGAGGCCATGCTGGTTACTCAAGTTCATACAGTCAGAAGCAGTGCCAGAACTAGAAAGCGGGTCTCCTGATCCACAGCGGCTCAATGCTCTCACAGTTCCAGCTATGCTTCCAAGAGCCAAAGAAGAGAGGGAGTGACATTGAAAGAGAGAACCCCCGGGAAAGGAAATAAATGAAGATTAATAGTGCAACTGGAGACACTCGGTATGCCTTTTGAGCAGAGACATCTTGAAGCTGTAAGATTGTGTTGTGCTACTCAAACCAGGGAAGCTAACATGCGCCTCTTGCCCTGTGCTTACGAATGTGCCTGACCCTTCGGAAATCAGTCAGATTTGGGGTCCATTTCCTTCCCCCCTGAACCTAGGGACTCTTAAGTATCATGGGATCTTGGTGTAAAAGAGCACTGCAACCAGGAGCTGGGAGAGGGGGATGCAGTGGTATTGGATTGTATTGTGTATTGTATTGTATTGTATTGTATTATGGAGTTACTGTATAATGCAGGGGTGATGAGAAAGTTCTGGAGATGGACAGTGGTAACAGTTGTACAATAATGTGAATGTACTTAATGCCACTGAGCTGTACACTTTAAAATGGTTAAAATAGTCAATTTTAGGGGAGCCTAGGTGGCTCAGTAGGTTAAGCGTCCAACTCTTGATTTCAGCTCTGGTCATGATCTCAGGGTTGTGAGATCGAGCCCTGCATTGGCCCCGTGCTGGGTGGCATGGAGCCTGCTTAAGATTTTCTCTCTCCCTCTCCCTCTACCCCTCCCCTCACCACTCACGTATGCTCTCTCTCTAAAAAATAAAAAAAGTAAATTTTATGTTATGTATATTTTACCACAATTGAGAGAGAGAGGGTACCCCACCCCCCAAAAAAGTAAACAACTGAAAAAACACACTCATCTCTTGGTTGAATGGGAGAACGGAAAAAAAGATACCATGTCCTCTGTGGAGTGGGGATTCTAGGAATCCTTCTTAGACCCAGAGACCCCAAATGACACTAAGTCTTTGTCCCAGCATAACTGGCCAGGTGCTGCCATTTGGGTCCTACCTAAGGGACCTCCAAGCTCTGCAGTAAAAGGAAGACAAGCAAGTGAACAGAACAGCTTCACAAAGCAGGCCCTGGGCCAAGATGGTGGTCCAGGGAGTGTCAGAGCCGTGGAGACTCTTAAAGGTCCTCTGGTCCAACTCTGTCCTTTTATAGATGGAGGAATTGAGTCCCAAAGAGGAGAAGCATGGGCGCACACAGCTGGTCAATCACAGCAGAGCCAGAAGCCATGCAAGTTTCTGCCCAGTGGACATGAGTTCAAACGCGGCTCTATCACTGGAGTACATATGACTGTTGGCTGACCTCACCCCTTCCATCATCATCTTGCTGGTCGGTAAAAGGAGAGCAAAGAGAGCAGGGACCACACCGTCTCGCTCTTCACATCTTTGGCAAGGTCATTGAGACTGAGGCTCTCAAGTGCCACACCCAGGGCCTAGTCCATGGTGGGTGCCCATGCCCCATCCTATTCCTTTTGTCTGGACCATCGGCCACTGCTCCCCCTGCAACCTCCCTCTGCTCTCATTGCCAACAGAGTGAGGAGGTGGGAGGCAGACTGACCTGGGTGTCCCCACAGAGTGGGGACACACTCATCGGCAGAGCAGCCCCTCAGAAAAACAGAATGCCCACTTCTGCCAGCACCGGGGCCCCAAAGGCAGCTTCCAGTCGAAGAATACCTCATTTCCCTCCTCTACATCCTCTCCCTCCCAGTCTCCTCCCCTCCCGATGCTCCCTGGGCCAGTGTGCTGGGACTTCTGTGCTCCCAGGAAGGAAGATTGGCTGGGGCAGAGAGCGCCATTCATTCAACCCTCACCCCACTGGGCCAGGGAGGGTAATGACACCCCCGTTGCAACTGAGAAAATTGAGACACGGAGGTTGAGCAGCCTGTCCGACCTCACGTAGCTGGGAAGTAGTTGAGCGACCGTGTCTACCTGGAGTCCAGAGGAATAGGAAACAGAGCTAGAACAGAGCTGCCTCCGCATCCCGCTCTCCTCCTGGGCCAAACGATCTTGGGCACGTGACTTCTACGCTTAAACTCGATTTCCTCACGGGGAAAGGTGATCTCAGTAATACAGGCCCTGCCTCATGGAGCTCTTCATGTGAAAGCACCTGGCGTCTGGTCGACCCACTCAGAAAATGACCGTTTCTCTTCCCTGGCCTGAGGGGTCACCCCAACACTTCCCCACCTCCCAGCCAGCAGCCCAGCCCCTGCCTCTGTTTGTTGACACCACATCCGGCCGTGTGTTGTCACCCCACATTACACCACCACACCTCACCAGTGACATAACCCCCTCCGTCGCCCTCCCCACCCACCCCGGGCTGGCGTAACGCAGGCTTTGCTGACAGACACATCCTCACTGAAATTCAAAACCAGAGACTGTGTGTTGGTTTGCTGGTTTGTTGGAGGGCAAAGCCAAGTCCAGCCCCTTTTTCTCTTTGTTCTCTCTCTCTCCTGGCCCGAGGAGGCTGCCGGGAGCCAGGAGCTGGGAGGGGGCACTCACGCCAGCAGAGCCAGGCCCAGCCCCTAAGTTCCTGAGGCAAGATGGCAGGAGCCATGGGTGCCGTAAGGCGGCAGTGTGAAGAAACGGGCCTGCCTGATGAAACCCATTTCTCAGCGATGAGAGCCAGAGACAGAGAGGGAGAGCTCCAGCCCCAGTTCCCAGAAATGTGTCTCCACTCTCTCACCCGTTCAAAAATAGTTTTGGGGCACTCACTGTGTGCGAGGGTCCCTAGCTGGAGACACTGTCGGGAGTAAGGACAAATCAGAGGTTCCAGCCTCACAGAGCTGGATGTGGTAGTGGATCCGCACAGACAACAGCCAAGTGAAAAAACTCCTAACAAAACAAAACAAGAGCCCTTCAGATGGTGAGAAGTGCCTTGAGGGAAACAGATGGGCTGATAGAACAGCAACTGAGTCCCGGGAGTGGGCGCTAATTGAGTGGAGTGATTCAGGGAGGCTTCTCTGAGGAGGTGACGATGAGCTGAGACCCAGAAGATGCTGAGGAGCCAGCCATGTGAGGAGCTGGGGTGGACTGTTCCAGGAGAGTGAATCATAAATGCAGAGGCCATAAGATGGGAGAAGGCTGGCTTGCTCCAAGACGACGGAGGGACCGAGTGGCGGGAGTGTGTAGGATGAGGGGAAGGGTAAGATCTGAGAGGTCTCCAGACACCAGGTCATGAGACAGGAGCCTCCTGGGCCACAGCAGAAGCTAGGACTGTATTCAAAGAGAGATCTGAAATACCTGGAGGACCCTTCCCTTCCTGGGGCCCTGAAAGCTTGGGGGACGAGGGTGACCCACAAGACTCCCACACACGGGCACACTCAGACAGTGGAACACAAGGAACCTCAGGATCTGTCGAAATCCATGCCCTTCGACGCTACAGATGGGGGGACAGCCCCAGGATCGGAAGGGGTATGCCCACAATCACACCGTGTGGCCAGAGCAGAACTAGAACCCGGGACACTGGAAGTGAAAGTGGAGCCCACAGTTTTCACAGTTAGGGTTGTGATTTCCTTTTGCTTTTCCCAGCAAACCCATTCTTGTTCTGAGAAGAAAGGGAACATGGTCTCCTCAGGTCACACGGTCAGAGGAGCTGGGGAGCCGGGCTCCAAACCCAGGTTCTCCTGATACCAATGCCCACACCCTTTCCAGGGGGCCGTTAGGGATTTAGGTTCTTCCTGACGGCGGCTGGAACCTTGTTTGGGAAACACCTCAGGGCCCAAGCAGGTAAAACAAACGAGCCAGGTGCCCTCACGCATTGGTCCTTGACGTGAATGCATTTTTTTTTTTTAGAAGAGATCAAGGAAACCATTTATAAAGAGTTATCACCGGGCATACACTTTCCATGATGATTTTCTTCATAAATGATCCACTAGATCTTGCTCCAGGCAAGACTGCACAACTCGCACTTCCAGGGCATCAAACTAACCGGTTGGGTTTGTTCCAACACAGGTGGCTGGGTCTTAGGCCCAGGGTCAGCAGGTCTGGGGTGGGGCCCAAGATCTTGCACCGCTCACAAGCTCCCAGGTGATGCTGATGCTGCCGGCTTGGGGACCCCACTCTGAGAATCACTGCTGTACCACTGCACGGTGGTCTCTGCCCAGCTCTCCTTTAGGACCAAGGTACTCATTCACCCAGGGACTGTCCCCCCACAGGAACTGCTCTTAACAGAAGGGCCCTGCATTACCCAGGGTTATCTCCCCTTTGGGCCAGCAGCCTACTGGTCAGTGGAGATGCTCCAAGGGCTTAGTTCCGGACAACTCTGCGGGGACTGAGCTCCCTGTGGGATGGGCCCAAAGGCCTCGACTGTGACTCCGTCAGAGTTCAACTTCTCCTCCCACTTAATCCCGCATTCGTAATTCCCTCCCAGGTGTTGTTCCCCAAAATACTTCCCATTAGACACCCTGAATGCAAATGTCCATCCCAGGATCTATTTCCCAGAGTGTCTGACTTTAGGGAGTTAGTCCCAGAAGTGCGGTGCTCTAAGGAAGCCTATTACATGGGATCTGGGGGCTGGATCACCCATTGGCTGGCTGGCTGACAGTGAATACTCCAGCACTCGGGGGTTTAACACAGCCCCCCGAGTGTAAACATGAAGCCTCTACTGGTGGCAAACTGGACTGGGTTTTCTGTGGAAGAAGGGAATGAATTGGTGGGCACTGTATCGCAGGCGCTTGAGAGGCTTGGATGAGTTACCAATTATAATGACAATAAAATTGGATGGCTCTCACTGAATGCCATAATGCACTAAAGAAGGATAATGAAAATCACCCCTAGAAGGCAAAGTGTCAAAGTCAGAGGGCCTCTTTGGCACCATCTGAAGAACTTTCATCTTGTACAGTCAGAAGATAGAAAAGGCTGAGAATCAGGCCCAGGTCTTCACTGTAAGGGTAACAGATCACCAGGAAATTCTCAACCCCGGCAATTATGCCAAGTTCAGAGCTTTAATTAGAAAGCAGCAAGGCCCTGTGACTTGGGATACGGACATTAGCGTGGATGTACTCAAGAACCTTAAAGCTCCAGAACATCCAGAACTCTCTAAGCCTGCAGAAGTGGCCTAGGACTCCTAGTAAATACTAGTGCTCCCACCTAGCTTAAAGATGATGCCCCCACGCCTGGGTGGCTCGGTTAAGCATCTGCCTTCGGCTCAGGTCATGATCTCAGGGTCATGGGATCAAAGCCCTGTTCCCTCTCCCTCTGCCGCTCCCCCTGCTTGTGATCTCTCATGCTCTCTCTCTCTCTCTCAAATAAATTAAAAAAAAAAAAAAAAGATGATGTCCCCCCAGTAGACACACCCCCCTACACACACACACACATCACGTCCCAACTGCCAAACTCTTAACCAAGGCCAAGTTGTTATTATTCATCCAGAAAACACTGGGTCTGCCAGGCTTCCCGGATAGGAATGAGAATAATAGGATCTCAAATAGATGCCAGATGGCCCTTACCCATCGGAAGCAAGATGAATGCAAATATTGTGATAAGCAGCAAAGTCACTGAGGCAGCTAGGGGCCTGAGCCACAGCCAGCTATGGAGATGTTAATAAAACAGGACATTGCTAATGGCAGGCTAGATGAGCAGCCAGCAAGGGAATTGCTCAATCTATACAATCAGAATAAATCAAAGATCAGGCTCTCTGGCCAAGTTTCCAGACCTCAGCCCATTTGCAACTTGAGGACTGCTGGTTATAGGGTCTGAATTGATACGTGATACCCAAAATACTATCTTGGCCCCTGTTCGAATGAGTACGTCTAGGAGTCAGGTAACAGTTGGAGTCCCAGCTGGGACCTAGCCCACAGTAGGTCCACACACTCACCCAGTGGTCATTTCCTCAGGGCCTGAACTACAAGTGGAATGGACATACTGGATGGTTGGCAGAACATCCATATTGTTTCCTTGGCCTGTGAGGTAAGAGCTCTCATAGTGGGAAAGGGCAAGTAGAAACTTCTGAAACCTCCTCTACCCACACCCCACTAGCTGAGACAGTAAATTGAAATCAATATTGCGTCATGACAGAGATGACTGCCACCCTTAAAGATCTGAAAGATACAGGAATGTGGTTCCCACCATGTCTTCATTTAAGATGCCAGTCTGGCCATGAGAAATTCTTAGAAGGATCTAGAGGCTGACACAGATGTCCACACAACCACGCAGTAGCTCTCATTTGCAACTGCTGGACTATATGTAATGTCTACTGAGCAAGTTAATGCAGCCCAGGATGGAGCGTGGCCACTGAGGTGACGAGTGTGTTTCTCTACATCTCTCTCAGGAGGGAGGACCAGAAGCAGCCCACATTCAGGTGGAATGGACAGCATTATACATTTACAGCCTTCCCCCAGGGCTACACTGACTGTTCTCTCCCCTGTCATAATATAGTCTGAAGAGACCCGGACATTCATTTGGACACTGCCCAGACCATTACATTGGTCGACTAGATTAATGACTTCCTGTGAATCAATAGGTAAGGAGTAAGAAGTGGCAAGTACCTCGGAGGTCTTGATAAGACCCAAAGGCTCGGGGCGCCTGGGTGGCTCAGTTGTTGAGCAACTGCCTTCGGCTCAGGTCATGGTCCCAGGGTCCTAGGATCGAGTCCCCCATCGGGCTCCCTGCTCCGCGGGAAGCCTGCTTCTCCCTCTCCCACTCCCCCTGCTTGTGTTCCCTCTCTCACTGTGTCTCTCTGTCAAATAAATAAATAAAATCTTTAAAAAAAAAAAAAAAAAAGACCCAAAGTCTCCAGGGGGTGGGGACGGACTCCATGAAGATTCAGGGTCCCACCACATCAGTTTTAATGGGTTCTGGGAAAGGCCAGGACATCCCCTCCACAGTAAAGGGCAGATTATTGTGTCTTGCGCCTCACACCACCAAGAGGACACAACACCTGGAAAGCCTCTTCAAGTGCCGGATCGAACATATCCCATATGAGACTATTGCTCCAAGCCAATTCCTAAGTAACACAAAGACTGCTAGTTTTGAACGGAGCCCAGAGGAGAAAAGTGTCATGCAGCAGGTCCTGGTTGTGGCACGAACGGCCCGAGCACTTGAGCCGTAAGCCCTGGCAGATTCTACGGGATTAGAGGCGAATCTGAGGGGGAAAGATGCTGTGTGGAGTTTATGGCAAGCCTTAGTAGGAGACTCCCAATGTATATTCCTGCTGTGGATCTGCGCGGGTGGAAGGGAGATGGGAACCCCCTCTAAGGTGCCAGGGAACACACTTTGGGAACCACTGAGTAAGGGGCTCTCAAGACCCCCTCCAACTCAGACTTTCTACAGGTCCTTCTTACCCTGGGCTTGCTCAAGCCCAGGTCTCTGTAGGTCTTATCTGTTTGGGGGCCAATTCTGCCTGCGTGCCCAGCCAACAGCTGCCCGGGAAAAGGCTCCCTACTGCTCTCACCCAAGAAGTTCTGGCTCAGAATGGGCTATCCAAGAGCGCCAGCCAGGGATGCTGCCAAAGTGTTTCTAGTCAGAGTAAGAGCTGGGGATCTTGCCCGTGACTCTGCCTGGGCGGTAAGTGCAGAAGCCTAACTTGCGTTGGTTTGCAAAGCCTAGTATTTTTCCTTCTTGCACGGGGCTGTGGTATGTGTAAATCCCAGACTGCAGTTTAGTTGCCTTGCCCTGAACCTTGCCTCCTCTGGAAGTGCAGGGAGGGGGAGGAGACAGAGGGAAAGACTGCGTCCCAGGCCATCCTGGAGGGAGAGCTTGTCCGAAGGCACCTTCAGTGGACAGCAATGACTGGTGCCCCTTCACCCACCAGCAGAACCCGACAGAAGGAGAATGACTGGTCTAAGGCCATCATGCCTTTGCTGTGTGGGAAACCCCTTCCCCTCTCTGGGCCTCAGTTTCCCCATTATAAAATGAGGGGGCTGGACACTCTGCCTGTCCTGATGTTCTCTGACCCATAGCCTGAAAATGCAGGGAAAGAGCTGTTTCTACTCTTCTCCTCGTCTGTGGCCCCTGTTACAATCACCTGCCTGCCATCAATCTTGGGTGTGTGTCAGTGTGTTTGTACTTCAAGAATGGAAATAAATGAAAAAATGCACCTAGAAATAACAACAGGCCTGGCAGATGGAGCAACCTCCCAGCTGGGGCAGGTGTGGGGATGGAGGCCAGACCCCGAGCAGCCTGGTGACGCATAGCCTTCATGCCTCACCCTGCGGTGTCGCTCACAGAGGCTTGGCTGTCTGTACAGGACACATTCTGGTGAGAGAGCCCTTCAGACTCAGCCCAGTACCTTCTGCGGTGGCCTCACTGGAAGACCGTTGGGGCAGCTCCCTTGTCACAGCCTGGGTGGGGGGGCGGCCTCACGGGGTTGCAGAAAGAGGACAGGAAGGGTTGTCAAAGTGACTTCACTGCCACTCCTGAGAAGGAACTATTCACAGTTTCAAGAGTAATTCCTGGCACACAGTAGGTGCTCAATAAAATGTTATTTGTTACTGGTGTGTTCGAGGCAATACAGGTCAAGTGTGTTTGACCAAGAAATGCATTTTGCATTATGACCCAGAGCATACACACACAAACACACACACACACACACACACACAGAGGTATCCAATGTGTATGTGTGTATCTGAAACACAATATTTTCAGAAATTAATCCTTAAGGCATACTACAAACAATATACCCATGTTTTCTCTTCTATTTCCTTTTTAAATGCTAATCACGATCCACTAAATTGATTTCATGACCCACTAATAATTAACAATGTCCAGTCTGAAAAATACGAGCATAGAAGTCAACCTGTGTTTGAATTCATTAGCTGCTACTTCCAAGCTGAGTACCATGGAGCATATTTCTCAGCCTCTGATTCCCAGCCTGTAACCTGGAGATTTCATTACTCACTCCTAGAGAAGGTGACTGTGAAGCTTACATATATGTAAAGCCAAAGCAGCACACCATGCCATCGTGAGCACCCAGTAAATGTCAGGTGGCATTATGATGTCACATGAGGAACTGACACTCTCAGTTGGGGGAGTGAGGATCCCCTGCCTAATCCTCTGACACCTTAGTCTTCCCACCCCCAATCTGAAAGCCACAGGGAGCTCACGACCTCACAAATACCGCTGGGTCAGTTGCTGAGCCACATGCTTTAGAAGAGACAGCCACAAATCGGACACTAACCCTGTCCTGGAGGAGCTTAGATGCCAGAGATGAGTCATAAACCCCATTATTACACATAGGGGTGGCATCTTACACAGAATAAAGGCAACAGACCTGGAGTTCAAGGTAAGAGTTGTTTCTTCCAAATGAGGTGATCGGAGTGGCAGGGTCTGTGTTTACCTCACTCAACAAGGGAGCCTCAGATCTCAGTGCAGCTCTTGGCATATAAGAAGTGCCTTATAAATATTTATGTATGAAATCAGTGAATGCATCAAAAGAAAAGATGTTCAGGGGAGGATCCAGATGCACACAGAAGGACAGAGGGAGGACATTCAAGGCAAAGAATTCCAGGGAGGTCTAGGATGGTGTTGAATGAATGAAATCCAAACCCACCCAGGAAACCAGAACCAACCTCCCTACCACCCCTCTCCCCATAGCCCTGTATTGGCTGAGAAAAACTGAAGAAGGGAAACAGGAGTCTAGGTGTGGGAACTTGTTTCCCAGCCCTAGGTCGCTGGCATATGATCCTGGGAAAAGTCACTTCCCCTAGCCTCTCAAAGGAAGGGCATTGGGCAGGATACTCTCTAAAATCATTTCCAAGTCTATAAGCTCTTTGCTCTAGAAGCCTTTTTTCTCCCCCTCTCTCCCAACTACCCCAGGGCAACCCACTGTGTGTTGCTGTTGTCATCTTCCTGGATGTTTGGCCCATAAACACAGGCCATAAAGAACTGGCTGGGTACAAGGTGCTCTGGTTACTACTGCTATGAAAGAAATTACCCAACACTTGGTAGTATAAAACAATCACCATTTTAAGTTGCTCCTGATTCTGTGGGTTGAGAATTCGGAAAGGGCTCAGACTGGGCAGTCCTTGCTAAGACCTCTCACGAGATTGGAGTCTATGCCGATTTGGGCTGCACTCATCAGAAGGCTCGGTTGGGCTGGACCCCTGAGGTTACTCAGTCACGTCCAGTCCCAGTCCCAGATGGCTGGCAGTGGAAGCTGGTTTTTGGCAAGGTGCTCAAATGTGCCTCTCCAGCATGGTGGTGTCAGGGTAGATGGACTTGTTCCATGCCAGCCAGCTTCCTCTAGAACGAGCGACCCCAGAGGACCAGGCAGAAGCTCCATAAGCTTTTATGACCTAGTTTATGGAAGTCAGGCAGCAAAACCTCTACCACATTTTATGGCTTACAAGAGAGTCACTAAGGCCAGCTCAGATTTATGGGGAGGGGACATAGACCTCACCTCTCAACGGCAGATGTGTCAATGAATTTGCAGAAAGGTTTTAAAATTACCACAAAAGTTGCCAGTCTGGAATAGAACACTGATGCAGTCACGTGTGGCCTTGGCCTTCCTTGTTCACTCCACCTCTATGGCCTCAGTGCCCTTTTTACTATCCTGGGATATGCACACGTGTCCTGATGCTCCCGACTTTACCAGATCTTTTCCTATTAGCTCCCCTCTTCTCAATCAAACCTTGCCTATTGTTATAGACTGAATGTTCCTCTCTTCCCAAAATTCGTATGTTGAAGTCCTAATCTCCAGTGTGATGGTATCAGTATTTGGAGCCTTTGGAGAGGTGATTAGGTTTAGATGAGTTCATGAAGGTAGGGCCCGCATGATGGGATTAGGGTCCTTATAAGAAGAGTTAGAGAAACCAGAGCTCTTTTTCTTTCCACCATGTGAAGACACAGCAAGAAGACAGCTGTCTATAAGCCAGGAAGAGAGCTCTCACCGGCCATCAAATCTGCCAGCCAGCGCCTTGATCTTGGACTTTGAGCCTCCAGAATTGTGAGAAATGAGTGTCCGTTGCTTAAGCCACCCCAGTCTGTGGCATTTTGTTATAGAAGCCCAGGCAGACTAAGACACCTGTCCCACATCCTATTCACTCAAGATCCCAGCCTATGCATGATTCCAAGAGATCCTGATAAAAAAAATAACTGGACACCTGATCCCTGTTGAACATGCTCATCTCTAGACGGCCTTTAACTGATTGACCCAAAGAAGGCAATTTCAGACACTGTGGCAGATAATAAAAAGAGATAAGAGACTATATTGTGAATCCTGATGGGTTTCTGATGTCTACTGAGGCCCTATATTTGGACTATATCATCAAACAAAAAAATCCATGGAGATCAGCATGGGGGAAATATATGTGAGGCGACCAACTTCTATTTTCTCTCTAAAACTGCACGTGGTTTTAACAGGTGGTTGTCAGGCAGAACGGCTATCCAGATTTGAGCTGAGCCTGATGAGACAGCCCTGTCTTTATCAGCAGACCTCCGGATTAGCATTTATTGTATCTCACCTGTTACCTCATATTAGACTAGTGACCTAGTTGGTTAAGCCAAGTCAAAAGAAACTAGTTAGGACTGAACATAATAAAATAGCAGAGCACTTAAGGGATTGGGATGAGGGGGGTGATCAATAAAAGGATGAGACCTAATGTGTGGAGTGGAATGAACTGGAAGAAAATGTGCTCAGCATGCTCCCTGCTCAGACCTTCATAATTTCTTTTCCTTTTCTGGGATGTTCTACCTCCACATAACCTTATAGCAGCTCCTTCACTTCATTCAGGTCTCTGCTCAAATGTCAGCTTCTCTGACGACCCATCACTCTCACACCCCTTTCCCTGCTGTTGCCTGCCCTTCCTAGATTAATATCCGGTATACAGTAGGCATTCAATAAATACTATTTGAATGATTGAATCATTCAACAAATCAATCTTGTTGGAACATATACAAATAGAATGGATCACAGTAGAACACAGTGGAGGGGAGTAAAACATAAAAGGGGAAAAATGGAATGGAGCGAGCCAGGGTAGAATGGCGTAGGGAGGGGCAGGTAGCTCAGGATGAAAGAGAGTAGAACAAAACTAAATTCAGAACAGCAGGATGGAGTAGAGCCATGGCTTTTCAATCCTCAATGCACACTGGCACCATCTGGGGAGCTTTTAAATCATACAATGCCTGGATCTACCCATTCAGATTCAGTTAGTCTGGGGTGGGGCCCAAGCGCCATTATTTCTTACAGCTCTCCATGTGATCCAAATTTGCAGCCAAGGGTGAGAACCACTCTATTAGGACATTCTGGTTACAGAAATTAGGTTAACCTCAAGCCCAGCTGTAAGGCTCATGCACAAAAGAGCTACCAGCTAGAACCTCGAACCCTACCAACAGCCCATCGGTAAGGGAACGTGTTCACCAGCAGCAACAGCCACAGAAAATCTCTCGAATTTTCAGCTATTGCCCAATCGAGCATGTTGTTCTGACAAATGTGTCAGTGGAAACTCTCATCTCAACCAGAGCAGCCTGGTTCTTCTGTGGGGCTGGGCAGTCTGCCGGGGTATCTCCGGGGGTCTTCTCTGCACGATATGGATTGGGCAATCTGCAAAGTCATTCCATCTTTGCAGGAAGATAAACGGGGTCACCCTGGAACTCCAGTGCCCTCCAAGGCAGACTCCCCCCCTTATCTTTCTCCCACTGCCCAGCTAATTGCAAAGTCTCCATCTGCTTTGGACCCAACCAAGCAGAATTATAAAGGAGGCCCAAAGTCTGACTTCCACTGTCTTCCGACATCAGATTTTTTTAAAAAACTTTATTCAATTTATTTAAACTAAAAAAGAAACACAAAAGAGGTTTACCCATTTCTCCCACCTCCCACCCCCTGCCTCTTGCAACCACGAATCCATTTTATGTATCTATAAGCTTGGGGTTTTGGGGGTTTTTTGTTTTTTGTATTTTAAAGATTCCACATTTAAGAGAGCCACACAGTATTTGTCTTTCTCTGTCTGACTCATTTCACTTAGCTTAATGCCCTCCAGCTTCATCTATGCTGTAGTAAATGGCAAGACTTTCTTCTTTCCTTGGCTGAATAATATTGCATTACACAATTTCTTTTCTATTCATCCGTCAATGGACACTTTGGTTGTTCCCATTTCCTGCCTTGTGTAAATAATGCGGCAATGAACATGGGGGTGCATATGTCTTTTCGAATAAGTGTGCTCGTTTCCTTCAGATAAATGCCCAGTGGTGGAATTGCTGGATCATATGGTAGTTCTATTTTTAATTCTTTGAGGAACCTCCATATTGTTTTCCATAGTGGCTGCATCAATTTACATTCCCACCAACAGTGCACAAGGGTTCCCTGTTCCACACCCTTGCCAATACTTTTTATTTTTGATACGAGCCATCCTAACAGATGCGAGGTGATATCTCATTGTGGTTTTGATTTGCATTTCCCTGATGATGGGTGATATTGAGCATCTTTTCATGTGTCTGTTGGCCATCTGTGTGTCTTTGGAAAAATGTCTATTCGGATCCTCTGCCCATTTTTTAATCATATTGTTTGGGGTGGGGTTTTTTGGTTTTAGGCTTTTTTAATTTTTTGTTGTGTTTCGGGGGTTTTTTTGTGGGTTTTTTTTTTTTGTCTTTTTTGCTATTAAGTTGTATGAATTCTTTACATATTTTAGATATTAGCCCCTTACCAGATACATGATTTGCAAATATTTTTTCCCATTGCATAAGTTACCTTTACATTTTGTTGATGGTCTCCTTTGCTGTGCAGGAGCTTTTTAGTTTGATGTAATCCCACTTGTTTATTTTTGCTTTAATTGCTTTTGGTGTCAGATTCAAAAAATCATCCCCAAGACTGATGTCAATGACCACATATGTTTTCTTCTAGGAGTTTTATGGTTTCAGATCTCATATTCAAGTTTTTGATCCATTTTTTAAAAAGAATTTATTTATTTATTTGAGAGAGAGAGGGAGAGAGCATGAGTTGGGGCGGGGGGTGCAGGGGAAGAGGGAGAAGCAGACTCCCTGCCAAACAGGGAGCCTGATGCTTGATGCGGGGCTGGATCCCAGGACCTCGAGATCATGACCTGAACTGAAGGCAGGCGCTAATTGACTAAGTCACCCAGGCACCCCTGATCCATGTTGAGTTAATTTTTTCTGTATGGTGTAAGATAGTGGTCCAGTTTCATTCTTTTGCATGTGACTGTCCAGTTTTCCCAGCACCATGTATTAAAGAGACTCTCCTTTCCTTGTTGTGTACTCTGGACTCCTTTGCTGTAAATTAATTGACCATATATGTGTGGGTTTATCCTGGGCTCTCTACTCGGTGTCATTGATGTATGTGTCTGTTTTTATGCCATTACCATGCTGTTTTAATTACCGTGGCTTGGTAGTATGGTTTGAAATCAGGGAGCATGATGCCTCCAGCTTTGTTCTTCTTTCTCAAAACTGTTTTGGCTCTTTGGGGTCTTTTGCAGTTTCATAAACAGTTTAGGATTGTTTATTTCTGACTTCAGATCTTCCTCTCTCCAATGCCAATTCTGGCCCCAGCTTTTATCCAAATCCATTCCAGCTCTCCAGGAAAAAAACAGTAACGACGATAATGACAACTATTCCTTCTAGAGCTCTGGCTGTCATTAATCTATGCATGATAAGTTGCAATGATACTCAGGTTATATAACAATAACCTATATAACAATAACTCACCGAGAGCTCATTATGTACCAGGCATCCTTCTTTCAATTTTATATATATTAGCTTATTTATCCACTCTATAAGGTAGGTGCTATTATATCATCCCCATTTATTTATTTTTTTTAAAGATTTTATTTATTTATTTATTTATTCATGAGAGACAGAGAGAGAGAGAGAGGCAGAGGCAGAGGGAGAAGCAGGCTCCCCACAGAGCAGGGAGCCCAATGTGGGGCTCGATCCCAGGAGCCTGGGATCATGACCTGAGCTGAAGGCAGATGCTTAACAACTGAGGCACCCAGGCGCCCATCATCCCCATTTAAAAATGAGGAAACTGGAGCACAGAACAGTTAAGTAACGGGCCTAAAGACACACAGCTACAGAGTAGCAGAGTGAGGACTTAAAACTCTGGCTATAGAATCTGAGTTCTTAGCATGTATATTCTGCTGCCTCATGCAATCCCTGTGTGTTCTTAATAACAGTCTCACCAGGCAGATATTATTTCCTGAGTTGACAACCGAGAACGCTGAGCTTCCACTATGTTCCACCATTTGCTCCACGGGGCCATATTGGATTTCCACCTCAAACCCAGAATTGTCTAATTCCAAAGTCGGGGGGGGGCTCCCAATCACCACTCAGCTCTGCCCTGCAGCTCACACACCTGTGAGCTTGGGGAGCAGGAGAGGCCTCCCCGTCTCCCCAAGAGCAGTGGTTTGGGCCTTCTCCTGGTCAGGAATTTCTCACCCAGGCCACCCAGTCAAGGGCAGGTCTCTGGGGACTTCTGGATTCAGAGCCCGTTTGTGGCCATCAAGCAGCTACACCAGGCCGCCCATCCTCAGACCTTCCTCAGTCTTCCGGGCCCCAGCCAGGGCACAAGACTCTGTTCCATGATGGAGGTGGTGGGCTCGAGTGGGTGAGGGAGGCTCTTTGAGTCACTGAGGAAGCCAAAGACCGGAGTCCCTGCAGCCCCGCGCCCAGGCTCCAGAGGCCGCACCCCAATACTTTGGAAATGTGTAATTCGCACCCTCATCCTCCTCCCACGGACCCGGGGTTCGGCTGCTGCTGATTCATTTTCAGAAGCTCCTCTTTCCACAGCGGCATGAGGAAGGACTGTCCCCCGCCAGAGCATGTGTGTTTGCTATGATTCATCACATCGTCTGCAACCACCTCAGAAATAGGCCTTACACAATCCTGGAGCCGCTGGGAGCCTCGCGGCACAGGGGCTTCCCCTCTTAGTCACCCTTTGGGCCTCGCTCCACTTCCACGCAGCCACGGGAACGCGGAGGGACAGGCATATGCCCAAAAGAGGAACTTGGGAAATTAGCAGGTGGGGTAAAGGCCGCCCCCCATTGTTGGCAACTGCTCTGAGGCAAGATCGCAGCCATGCAGCTCCTGTAGACATGAAATGTGCCCCGTAAACAAAGTCTCCCTGGGCCCGTGGGGGCCGTGGCCCTGTGCGCTCTGGCCCCGGGGTCCGGGCATAGGAAGAAGGGGCTGCGCGGTGCCCGCCTGCTCTCTCTGTGGGTTTGGAGGTTTGGTGGTGAGGCAGGCTGCTGGCCCGGCCCGAAGCTGGTCTGAGCTTGGGAAAAACCACAGCATAGACGGAGGGACAGAGATGTGCCCATCGGGAGCTCCTGCCGCTGGCCCCCAAGACCCAGCCCATTGTTTTTTGATTCTGGCTGTCCACAGTCACCTGGCTGGCCGGCGGGGAGGGCGGATGCTATAAACATGGGTGCTCGGGCCCCATTTCCAGAGATTCTGACTCAGCTGGCTGGTTGGCGGGGGGGGGGGGGGGGGGGCCCCCGGGGGCGGGGGGGGGTTTAGCAGCTATTTCAGAGTTGGGGACTACTTGCCAAGCCCTCCCTTGGCATTTGAGAAGACTAGGCCCAGAAAGCAAAAGGGACAGAGCCAACGTCACACAGCAGCTAATGGCAAAGATTGGACTTGAACGTTACCTTGGCCTACGAAGTCCTGCATGAGCGGGCCTCCCCGCTGCCCCATTACCTCTCTGCATTCTGTGACTCTGCCTCTTCTCTGTTCTCTCTCCCACATCAGGGCCTTTGCACTGCCCATCGCCCCTGCCTTTACCTCCAAATCCTTCATGATTCTAAGTCGGCAGCCCCCTGTGCCCCTCCATCTCCTCCCCTCACTGGATCATGTTCGGCTCTTGCCAGAAATCTCCCTGCTCCTGGAAGATGAAAGGTTTACCATGCCCAGAGAAATACAACAGATCAGGCGTCAGCTTCTGAAGGTCAGTCCAGAAGAGGGAATACCAAGGCTGTAAGTGACTCAACTATTTGTGTCCTCCAAAAAACAGAGCCTAAGACAGGATAGGGTTCACACAGATTATTTAGGAGATGACCCCAAGAAGCAGGAATGAGAAGGGGTGGGGGGGCTTAAGTCAGAGAAGGAGGAAAAGTCAATATAATTGTGTGCTCTTAAAGTTGCCCTTGTAGGCCTGGGAGGTAGGTTCTTTCGGGACCTCTGACTTCCAGGCTACCCTTGAACAAGGCTGAATGCGCTCTCACAACTGGGCCTGAGGCAGAAAATTGGAGTCGTATGTCTGGTGCCTGAGGTGGGAAGCTGTGCGTGAGTGTCAGAACTCACCCAGAACCCTCCACGTCCCACAAGTGTAGCTCAGGGCACCAAAGCATCCCCTACAGTGACATCTTCGGCCACAGCCCCTTCTGGTGATGGCTTTGAAAGTAGTCCAAGTGTGTTTATTTGAAAGAAAAAGGTGGTCACACCTCCCTTGAAGTTCTGACCACCAAAGAGTCAGAATTATACAGGTCAACAATTTCCCAGCAACTTCCTAAACTAAGAGCTGAACTAGGGCTCTCCACCAGCCTGTTGCAGCCCAGGGGGCTCCTGGGTCCCCTTTCTTTACTCTCCAGCACCTGTCAGTCACTCTAAAGCTCGACCAGGTACCAGGTCTTCCCAGGCTGAACCCCAGGAGCTCTCTCCACCGGGGCCCTTCTTCCCACAAGAGGTCCTCACCAGGCCTTTGTGGCTCAGGCCCCGTGACTATGATGCTAGCCTGAGCTGGCCCTTTCCTCCAGACTCCTTGCCATGCAGATAGGGACACTGGGCTGAGGTGACTTGGCCAGTTAGAAGCATCTGGTCCTACAGCCTTTGGTGCATAGACCCAGGACTAGCCACATAATTTGCAGGGCCCAGGGCAAAATGAAAATGCAAGGCCCCTTGTTCAAAAATTAGTAAGAATTTCCAGATAGTAACAGCAGAGCCAATGAAACCAAGGGCAGAGTCCCTCTGAACGCAGGCCCTGTATGATCGCACACGTGCAGGCCACACCCCTCCCAGAGAAATTCCAAAGGGGCAGGGTGGGCTGCTTCCAAAGCAACAGCTTTCCAGCCAGAGGAGCCTGGGTTGGAATCTCAACTTTGCCTCTCACCTGTTGTGCAATTGATACGAATTGCTTACGCCCCTGGGCCTCAGTTGCCTCATCGGTAGAATGAGAACGAGATGGCAAACTGCACGTAAAGTACAGGGAACATGAAAGGCATTGTACAAATGTGAGTCCTTTGCCCTCCTCACCACCTCCCTCCTCCCTTTCAGGCTAGAAGAACCAGGACACACACACACACACACACACACACACAGCACCACCTTGTCCATGGTCTGAGTCTCAAAATAACAGCTGGAGAAGGTTGGGGGATGGGGTTCCAGCACTGTTGCGGGGCTGCTGTCCAGGGAGGGAGGGGGATCTGGACTCCCCCTCCTTATTAGTCTCCACTCCAGTCTAGGCCCGGCTCTGCCAGGCTGGGGCCACCAAGTCCGGCTGTGCCCCTTCCTTCTCTAAGGAAAGGCCAGAGGTTCCCACGGATGCCCCAACTCTTCTTTCTCACCCTCCTTTTCTCGAGAGGGAGGGAGAAAAAACGGAGAGAAAGGCTGCATTAGGCCTCCACTGACTCATCGTGACACTGTGGACAGGTCACAAATGATGATCCTGGTCGCAGCTTTCCCATCTCTAAAATGGAGCTAATGATGCCTGGCTCTGGCCTCAGTGACAGGATGTTTAGAGAGCATTCATTAAGACCGGTGTATGGCTGTCATTGTGCCTTAGCTAATAATACACTGGCCTGATGAGGCCCCAGGAGGCCTCAGGAGCTTTGGGAAAACACACTCTCACCCGTCTTCAAAGCATCCCTGAGAAGTAGGTGGGAGGCAAGTCTCAGGTTATGGGGCGGAAGCAAAGAGCGGCGGTCCCAAGCGGCCAGCATCTGTGTGTGGGGGGGTGGGGGTGGGGACAGAATGAACTCCTGCACACCCCAGATGGGGAAGGTGACAGTCTCCCCTCAGCTGAGAATAAGGTGAGCACCCCCCTCTGAGCCTCCTCCTGAAGGAGGAGTAATAAGGCCCACTTCTCAGAGTCATGGTAAGGATGACATGGAGCCACATGAGAGCCACTGCTGGAATCTAGTAGGTGCTCAAGGAACGTGTGTTCTGGAATAAGGGGTTGGAGGAGTGGGACTCGTCCAATTTCCTGTCCACCTTTGCCGCTTTCAGGGACAGCGGTCTGTTGAACCGTCCCCTCTTGGGAAAATTGCATTTTACCTCTTCAGGAGGCCACAGGCCACACCTCTGTGGACTCAGATACGGAGTGGTGATGGGTGACCAGGTTCCCAGCAGCCTCCCGAGGACACTGGTCCTGCCCTCCCTGCAGGGGGAGGTGTCAGGCGGAGAGGGATGGAGAGCAGCATTCCTGTCACTAGCTAGAGCCTGGCAGGCGGGACAGAGGTTTATTAAGTGCCTATCATTCACTTGAGAAAATGGTGGCCCGAGAGGTTAAGTGACTTGCCCGAGAGGCAGAGTCAGGATCCAAACCCAGTCTTGGTAAGCTCATTAGAACGTGTGGCGCCTGAAGCTAGAAACGCAGCTCGGATCGAAATCCGCTTGAGAGACCATCTTGCCCAATTTCTCAGCCTTAGGCTCAAGAAACCAGTGTGCGGAGAAGTCGGGGAGACAGTCCGGAGGAACTGGAATCAAGCCGGGGCCCGTGCCTCGGGCCTTCTCCTCTGCCTCGCCTGGCTTGGGGCGGCTCAGGCGCGCCCATCGCAGGGACATGCTGGCCCTCAGGGACCAGGAATCCCCGAGAGTGTGCAGCAGGGCCAGGAGCGGCCTCTCCGGGTGCAGCTAAAGCTGCTTCACTCAGGCATCGACCCAGTCCTGCACCTGCTGTGTGCCAGGCATCGGGGGGGCACAGACCAGAACAACTCAGGGCCGTGCCCTGCAGGTGGGTGGGTGGCATTCTCCCCGCAGCTGGGGAGACAGAAGCTCAGGGAGGCAACTTGTCCAAGGCCATACTGTGCCTGGTGCAGAGCCGGGGCAAGAACTCAGAGCACACCCAGTGGTTTTCCTCTCCACGGGCTGCCGTTGGCCAAAGGAAGAGAGACTCCAGCAATGAAGACGGGAAACAGGACAGTGACTGGGTCATTTAGTGTCCAAACCAGGACAGTTTCGAGAGTGAAAGGGGATGCTCTTAATAGTTACCCCGGGAAAGCAGGCCTACCCCAGGTTGGCCCAGGTAAATGAGGACGTGTGTTCACAGGACCCACGAGCCTGTGATGGGCCAGAGCTTTCGGCGTCACTGAATCCCCACACCAACCCTGAAAAGTGGGTGCTAGTTTTACATCCCCACTGGACAGGTTCAGAAACTAAGGCTCGGGGGTGAGGAAAGATCCCAGAGCTGGCAGGCAGCGGCAAAAGAGGGATGAGTGGGTAAGATCTGGGGCCTGAGGGAAGAAACAAAAAGCAAGCCAGTCCCTTGGTCTGACCACCTGGGGGAGGACTTATGGTCACTGTGTGTCCACTACGAATGGGCAGTACCCATGGCAAGCTGGTTATTAAATATGTCTAAGATTCCTCCCCCTCCCCACCGAGAAAGGAGCCCATGGGTGGCCCAGGAGAGCAGAGTGCTCTGTGGGATGGGGGCTGGGGCAGGGGAGGGCTCTTGAGTAGGCAGGAAGGCCCCTCATTCCTGGAGCTACAGGGGAACTAGAAGGAGCCACCTCCCGTGGCTTGCCCTCCCTGGGGTGGTGGACTCTGTGAGAGGGAAGTCCTCTGCTTCCTTCCTTTTTCTCCTAAGCAGATTTGAAAGCAACCACTCCGGGGTCTTAAGGGCAAAAGGGGGAGCTGAGAGAAACAGCCGCCTCTGTCACGTTGGACAGAGGGCAGTACCCCAACCCGGATAGGGCCAGGCGAGGGACAGGAGCGAGGTGTGCAAGCCAGCGTGCGCAGACCAGGCCAGACCTGGCCACGGGAGGTCAGGCCCGCCCCTGTCTACAGGACTGTGAGGGTCCCGGGGGTCTGCGGAGGGCCCCCCACAGTCCCTTTGGCTCTGGGCCTGGGTGCGCCAGCCCCACCTCACAGGCCTCCGCTTTCTAACAGGAAGTGCCTTTCTCTTTCTATGCTTCCCCCCTTGGCCTACACCCAGCTATCCCCAGCCCTGAGTCGGGGTGACTTTCAGGAAACTCATTGTGAAAAACCCAACGACTCCCAACTGGCTGCCTCCAGCCACCTGGGGTGAGGTGCCAAGACCTGGGCAAGCAGGGCCACCGAGCTGTGAGCATGGCCCCGACTCCCCAAGGCTGAGGCCAAGGAGCTAGGGTCCTGAGAGCCCCCTCCCCACAGGCCTCCCCCTCCCCCAGGCACTACTGTAGGAGCCCCAGGCAGAGAGGGAAGACACATCGCCTGAAGTAAGAGACCTGGAGGAATCACAGAAGGCTTCCTGGAAGATCCTTGGATCCAAGGTCTGAGGGATGCTTGGGAGTAGCCAGCCAAAGAGATGGGAGAGGTTTTAGGCAGAGGAAACAAGCCCATGGGGAAGCCTAGAGGAGCGAAGAGCGGTGTGACTGGGGTGGGCTTGGAGAAAGGGACGAAGAGTAGCTGGGTATAAAAGTCAAAGTCTTTGCAGACGTTTAAGATGGGAGGCCGAGGAGGGACCCCATCAGACTTGCCATTGTGAAGATCCGCCAGGCAGCTAGGGAGGAAGGGATTCTCAGCTCCCGCCCGGGGTGATTCTGCCGCCAGGGTACATGTGGTCACGTCCACGGACGTTTCTGGTTGCCGAAACTGGGGGTGGGCGCCCCACAGGCATCATTCACCCACCCCGGGTGGAGGCCAGGTTGCTGCTAAACATCCTACAGTGCACGGCAATCGATTATCTGACCCAAAATGTGGATAGTGCCCAGCTGCAGACACCGTAGATCATGGGAAAGCAAAAATGGCAGCAGGGAGGGTGGTGTCGATGACGGTGCAGTGAGCCTAGCGGGAGAAGAGGGGACACGAACAAGGGTATTGGCTGTGACAACAGAGAGAGCAGACAGATCCGTGCCAGCAGGACTCGGTGATGGGTTCCATGTGGGGAGAGAAGGAACCGGCGCCCAGTCCCAACCATTCTACCCCCGTGAGGCTTCTCACTTCCGTTCTGTCCTTGGTCATCTTCTTTTCCCACTGCCCTCTCAGGTGGACACGTGCAGTAAGCCTCCAGCTGGGCTCTCTGGCCTCCAGGGACACCCTTCCACTCCATAACGATGCCACAGTGATCGCTCAAAAGCTCACCTCTGCTCAGGTCACACCCTTGCTCTAGAACCTTCTATGGCTCCCCAAGCCAGAGAAAATTAACTTACAAGATCCCGCTTGGCATTCAAGTCCCACCCAGCCTCCCTCTCCCATCCCCAATCCCACATCTCTCGTGGCATACATTTTTGGTTGCTTATCCAAAATCCATCTCCTCATCTTCCTAGCTAACAGAGCCCCAGTGTTGTTTGGTCACCTAGCCCCGTCCGCACACATGCTTCCCTGGGCCAGTTCAATTCCGGCCTTGGAAACACGTGGAGAAGAAGAAGAGGAGTGAGAACTTCCAGGGAAGGCTTCTTCGCTGATACATAGACACTCCTATGAAGACATAGTTCCTCGTCCTCTGCTAGACACTTTTATCTACATCTGAATCAGCAGCAGCCCTCCTGGGGCCATGGGGGGGACAGGCCATGGCAAAATCTGGGAGTTGAGGAGGGCAGGACAGGGAAGGGAAGAACTCGGCTCCCTGGCGAGATAGTTGAGCCATCGTATCAGCCAACCTGGCAGTGCCTTGCCTCAGGACTTCTTTCTGGCTGCAGTGAGCTGGAGTTTTCTATTGCTTGTAGGCAGATCCTGATACAAATCCCTGGCTCCAAACCCAACTCTCTTCCCACTTCTAGATTCATACTGTGCTTTTCCACTTCGGCGCTATCCCTCATACTGTTCCCTCTGCCCGTTTGTGGGACCTTACCCCTCCCCTAAGGACCAACTCAAATGCCCCTTCTGATCTTCCCTTGAGCCCAGTGACCAGAAGCAGCATCTCCATCATCTGCACGTGATCTGCAGCTTTGCCCTGGTGCGTACCGCTCTGCACCTGCCATTGGAGTCATTCGCCTTATGTCTGATTGCCACAGCTCGACGGTGACAAGAGTCACAGAGAGGAGAGAGGACAGAGCCCACGCATTAGTTATACTGGGAGACCTCATAGCACCCTGAGAGGTATCTACCAGCCACTGTACCAGCTTCTGCTGACCCCTATTCCTAACTGTGTTCATTTCCTTTTCCTACTATAACAAATTATCACAGATTTAGCAGCTTAAAAAAACACAAAGTTATTATATCACAGTTCTGGAAGTCAGAAGTCCAAAATGGGCATCCTTGGGCAGGACTGGGCTCCTTCCTGGAGATTCCAGGACAGAATCTGTTTCCTTGCCTTTTCCAGCTCAAGACCACGTGCATTCCTTGGCTCCAGATTCCTTCCTCCATCTTCAGCACCATCAGTGACATCAACCCAACTTCTGCTTTCAGCATCACACCTTCTCTGACTCAGACCCTCCTGCCTCCCTCATATTAGGACCTTTGTGATTACATCAAGCCCACACGATCATCCGGGATAATCCTCCCCATCTCAAGAGCCTTAACTTAATCACAGTTGCAAACTCCCTTTTACCATGTGAGGTCACATATTCACAGGTTCCGGGGATTAGGATGTGGACATTGGGGGTGGATGATTTTGCCTACTCCACCAACTAGAGCCCCAAGTTAAACAGCCAGAAATTCACTAGAAGGACAGTCGTTCCAACAGCATCATCAGGATTAGAATAGAGACCGCAGGGTCGATCCAGGTTCCTAAATATTAGAATGCAAGTTTCCACTTTGGCATGTCCCAGGATCTAACTAAGTTAGCTCGAGTCATAAAAGACTTGAACCCAGAACTGGGACAAATAAGGCAAAAGAGAGCTGAGGGACAGTGAAAACAGATGCAAGAGACTTAAAATCTGAGACCCATCTCCTCCGGGTCAGGACTGGTCCTAACACCGGGGATGGGTCCAAGGGGCCCCAGAAGAAGGAACAGCAAAGACACAGAGGCTGGAAACTCAATACAGCCTGTGACATTCGAAACTTAGCTGTCCTCCATCCCACGGCCCCAAAGCCCTGCTGTCTGTTATCAAATAAATAAGGCCACCATAAGGTGTTAGTGGGTGGTGACAAGTTGTTCTGTTATTCAGACTCTCGTAGGCATTTTCCGGTAAATAAGAACCTTTAGCCCAAGGAAGAAATCTCACATGGTGGAAATTCACTACCAAAGCAGGCTGATGGAGGAACCATCTGGCCGCCCCGGGGTGGCATACATGGTGGTGAGGCCCTCGGGTGCCCTGGGCAGGACTAATTCATGGTCCCTCCGTTGGACTTCTCCTAAGCCACTCCCAGGACAACCAGCCCCGCGGCCATAGCTGCTAGTTCCCCTGGGTGACCCCAGCAAGGCCCAGCTCCTCTGCACCCAGAGAAGGCCTCTCTGTCCAGGAAAAGAGAGGGAGACAGAGACAGTCAACAGAGTTTTACAGAACTTAAAAGTGGTTACCATCAAAATAATCAAGGGCAAAGCAGGTCGTCTCCAATTCCCCTTTGAAGCGATTTCACAAACTGAATTCCTCCCTTTGACCAACTTTCCCAATCCTCACATATTTACCTTGCGGGGGAGGCTGCTAAACCCCCCAGCCCCGTGGCAGTGCTCAGCTCGACACGTCCCCCTGACAGCCACCCCCAGCTCTCCTCGAGAACCAGCAACCCCCCCAGCAGAACGCGGGTTCCAACGAGTGCGCCGAAAATCTCACCATCGCCCTCTGAGGGGGATCGGGTTCCCATTTTACAGATGAGAAAACTGAGGCTCCGAAAAGTTAAAGAACTCGCCCAAGGTTCACAACCAGCTAGTGAAGGGCCGGGCTGGTATCGGAGTCCAGGCCAGCCGGCCTCCAGGCCCAGGGCTCTGCCCACCGCAGGAGCGGTTCTTGGACCTTCGGCCTCAGGCACGCTTTGCGCTCTTAAAAACGACTGAGGCCTCCGGCAAGCTTTCATTTTTGTGGGTTATATCCATTCATATTTGCTCTATTAGCAATTAAAAATAAGGAAACGTTTATCTTTATTAACTCGCTTAAAATAGCAATTAACAAACCCATTTTATATTAGCGTAAACAGTATCCTTTCGTGAAAAATAACCCTATTTTCCAAAACAAAACAAAAATTAGCGAGAAGCGTGGCACTGTTTGACATCTGGCAAAGCTCCTTAATGTTGAACTTCAGAGAAGACAGCTAGATTTCCGTATCTGCTTCTGCATTCAGTATGTACAACGTGCTATATGAGACAGAGTATAGGGAGAAAGTCCTAGAACTCACAAAAGTCCCGAAGTGTCCCTAAACAAGACTTTGAGAATCGTTGCACTACGTATCCTGCCTCGTTTCTGAGGCTCCACCAAGTTCCTAAAATGGGGCTTGCCCGTGGTAGATGTTTATTATGTCTGTTGAATGAATAAACTGAGTAAGTCCAGGGCAAAGCTGAGCGAGGAAAAAGTGGAGTCTTAGGTCCAAAAGCAGGTTTAGGCTTTATCTGACCCAGGCCCTGCTTTGCCAAGGGGTGAAGAAGGAGAAAGAAGAGTTAGCAAAACTTTTTAACTCAGAGTTGCTGTGAAGGCTTGTGCAGGTTGTGGATTCTGCAAGAACATCGGAGATGGTAAGTGGAAGCGGAGCCCAGCCCGTGTTCTGCTCACCAATCCTTATGCCCTGGAACAGGGCTGAGGAAGGGTTGCATTTTTCTAATTTGTGCAATGCCACTGAGTGGGCCAACAGCAGCCAAGGCCTTGTCCCATAGGTGTGAGTCCCCCCAAACACATCTGGATGTAGCAAAGGGCAGGTAAGTCCCCATTTCTTAGCGAGGGTGCCAGGCAATTCTGCAGCCAGGCAGGTAGGACTGCAGAGACCGGTCATGAATGCTTATTTTAGCACCTCTTACAGAGTCTGGAACTCCCTGGGACCCACCACAAACCCACACAGCCAAGGCCTCTGGCAGGCACCCACACAGATCGGCACCCACTGTCCATGCAGCCCTGAACATGAAAAAAGGACGTCAAAGAAATAGCAGGTACTAGCCTTTCTTGTACAGCAGGGGTTCTCAACCCTGGGGTAGCAATTGCCAATGTCTGGAGACGTGTTTTGCTGTCACAGCTTCGTGGGGGGGTGGGGGGCGCAGCCGGGTGGGGGCGGGGCTCCTGGCAAGTACTGGGCGGGGACTGAGGATGCCGCTCAACATCCTGCAACGCGCAGGAGAGCCCCACACAGCAAAGAAGATCCACCCGCAGTGTGAATAGTACTGAGGCCGAGAAAACATACTGCAATGAAAATACAGGCTCTGAGCTCGGAGGTCGTGGGTTCAAATCCCAGCTCGGCCACTTTCTCATTCTGTAAGTAGGGGCAGGTCCTTTAACCGGCTGTCCTCTTGTGGCAAATGGAGGAGGAATACCTATCCTGCAAGATGGTTGTGAGGCTCAAACCGCGGGAGTGCCTGCCCTCGCCAGAGGAAGGTCGCCCTCCCTCTACTCAACCAAGCTAAGCTGGTAACAGTGATGGTAACAACCCGGTCCCAGGTGTCTCTCACTGGCTGGCACTCTGCTGGCTGCCTGGTGAACGACATCGGTCTCTGCGTCCTCTCAGGAAGCTCACGGCGGGGCAGCCAAGGAAAGTTCCACGATTGCAGCTATTTAAATCGGCATGCATGTGAACAGAGACTGGAATGTCCAAAAATAAGAATGTTTATGGGCGGGAAGGTTTTTTTTTTTTCTCTTTTTTTTTCCAAAAAAAGAAATCTTTAATGTTATTTTTATGTTGTTTTCCCATCAAAAGGAGAAAGGGGGGACGGGGAAAGAATTCAACTTGTTTTTTAAAAAATAAAAAATGTAGATGATTGAATAGGAACACAAGTGCCCTTCATCTAAGGCCTTCACGGTGGTCTGGGCATAAAGCTAATGTCCGTACATCAAATCATCTTCTACCCATGGTTGACCCTTAACAAAGGCAGGTGCTGGACCTTTTCTAAAGTGAAGAACAGTCCCCTTTATTCATCTGCCCTGAGCAGCTGCGTTTTCATTTTGTGTAAAGCTGGACCCTCCTGCAGAAGCCAGGTGCCCTCTAAGTGCTGATGATGGGTAGCAGGTGTGTGTGGTGGGTGGGGACAGTCAAAGAAGACTTCCTGGAGGAGGCAAGATTTGTGCCACATTTGTGAAAGCAGGCCTCGGTGGGCAAGAGGGAAGGCCACCTGAGGGATGGAATGTCATGTGCAAAGGCTCAGGGACAACAGCCCCAAGGAGACCAGCCCTGGGGAGGCCTTGGAAGAACACTCTGAGCAAGGTCCTCCCGGAGCTGCCTGCGCTTCTGAACTCTCAGGTGGAAAAGCCAGTGGGCCAAGTGGAAATGAGTCCATGAGGTTTCCTCACCACTGTGCCCTCAGTCTCTTCACGGCCTACCACTGGGAAGCTGGGTGTCCTCCTTCTCACACTCACAGCGCCCCATGCCCACCTACTCCAGGAGGCTCCAGCCCTGGGGATTCTCCACCTCCAACCCCACAGGCCCTGAGCCCTCCTCTGCCCTCCAGGGTCCACACACACACCCAAGCTGCGCCACCCTGGAGACCTAGCCTCCCCTCTCCGAGCCTCAGCTTCCTAGCATTTAGAATGGGGGTGATGACATTCACCTTCAAGGGCTGTTGGAAGGAACCTTAAGGAAAGTGTTAAACACCCTGCCTAAACCCACTCCTTCTTAAGGAAGGGTGCGATCAGCCTCTCTCCCACACCTCTACCCCTTCCAGTGGCCTCCTCTGTGCTCTCAGGGTCTTCTGCCCTGCGGGGGCCAAATGCCAACCCCCACCCTACATGCTCTTTTGAGAGATCCTGCCTGAAATACAAAAAGAAGTGACCCAAGACTTAAAAGATTACACAAGATCAAGTTTCTGGTCAAGGCAGCAATGAGGGAAGCCGACTTTGAATATTTCTCCCCTCCTTGTTGAACCTACCACACCTCGGACGCATTGACACGAATAATAACAAAATCCCTGTTGCTGGGCACCTCCTGAGTGCTGGGCCCATGCTGAGTATTTACACACAGCAGTGCCTGTGGCCCACAGGGAGGGTGCAGAGACACATGGGGAACCAGAGCCTAGACAAGGTAAGTAGCTCGTCAAGAGCTTCCTGGCTAGCCGAGCTGAACTGCATGATGCCTTTAATAAAAAGGCCGTGTTCCTTCTGCTAGACACCTCCCCAAGCACCGTCTTACCTACCCTGCAACCCTCCACCCCCATGCATTTGCATCTCCCATTTGGGGCAGCACTAGAGTTTGGCTGACCCACACTGACCCCCACCTCCTGCACCCATGTCCTCCTTTCATAGAAAGTCGGGAAAGCCAAATAATCAACTTCCCCATCTCCTTTGCAGCTCAGGGTTACCATATGGCCCGGTTGTGACCAGTGAAATATAAGCAGAAGTCGGCCGGGAAGAGGGGAGGCATCTGGGAAAGTTTATGACTTTCCCAATAAAAAGTCAACAGCCCCAGCTGGTGTGATCTCTCCCGCCTTCCTCCTGCATGGCCCATGTGCATGATGCCTCAAGGCCCAACAGCTCTCTCTCAACCAGAAGGCCAGCAAGTCAACACACCAAGATGGCAGAGCACAAAGATCCAAAAAAGCCCGGATCTGGATCACATTGTTGAGTTTCTGCACCAGCTCGTGGCGGCCCACCTCTGGACCTCTTGCTTTGTGAGAAATAAATAATCCCCTCACTATTTAAACTGCAGTAAATTGAGTTTTCTATTACTTGTCCTGAATACACTCTTAATACACTATTCAAATTCTAATCTACACTCCAACCAAAACACACAGACAGCCCCAAGTCCCACCCCAGCACTATCCCTTAATACCATTAACCTCTGTAATCCCTCCCCCACTTCTGGCACCACCCCAAACGGCCCCCCCTAATTCCAGCATCCATTACCTGCCCCTAAACCTCCTAAACTGAATGCTCTTCTCCACAGGGAGCGGAAGGGCTCATTCTGTCATCCGTCTCCAACTCCACCTCCCACCTTCTGGCCTGGAGCTATCCCTGTCCTCCCTCACCCTCCCCGCTCCCTGAGCCTCATTAACTGCCTCCACCATCCTGCAGTCACTTTGGGAGGAGAACTGATTGCTCCCGAAGGCCCAAAGATCAGGTTTCTCTTTTCTGAGTCAGGACAGAGTTCGTTGTTGACCTGAGATCATGCACCCCTCCCACAGTGCAGAAGAGTTCTGCTCTGTGTGAAAAACAAAAAACAAAACAAAACAAAATTAAAACAAAACAAAAAAACCTTTTGCCTTCTCTTTAAGAACTTTATTTCAAAACACTGGACCACGTCGATCATTTGACAAACATGGCTTTGGGCAATACCTCTGGGGGCCGAGAGAGACACTCGGGGAACATCCTTCCACGTAGGGGTGAGCAGTCGGAGTTACAAAGGGCTTGGAAGTGGCCAAGCCAGGGTCACTCACTTAGGTAGGTGGGGGACAGAGGAACTGGAGAAAGAGGAGGAAGAGTCTGCACAGTCAGACACAATACCTTGCGTTCTACAGGCCACCATCCTGAGAACACCAGGAAGGGCTGCTGCCCTCAGGCTGTGATGGCGGGAGGCAGGCACCAGCCTCAGCTGACCTCGGAGGCTCACCTAGACACCCCATCGCTTCAGATCCAGATCCTGAACCTCTAGCCACCTATGGCGTGATTTACCCACCCACAGCTCTGCCTGCTTAATGCAGAACTGGCTTGTGGGCACAGACCCCGGCCAGGGAGCCCTGGAGAGAGCGATGGAGACCAGGACAGAGTCAGGACAGAATCCCAGTGACATCCCTTCCAAGTTGCATGATCTTGGGCAAGTTACTAACCTCCCTGTCTCAGCTGTATCTTTTCTAGAATCGGGATAATGCACATAGTAGGTACTTCCTAAGACTATTTTGAAAATGCAATGAGATTAGATGAGACACTGCAAAGAGCACCTCATGCCTGTGGGTACCTAGATGCTGGGACAGGGGCAGGACCGGGCAGCAAGCAGAAAGGTCTCACTTCCCCAGGAGACACCTGCCTTCAGCCTCCTGAGAGCTGAGATGGGCAGCCGGCTGGGGAGCTGGAGGTTTAACCAGGTTAAAATGTCTCGCCCACTTATAATCTCAATCCATGGATTAACAACAGAAAAAGTGTAGGAATTAAGAGCTCACCCCAGGATTCCTCTGAAAGAAACAACTGCCTTTGTTTAGGGTGTCAGGGGAGGAGAATTATAAATACTTGCCGGTCCGTGGGAGGCAGGGTGAGGCTGGGAGGGGCCATGGGAACCTCTTGATCGTGGCTGTCAAACTCAGCAGCACCAGAGCCTGTGGTCAGAAATGCTTCTAACACAGCAACCCTGTAGCGGAGTGTGCAGAGTGACGTGCGTGTGCGCACACATGCTCAGAAAAAAAATGGCAGAGATGGACTGGAGTTTGGGTTTGGGGTGTCCCTGGGAGTTTTATCTGGATCTCAAGGGGCAGGATGACCCATGGTGACAAGTGGGTTTCCTGTGCAAGAACAGAAAGAAGACACTCAGGGTCGCCGTCTCCGTTCTCCCTCACCACCCTCTGGGGGCTGTGTCTCTGTGTTTGTAACCGTGGGCCGGGCGTCGGTACCTGGGCATCTGGGGGAAGGCGTGTCCGTGTGCCTGTGTGTCCCTCCATCTGCATGCCTGTCACTGTCCACCCCTGCAGGCCATGGAGGAAGAAACACAGCTGCCTGTGGCAAGTTTCAGGGTTCTCGGTGTTTCCTGGGTCCTGTGTCACGGGACTAAGAGAATCCTGGGCAGAAAGCCTGGGCAGAATCCTGGCTTTGCCTTAGAATCAGAGAACCTCAGAGCTGGAAAGACCTTGGAAATACGTTGGTCCAAGAACCTCCTTTTAGAAATGGGAGAAATAGGATGCATATTACAGGAGGGCAGAAAAGCTGTGGGGAAGGAGAAAGAGCACAGAGTCAGAAGTTCTAGAACTGCGCCGTCCAATACAGCAACCACGTGTCATAGAGACCGGTTAGGACTAGAAACGTGACAAGTCCAAATTGAGAAGTCCTATAGCATAAAATACACCCCAGATTTCAAAGATGTAATATGAATGAAGAATGTAAAATTGCTCAATAATTTTTATATTGATTGCACGTTAAAATGATTATACTGGGAGTATACTGGGTTAAAAATATATTATTAAAATTAACCTTACCTGTTTATTTTTACTTTCTTTAAATGAGACTACCAGAATCAAATTATGTATGCAGGTCCCATTTCTGATTCACATTCTATTTCTATGGGACACACAGACTTAGAGTCTTGTACCAGACATTTAACTTCTCTGAGCCTCAATTTTCCCAACGGCAAAATGGCTGTGATAATGCCTATCTCTTGGAGATGTAGTGAATATTAACTGAGAAGACATATGAAAGCACTATCAAATCATAAAGAACTCTTCAGACAAGGGGATGAGTGGTGGTGGTAATTCAGACTCTGGCCCAGAGAAAGGGTTAGAAAGGATAAAGGATTGGATAGTTTGACCTTCAGGCAAACACCCACAAGACCAGCCCTAAGAGTAGGCAGGGCATATGGCTATCTACTCACCACGGTTTTGGTGCTAGAGAATGACCTTCGAGCCCCGATCACAACCCCATAGACCCATTACCCAGACCAACCCTTTCAAAAGCCCTTTCAGCAACTGGCCTATGAGCCAGACCACATTATTCTCACCCTCCACAAGTCCCAACTACCCCTCCAGCCTCCTCTGATCTGCAGGCTGTCTCTTTCCAAGGGCAGCATGAAGCTTTCCTCCCCGGGGCATTCATCCTTAAAAGGACCATTTGTCATCCGAGTGGGATTTCCCAACTATGCTTGTTCTCTGTTCTTTCACAGAGATCCAGGGTCCCAAGGGTTCTGAAAAGAGGGAGATGGCCCCAAACTTGGCCTGGGGGGGACCAGCCCCTTCCTGGGACCATCATCCAGGGCCATCCCTGTTGCAATGGTGGTCTCGTAACAATCGCTTACAAACCAGGTTAGGCAAGCTGCTTTTGCGTGATGGGGCTATCTTGAGTAAACAGCATCCTATGTCCCCTGCCGGTCACTTGCTCAAGACATTGCTGGACATTGCATTAGAGTCACTGACACACAGAGTTTTGAAAATGAAAACAGGCCCTCTGGCTTATGATCAGATAGCATTTAACTCATTCATGATTGCGCCAGGTTTTCCAAGGCCCTGGGGCCACAGAATGGATCCTGCCACAATGCAGACAGAGGATGGTGGAGACAGTTGGAGACTCAGGCCACCTACAGGATGAACAGGCCGGTTGGGGTCTAGATCACCTTGACCCCCATAGCCCCCACATGTGCCTCTAAGGCTGTTTAGCCCATTAGGTGAAACCTGAGACCCAGTTCAACCCCTATGGGGTTGGGGGGATAAGTGTTGTTCATTCCAGTCCATCCAAGTTGCCCCTTATTCTGAAGGCTTTTCCTACTGATGGAGATCCTGAGTTGAAAGGAGAGGATAAGACATACTTCAGGCATTTATTACTACATAACAAACCAGCCCAAAACATAGTGATGTGAAACAATAATGACTAAGGATTCCTCACAGTTCTGCTAGTTGGCTAGACAATTTCTCTGCTGGTTTTGTCTGAGCTCACTCACTCAGGCCACTGTGTTCAGTGGGCAGTCAGTTGGAATGGAAGGCCCCAGATGGCCACACCTGTGAGTCTGGAAGGTGGTGCCGGCCCCTGCCTGGGACACCCCAGTTCCCTTCCACGTGGCCTCTCGTCTTCCAGTTGGCTAAACGGCTTCCTCACACAGTGGTCTCAGAAGAGCGTCCCATGGGGCAAAGGTGAAAGCCACAAGGCATGTGGAGACCTAGGCTCCAGAATTCACACAACCTCACTTCCACCACATTCTGCTAGTCAGAGACACTCACAGGCCAACTCAGGTTCAAGGGGTAGTGGAATAGACTCTGCCTCCTCATTGGAGTTGCAGCAAAATATGTTTTTCAATCCAGCACAAGGTGAGAAAATATGAATGTCTTCATGGAGAACTTTCCCCACCACTAGAAAATAATTTGGCAAAGTTATATTGTCTGAATCAAAAACCAAAACTCCCAGACTGACAAAGAACTTTTGTCTGATTCATGAATGTGTGTGCAACGACAAGTCGATGGGCTCACTTCGAGTTATATGTTGCGTTATACTTGAGTTATAACTTATCGCATTGAGTTATTCAGCCCCGGCTGAACGTTAAAGTCACTTGAGAGGCATCTCCAAATCCCTGGGTCCCACCCAAGACCTCCTGGATGGGTACTGTGATTAGGGATAGGGCAGTAAGGGGGGGGGGGGGGGGCGGTGCTGGGCCTGGGGATCTGCATTTTCAAGAGCTCTCCCAGTGATTCTGATCCACAACCAGGATTAGCTGGATTAGGAAACAAGCTTTATGGGAAAGATCAAGGCAGGATATCTAGACAAATGGGACATACGCCTGTCTTTTATACACAGGCTTCTCTTTAATCCAACCTAAGAGGTCGTTCTCGGAGCTAGCAGAGTCTGGAATGAACAAGATGCAGTCCCTGCTCTCAAATTATAGCTGACACTCACTGCCTGCCGAGCCCTGTTCTGTAGACTGTCCATGCATCACCTCATTCGATCCCCACAGCTCCTTGAGTTGGGTACTATCATGAACTCCATTTTACAAATAGGGAAACTGAAGTTCAGAGAGGTTATGTGGTTTATCCCAAGTCACACAACCAGTAAAGAGGGAGAAGTAGAATTCAAACGCAGTCCACCTGGCTTCAAAGTCCATGCCCTTAACCTCTAGACCACCTGCCTCATTCAGAGCACATCATCCAGGACAAGGAGACTGATAATCCACTAGGTCAGGCCATGAGCGCTCTGGGCAGGGGGAAAAAAAAAGACACCACGAGTTTTGGGTCTCTGCTTTCTCTGGTTCACTCACTTTTTTTTTAATTCAATTAATTAACATACAGTGTATTATTAGTTTCAGAGGTAGAAGTCAGTGATTCATCAGCTGTATAGAACACCCAGTGCTCATTATATCACATAATGCCCATCACCCTGTTACCCAATCCCTCCACCCCTCGCCCCTTCAGCAATCCTCAGTTTGTTTCCTGCAGTTAAGAGTCTCTTATGGTGGGGCGCCTGGGTGACTCAGTCGGTTAAGCATCTGCCTTCGGCTCAGGTCATGATCTCAGGGTCCTGGGATCGAGCCCCTCATCAGGCTCCCGGCTCAGCAAGGAGTCTGCTTCTCCCTCTCCCTCTGCCGCGCCCCCTGCTCATGCTCTCTCTCTCTCTCCCAAATAAATAAATAAAACCTTAAAAAAAAAAGTCTCCTATGGTTTGTCTCCCTCTCTGATTACTCCTTGTTTTATTTTTCCCTCCCTTCCCCTATGCTCCTCTGTTTTGTTTCTTAAATTCCACATGTCCCTCACTGTTCTTAAACCAGTGGCTCTCAACTCCGCACAGTAGAATCACCTGGGGAGCTCTGATTAAAATAGGGATGCCCTACCCCCAAAGATCTTATCTACCTGCTCCAGGTAGGGCCCAGTCATGGGTTTTTGGTTTTTTTTAATATCTCCCCAAGGGAACCTCAGTGCACAGAGCTGAGAACAAAGGGTCTGAGAATGGCTCATTCTCCGTAGGCAGGGTGGTGGCCCCCATGTCAGCAACACCTGTAATCACCATAGCCCATGAACTTCCTAAAAATCAAACAAGCTCAAGCGAAAAGGGGGGCTCTGGATCAAGTGGACAGATGTTCGCACATGATGTTGTGCAGGGGCGATAAATGGGTAGCTTGGAAATGATCTGGATGCCCCACCCCCGATACTCTAATTGGGTTGGTCTGGGACAGGGTGGGGCGCCTTTGTCTCTCATACTCATCCCCCCACGTTGATTCTAATGTGTACCTGGTTTGGGAATTGCTGATCCAGCCCTAGACACTCCTTTTACAGATGAAGAAAACAAGGCTCGGAGAGAAGTGACTTGCCCAAGGTCCCACAGCACGCTGGCTCCAGAGGCAGAACTAGAGCCCAAAGCTCACAGCCAGCATTCTCTTCATGCTGTCGCCCCTTCTAGTTTGCAAAAGTATTTCACACATGTTACCTACTTGGTCTCTACCTTGCCACACTGTGTTGCTTCCTGTCACCATCCTCTCATTTCCCAGAAGATGAAACCGGGGCCCAAAGAAGGAACATTACCTGCCCCAAGCCCCCCAGTAAGAGACCAGATAAGAGCTCAGGTTTCCTGACTGCAGATAGGGATACAGCCACACTTGTAGATGCCCAAGACCAGCCTTCTACCTGTCAAGTTCCACCAGCAGGTGAGCTTCTCCTGAGCCTCCACACCATGAACTGAAGGTTTGTACATCCCCGAGGGACAAGCTGTGCGGAGATCTGGTGGGCAGTTGCCAGGTGTACGGGAAGTTCGACTCTGTGGTCACCCCTTACCCCCTGTTCTAAACACACTGAACTTTCCTGTTTATAATGTGTTTGCATCTATTGTTTCCAAGGTGTGTTAATGACAAGCCCCATTTTACCAAAGGGCAGACTGAGGCTCAGAGAGCTTTCAGAACTTTGCCCCAGAACCAAAGCCAGACCCAGACCCAGAACCTGATCCATGGGCTCCGAGTCCAGTGCCCAGGCCACCTGAGGCCAGACCCTGGGGCCTGGGCCTGTGCCCACCTGCTTTGTGCTTTGTGGACAGAGGGGCAGGGGTGCGTATAACCAGTGGTCGGGGGTGGGGGTCGGGAAGGGGGGTAGAGGAGGGGCTCCCGCCTGACCAGTCCTGGTTTCTGGTTACTCGTTGCCAAAAGACAAATACTCCCCAAAGTGGTAGGTGTAACAAACAGACCTCACTTTTCACTTTAGGGGAAGATGATTTCTCCCTTCTTCTAGCCTGACCAGTGGAGGATGAGGGAGATTAAAGGCCTGCTTTCTTCTTGTCCACACCTTCTGACAGGAAGCTGTATCTTCAGGAAGGGCCCAGGTGGGTGCTCATTTGTTTTACTGTAAGCACTGATGTAATGTTCCTCTGGGCGCTCTAAAACATTTACTCATTTCAGTTGTCACAACAACTCTATGAGGAGGGCACTGCTGTTATCCCCACTTTAGAGATTAGGAAATGAGGCACAGAGAGGTTAACCGACTTGCTCAAAAGCACACAGCTAAGAAGAGGTCGAGATGGGATTTGAACCCAGGCAGCCTGACTCCAGAATCCGTCTTAGAATTACCACGACTTACTGAACAACATTTGCATGGGTTTCTGGTGTCGGTTCTGAGCACAAGGCAAAGCAAGACCTCACAGCCCACAGGCTCTTAAATCTAGAGGGAGGCAGTGCAGAGACTAACCGTTTTTCGAGGGCTGTTGTAATGCTTGGGGGTCCACTCGGATGCCCATTTCAGGACCTGCTATGGCTTCCCACCTTCCATCTCATATGCACTGCTGGGCTTGGAGTCTGCCCACCGCCCGTGCCAGACCCAGCTGCTGGCACGGTAATAACCCATTGTCCAGGAGGGAACACTGAGGCTCAGAGAGGGCATATGCAACTTGCTCAAAGCCACAAAGCTAATAAATTGCAGAGCTTGAAGTGAAACCCTCAGCTTCTGCCCCTCGCTTCATTTGATTCTTTCCAGGACTCTCAAAGGGCTTCACCAGGAACTGCGGCCACCTTCGTGGGAAAACTTAGATCAAGGTCCTGGGATAAGTATGACAGTGCAGCCTCTTAACTTCTCAGAGGGCCCTCTTCCTCCTCCTTCTCCCACCACTGGTCTGTGTCTGTTGTCAGCCATTTCTTCTCTCTGCTTCTGGAATGGGGAAGCACACGTTAGCCTGCTGAAACCTGCTCCGTGTCGAGTCCAGTACCTGCCGATGGCCCAGTGGATGCTCGGTCCCAGAGGGAGGAAGTCAGGTCCTAGCTGCCTGCTATTTCAGGGCCTGAGATGTCCAGAGAGCCAGTTCCTCTGCCTGCAACACCCGGAGAGTCAGTTCTGCCCTCCTGGGTGGATGGTGGGCCTCGTCATCAAGGGAGGAGACAGGGTGTGGATGGATGGCGCCATGTTCTAGGGGAGCCGGCGCCCAGCAAGGCCAGGCACGGAGATCTCAGGAATAACAATAGCTAACACGGGCCAGGCATTGCCCTAAGTACTCTAAGCCCGGCATCCCTCTGGGCCGTGGGCGCTACAGAGCACTCAGATGGTTCGCTGCCCTCAGAGGGAGGGGGGCCCGAGGATCACTTGTCACTGAGGCTGGCAGGGCACTTGGCTGTGGTCAGAGGGGCTGCTGGGGTCCAACCACAGTCCTAAATCCCAGGCCCTGCCCCCCACGCACCCTTTCCCAATCTCCGTTTTGCAATCAGTTAGCCTGACCCAGTAAACATCCGCGGCCGGAGCAGAACCCATTTTCCTGACCCTTTTCTATGTGTTTCAGAGACGAGCTGGGGGTGTGAGAGGAGGAGGTGCCCCAGCCATCAGACAGGAAGCCAGGAGAAGGCCTCTGGGTGTTGGTCGGGCAGCGCAAGCACCAGCCACCTTGCCAAAATTTCCAGACTGGCCCCAAACTCAGGGAAGAAAGGGCATAAGGGCATCACTGGAGAGGAAAGCGGACAGCACTCTGTTGCCACAGTTTAACTGGAGGAGCCGGGGTTGGGGGGGTATGTCAAAGTTCAGAGAAATATTTCTCACTGCCTCCTGCTTGCTGTGCAAACTTAGGCAAGTCTCTAAATATCTCTGAACCGTTTTCCCTTCAGGAAGGTAGTAAATAATCCTGGCCCTCCTTCTGCTTCATAGGATTAATGATTCCTTACAAGGAGTCACCTGAGCCGTTTGCCTCACCAAGAGGCCATACTTCTCTCATTTCATTCCCGTGAGAGATCTGTGGGGTATACAAGGAGTCCTGGATCTTCCTCACAGTGCAGTTGAGGAAACTGAGGCACAGACAGGTTTATTACCTCCACCAAATGCTTGATAAGTACTTACAGGTCTGTGCTCAGGAGATGGGAGACTTTGGGGGAGCCTAGAAAAGAGCAAAAGATTTGCTTGAGGTGCCAGGTAGGGAGCCACGGGGACCAGCCCCGGCTCTGCCTTCTAGCAACCGTGAGTTCCAAAGAGAAGAGAAAGATGCCTAAGCCCAGCTGGAATCCATCCGTGCTTCCTGTGGGCCCCATACATCTTCCCCATATCTACCCAAGTGCTTGGACTGTTCTAACACATTGACGCCTGGCCCTCGATAGAAGCTTAACGAATGCCGCATGCATGCATGCGTGCAGGAACGGATTGCAGCAAGGGGATATGTGGGAAGGGCATTCTACGTGAAGGAAATTAAGTCAACAAAGGTATGGAGGTGGGAAAGCCAGATCTGTGTAGCATTCCCACAACCTCTCTCTGTAAGGCCCTCGGGCCCCTTCCCCTGAACCTCTGTGCGCTATTGCTTTAAAAAGTCAGGGACGCGGCTAAGGAAAAGCGGAGATGTAAGATCGGTCAGGGCCTCTGCAGAGTAAAGAACTATACGGTGTGGCTGATTGCTGCCTCCCTTTCCCTGTGCCAGCCTTTCTTCTTTGGCCATGAGAAGGAGGGATAGATCTAGAATTTCTGGATATTGACCCGGAAGTTTCTATGAGCCTGATATCAGGGAATTTACATATGTATTACATTACCTTTTTTCCTAAAACGCCACTGAGGTTGGAGGGACTTTTTAAAAATGATTATCGTCATTAATATAAAAGTAATCCATGGTGGTTGTTTTAAGAATTCTAATCGGGAAATGAATGAAATGCCAAGTTAAAGGGAGAAAGTGCCACGCCCACTCCATCACCCCCTCAGCCTGACGATGAAAGCAGCAGGTGTGCACGCGTGCGTGTGCGTGTGCATGCGTTCTCCTGGCTCCTGGCTCCTCACTTGGAGCACCTCCCAGCTCCTCTCCCCAGCACCATCTCCCACTCACCCCCACCCGGGGAGGACCGTGATGGTCCCCACTTCCTCATTCTGCAGAGCAAGTGGCCCGCTCCCAGCAACCAGCAGAGCCTTGCAGCTCTGACACGGCGGGACGCTGTTTTTCCCACAGGGAGTCTCAACCCATTAGTGAGTCAGGAAACCATTTCAGTGGTTGATGATTAGCAATGCTCTATATAAAACAGAAGGTAAGAGAAAACATCAAGATGGCATCGTCAGAACTCAGCTATAGCTTTGGCCCAAGGGGAAAACTGAGGCCCAGAGGACAAAAAGGACACACCAAGGTTACACAGCAAATTCTATCTGGGTATCTGGGTCAGGATTGCACATCCATTCATTCAGTATTTATCACACACCTACTATGTTGTTCCAGGCATCAGGGAGTCTTTGGTTACTGTATGATCTCACGTCTGCGTGGAACCTAAAACAAATGAACTCAGGGGCACCTGGGTGGCTCAGTCAGTTAAGCATCTGCCTTTGGCTCAGGTCGTGATCCCAGGGTCCTGGGATCAAGTCCAGAGTTGGGCTTCCTGCTCAGTGGGGAGCCTGCCTCCCACTCTCCCTCCCTCTGCCTGCCACCCCCTCTCCCTCCCTCTGCCTGCCACTCCCCCTGCTTGTGCTCTCTCTCTCTCTCAAATAAATAATCTTTTTTAATAATAAATAAATTAATTAATTAATTAATTTAAAAAATGAACTCACAGAAACAGACCAGATTAATGGTTGCCAGGGTGGGGAGGTGGGGGAAAGGGGTGAAGGCGACCAAAAGGTACAAACTTCCGGTTCTGAGAGGAATGTGTTGTGGGGAACTATGATTATTGCCAACAGCACTGCCGAGAGAGTAAATATTAAAAGTTCTAACCAAAAGAAAAGGTAATTATGTGAGATTACGGATGTATGTAACCTCTTTGTGGAAATAGTTTAGCATTATATACAAGCATCGGATCGTCACGTGGTACGTCATAAGCTTGTATGATGTTAGATGTCAATTATCTCTCAAGAAAGCTCGGGGGGAATATTTTTGAAGAGAGAGAGAGAAGTGTGTCCTGCTGGAAACCAAGAGAAGCGAGCATCTCCAGAAGACAGATGTGGTCAGCCTCACCAAATGTTGACCCGCGCCTCTTTTCCTGAGGAATGTGGCCCCTATTCGAACAAGCTATTAAATCCCCTCAACTCTTAAGATTCACTTTTCTTTTTCAAATTCTAACATTGCGGAAATCAGGGTACCCCTCGCTATCAGCATTTGTCCCCACCACACACGCCAACCTTGCCAACAGATCAATAAAGGCTCTTACTAAATCGATACAGCATCTTACAATCAATCAGTGGGGGAAAAAAATAGGTTGTCGTGACAACAAGGAGGAAGGCACCAGAAGAGAGGCCATCCTCAGGCATCTACTGTAGACCAAGATTTGTGCTTAAAAATGTCACACTTTATCTCATCAAACATCAGGAGCAGGGAAAGAATTTATAAGGGAAAGAGAAACATTTTTCCAGTTTAGCATGATAAAGGACCAGAGCCTTATTCCTGAAAACCAACGGGCTCTCCAGCTGGAAAAGAGGAAAAGCCAAGTTTATTTCTGTTTACTTTGCACATCCCAAGAGCCCTTCCCCCCACAAACATCATCAAAGAAATGACAGTCTGACCAAATTCAGGGTTTTCTCAGAATTTGTAAAAAAGCTTTTAACATATGTGAACACTGCAAATGTTTCCCAGTTATGAGTGTTTGCAAAAACCAGGAGACAGATTTTCTAAATAGGTAGGAGATAGAGCACTTGGTTTTCTGAGACGATTCTTTCCAAAGTTTTGGCTCATCTCTGCTTGACTGACCAAGCTACACCGACTTGCTGCTGAGCTGGGTTTACTCAAATCTCAAATCTGCTATCTTTGCACAGAAGGTCCTCTGGGCTTTGAGCACCTGCAAATAGGGCAGAGATTCAGGGAAATGGACTGGGCTTGTTTTGCTAATTTGTACTTGCTTGCTCACTATAAAATAGAGCTTTGTGAATGACACACTGATCTTGGGTTTTCCCTTCCTTCCTTCCTTCCTTCCTTCCTTCCTCCCTCCCTCCCTGTCTCCATTCCTTCCTTCCTCCCTCCCTTCCTTCCTTTCTCCCTTTCTTTTAATAGGTGTGGCCAATTCCAGCCATAGGGAACAGGAAATAGAGCCTAAACCTTTACCCCGTTCAGAGCCAGAAATATGGTGAAACTTAAGATCAAGGGTGCAACCAGACTTGCCTTGCCCTTCGCAGGGATCAAAAGCCCCTCAAGGACATGTTCTTGGCAGTTTTCCTTTTTTTTCTCTACTTCCAGGGGGCTGCATTTCCCTCCTTACCTGGGAGGTGCACCTTTTGATCATTATCAAGCCATCTGTCAGCAGCCACTCTGGCCGGCCTCGGAGCTACCCCTCCCCGGAGGGCCCATCTTTCCCTCGGCAGCCCCGCCAAGATCCTGCTGGGGACACAGTCTGTCACAGGGAGCCACTGTGAGGGGCCAGCCATCTCAGGAACTGGCTGGGGCAGCTCGGTTTTCCCAGACAGCACATCGATGAGCACACCGAGGGCTGGGTCCCACAGCACCTTCCCACAAGGGCTCCCGGAGCCCGATCCTATCTGCCATCTCCCAGTGAAGCAATCCACATAATTAGCCGCATTAATACCAGGGCTGTCTGAGGCTGCCCGTCGCAACCCCGGGCCTGGGCGCCTGCTGCAATGAACCCTTTAATGATTATTCAGCTCCCTTCCCACCAGCTAAGTGTAGAAAAATGGGGTCTCACTCTGGGATGGCTGCCCGGCACCCTACCGTCCAGAACAGGTTTTTCTAGAAAGCTGACCCCCATGAGCCAGAAGAGTAGTCTTTGGACATGGCAGCCAAACTGCCCAAAGAACTGCAGGGATTCTGGACCTTGCTTTGGCTCTGGACATTTTTTTGTTAACCAACATCTTTCGAGACTTTTTTTTATGGGCAGAGCCCTCTAGAGCTTATTAAACTACTCTAAGGAAGGTCCTCTGACTGGTCCAACCTCCTACCATTTCAAAAACTAAGACCCACGTATCGGAAAATACAAATGGGGTGGGTGGGGAACAGGGCTGATGTCTACACTGACTTAGCAAGGAGGGAAACGCTGCCCCTGAAACATACCACTATCACCATTTTTAGAGGCTCAGATTTGTTACGCAGAACCAGGACTCTCTAGGGAATGCTCTAAGAATATTCTGTGTGGCCTGAAGTGATTTGCTTGACCTCTCTGAACCTTCAATCCTGATAAATCCAGGACTAGCTCAGTCACTTTCTTGATTATTCTGCCAGCTTCAGGGCAGGTGGGTCTGCCTCCAGAGACCAGAGTGCACCCAGGCTCACACGGCCCTTCCAGAATGATGCTGATAATGGTGCGCACAGCCACTGGGCACTGGGGAGGGAGGGTGGCTGGCTGGCTCTGCCCTGGGGACGGAGTGGGGGTCACAGGCAATGAGGGACCTTGAAGGGCAGAAAGGGAGGAGGTAGAATTAGGTTTTTTAAGGTCTAAGAAACAGAAAAGGCTCAGACATGGAGAAACCGGCAGGGGAAGTTTAGGGAAGAGTAAGAAAATTAAAGGGACCCTCATACCTTTGGCTCTGCTTCTCCAAACTCCCAGAACCTTCCTTTTCAGAATTGTCCATTTCCTTGGAGATGAAGCTGCATTGCTCAGCTATTCTGCTCAGTCTCTCACGGGGGTCCCAGGCCCCTTCCCAAGAGGATATCGGACGTGGGTCGTGGATGAGCGCGGGGATTGAGTTCGAGCCAGGAAAGATTTGCCGGACACCCTGTCATGGGTGTCTCTTCCAGCTGTCCCTGTCTCCCCTCGACCTTTTGTCTTTCAAAGCCCATTCCAAATGCTACCCCTGGCATTCCTCCACCCCACATAGCAGCATGGGGAAGTGGCTCTGCGTTCAAATCCGGGCTCTACCGTTTAGGCGCCATGCCCCTCAGTTTCCCAGACTGTAAAATGGGGGAGTATCACAAAGGCTCATTGTGAGAACCAAGGAAGTCTAAGACACGTACTGTCTCTAGAATAGCACCCAACACCTCGTGAGCAATGCATCAATGTTAGCAATGCCTAATGATTGCGTGTGGTTTTCCTTTATTCCCTCCTCTGGGAATCACCGTGTTTCTGCATTGGCATAACGCCTTTTCCAGAAGGTGCCAGAAAAGATGGGCTAAGTCATTGATGAGACTTGAATCGGAAGCCAGAGACAGCATGGCCTAGAGGTTCGTGGGTGGGTCCCTAAGTCCCACAGCCCGTGCGTGAATTCCAGACCCAGCCTCAGTTCCTTCATCTGTAAAATGGAGATTAAAATCACTCCCACCCGAAAGGGTCCCTGTGCAGATCAGCAAGGTAAGGCCACGAAGACTTCACCAGAACACAGTGAGGGCTGCTACGGTTCGGGCTCGCACAGCCACGTGCTCTCTGAGGGGCCGGAGGCTGGGGCTGGAGCTCCAGAGCACAAGATGAAGAAAGCGGCGGGTCTTGGTGTCCTCCTTGTCCGCTCTCCCTCCCACTGCAGAACAAAGATCTCCTTGCCTTAGTCAGTCAGATAGCTGTGGGAGGGGCAGCCCTGGTGCACAGAGGACAAAAGTCCTTGATCTGCCAAGTACTATGTGTGTGGCCTTGGGCAGGTCACTGCATATCCCCAAACCACAGTTGCTGGTAAAACACCACACCAATTAAGTCATTCACATAATTAGACTACCTGGGCCTTCCCCAAAGGAAATAGCCAGAGAAGCTCCTTAAGCATTGGTCCCTACACAAACATTTATTGATCACTGGGCTGGAGGCTGGAGGTGCTTCTAGAAGTTTCCAATCTCCTACAGGAGGCAGAGGCTCAGACAGAAAGCTCCACTAAATGTGCCGAGAGGCTAATGTGCATCGAACACTCACTGCAGAAGGCACTAGGCAAAGAGTTGTTCAGGCATGATCTCTTTCCACCTTGCTACAGCTCTGTATTGTAAGTACGACTGCTATCATAGCCATTTTACAGCTGTGTACACTGAGGCTCAGAGAGGTTACATACTGTACACAGAGTCACACAGCTAGTCAACTGCTCCAAGAAAGGGGAGCACAGAGGAGGACCCTAGCAGGAGAAGAGGGTTTGTCAGGAGAGAAGGCTTCCTGGAGGAGGTGGTGTCTGCATCTTGGAACATAAGGAGTCAGCAAAGGGGCAGATGTATAAAAAAAAGGGACAGCAAGGGCAAGGGCCAAGGGAACAAAGAGACCACAAACAATACAAAAGGGATATGACCATGTAAAGCAGGAAGATAGAGGTCAGGTGGCTAAAGGCTTTGCTGCTGAGCTAAGAACTGGGGTTTTTAGATAGAAGGCAATGAGGGCCCATCGAAGGGCTGGTTGTAAACAAACAAACAAACAAACAAAACAGGACCAGATTTATAATTCTGGAAGCTCTGCTCACCCCCCCCATAAACATCCAGGCTTCCTCGGGCTCCCTTCTCCTGCAAGAGGCTAGGGGCGCCTCTCAGACAACGAAAGGCCCCTTTTCTTTAGGCTACCATGGCCAGCCCATTCTTTTGACTCCACACTACCCACTGGCCCAGCTACTTTATCTCTCTGAACCACAATTTCTTCATCTGCCTTGTAAAATACCAGCAGTCCTGGGGTTACACTCTTACAAGCAGGAACCTGGGATTGCGTCTGTAAATGCCTACTCAGTACATCAGACACACTCAATCAAGGAGCTGCCTTCCCTTCTCCTTTTCCAGAGAGGCATCCTTCTTGTTCCTAATCTGAAAATAAACAATTCACATGCATGTTCTTCGACTGACCCAATGATCGATGGATTGATTGGACCTTTATTGTTTTCCATATGGACTAGTTTGGACTATTGATGAGCATCCCTGAAGGCCTCTGACATGTATTGGTTTGTAATTTAGCTGAGGCCTCGCTGAGAATGGCAGAAGCAATAAAGCTGGTGAGAGGAGCAAATCTTTTAGCCAGTGAGAAAGTCTCCCTGTATGATTTAGGCGGACACTGAGCTGCCATAACCAAGGGGTCCCAGCATGCAATGGCTTAAACAATACTGAGGTTCTCTTTCATGAGACAGACCCGAGATGAGCCGTTCAGGTCATCGATGAGGCTCTGCTCCACGTGGTCATTCCCACATCTGGTTTCTCCACCATTCCCTAGACTAGAATATTGCTGCTGTCTGCATGGCTGAGGTTGGGCCACCATCATGGCTGGGTTCCAGTTGTCAGAACAAGGAAGAAGTGTGCCCAGTGACTGAAGTCTCAGACCCGCTAGGGGTACACATAACTCCCACTGGCAGGAACTCAGGCACGTAAGCCAGCCAACTGCTGAGAATGATGGGAATGCAGTCTAAGTGTCCATCCACAAGCCCAGCTACAACTCTCATGGTAGAAAAAATGGAAGAATGGCTTTTGTTAAGCAACTGACAGACAGCAACTGCTTCACAGGCTGCCATCAACCACCCACAGGATCCGAGACTTTGTTGTGAGTCCCCATTGGTGGTTCTCAGATACATTTTATTTACCCAACACTAGGTGCACAATTTGGGGGAACTGATGGGCCATTAGGCAGAGAACGTTCTCTCCAGTTCGGCCACAGAGCTCACCACTCCCTACTTCTAGAATGTTGGCCAAATGTGCATAGTTGTCTCATATTCTTGGCCACTGTAGGCATTTGAGCCTAGGGCCGTTGTCCTGTAGTATCACTTATAATAGTAACTATTGAGGCTGGAAAATAGTGTTGAGATGTTATGCCTGAGAGGCATACCCACCATCTTACCACTTACTATGCTCTATCATGTGTCATATCATTTTATTCCCATCTGCTTTTTATTCCCAATTCCTGTTCACCAAACCCACGCTCTTCTCTTCATCCTCAGCACACAGCTAGACTAAAGTATATTTCCCAGCTAGACTATAATTCTCAGCCTCCCCTGCAGTGAGGTGTGGCCACGTGACTGAGTTCTCCCTAATGCAATATGAGTGGAGGGGATACTGAGGCCAGATGCATAAAACCTCCATGCACTCTTTAACTATGGGTTGAATGGGTGGCTGAAATGAGCCCCAGGATGACCTTGAAAGCTACATATTTAAGATGGCAAAGCCACTGGAAGCCGGCATCCCCAAATGACTGCAGGGAACACAGCCACCAACAACTTGGGACAACCTGAGACTGTTAGGTGACAGAAAACACCCTTCTTGACCCCCGATACACATGGGGTCTATTTGTTACAGCAGTTAGCCTACCCTAACCAACACACTCCATTTTATAAATAGAGCAACAGACACATTGAGTGGTCAAGACATCTGCTCAGGGTCACCAAGATAATATGTGGGACTCAGGGATTCAAACCCACCGATTCCAAAGCCTGGGCTCAAAATGATTCTTATGACTTGTTTTTTTAGGCAGGTTTATTGAGGTATTATTTACTGCAATAAAATTGATCTTTGTAAGAGTAAAGTTTCATGACTTTTGACAAATGCAGTCACATACCCCTCTGCACAATCAAGATATAGAACATTTCTGTCATTCCCCAAAAGATCTCCTGTGCTTTTTGGCAGTGGACCCCTGTGTTTCCCCCTCTCCTAGCCCCTGGCAACCACTGACCTGACTTCTGTCTCTATATTTTTAGGATCACATAGTATGTGTATATGGCCTTTTAGGCCTGGCTTCTTTCACTAAGCATAATGATTTTTTTTTTTTAAGACAGAGAAAGGGAGCATGAGCAGGGAGAGGGGTTGAGGGAGACAAAGAGAGAGAATCCTTAAGCAGACTCCCAGCTGAGCGTGGAGCCTGACACAGGGCTCCATCCCAGGACCCTGAGATCATGACCTGAGCGGAAATCGAGAGTCAGCCACTTAACCGACTGAGCCACCCAGGCACCCCACCAAGCATAATGATTTTAAGATTCACCCATGTTATTGCATATATCAGTACTTTATTCTTTTCTGAGTAGTATTCCAATGCATGGAGGTACCACTATTTATTTGTCCATTCACTAGCTGATGAACATCTGGGCTGTTTCCAGGTTGGGGCTATTACAAGTAAAGTTGCTATAAACATTCACATACAGGTATATGTATGGACTCATGTTTTTATTTCTCTAGGGATTGATGGGTCATAAAGAAAGTATAGGTTGAACTTCACAAAAAACTGCAACCATTCTCCAAAGTGGTTTCCCAGATTTTTATGAAGATGGCAGCAAAAGTGAAAATAGAAACCCTTGTCTCTCCCAAAAACCTAATCCAAAGCAAAGGCTTCAAAGACTAGGAAGACAGTGTTGAAGGGTGTCCACAACCACCAAAACAGTGAAGATCCACATGTCACCTGCTTTCAGCCCAAGATGCTATAGCTCCAAAGGCAATACAAGTCATCTTACAAGAGCATCCCTAGGAGAAACAAGCCCGACCACTACGCCACCATCAAGTACTCCCAACCATGAAGTTGGCCGTGACGATCAAGTCACCCTGGTGTTCATCATGGACATCAAGGCCAACAAGCACCAGATCAAACAGGCTGCGAAGAAGCTCTGCGACCTTGACTGGCCAAAGCCAGTACTCTAACCAGGCCTCATGGCGAGAAGGCACATATTTGATCCCTGACTACTAAATACTTTCGGTGTTGTCAAAAAAATTGGGATTATCTAAACTGAGCCCAGTTGACTAATTCTAAATATAATAACCCTTTTTTTTAACCATCTTAAAAAAAAAAGCAGTTATCCCATTTTGTCTTCCCCTGAGCAATGTGCCTGAGTTCCAGTTGCTCTGAATCCTCACCAGTAGCTGGCATTACGTCTTTTTAATTTTAGCTATTCCAGTGGCTATGTACTGGTATTCCACTGTGGTTTTATTTATTTATTTTTTAATATTTTATTTATTTATTTGACAGAAAGAGTGAGAGTGCACAAGCAGGGAGAGCGGCAGGCAGAGGGAGAGGGAGAAGCAGGCTCCCTGATGAGCAGAGAGCCGGATGCGGGACTCAATCCAGGACCCTGGGATCATGACCTGAGCCAAAGGCAGACTGAGCTTAACCGACAGAGCTACCCAGGCACCCCCACTGTGGTTTTAATTTACATTTTTCCAGTGACTAATAATACCAAGGATCTTTTCATAGACTTATTGGCCATTCATATATATTCTTTGGTAAAGTGTTTATTAAAAAAATCTTTTGACCATTTCTTACTCGAACTGTTTCTCTTGCAAATATTTTCTTCCCCCTTATGGCTTGTCGTCGTACTTCCTTAACAGTGTCTCCCAAAAAGCATAAGTTTTCATTTCGATAAAGTAAAATTGATCAATTTTTTTGTGGTTTGAAGTTTTTTTATGCTGTCATTTTGTCTTGTAATGATTTAAAATTGTGTCTCTGCCTCACCTAGAGAGAGTTTTCTTTGCAGGATGACACTAGGAAGTGGATTTGCAGCAATCACTGGGTGATTTTAGAAGGTTACATTTACACATCAGAATTCCTTTGTTGGAGGGGGTATTGGGTTTTCATTTGGCGTGTTGTGGCTTTTTGAAATCTTTGTTTATGACAAGGGCCACCAAATGAGAAAGAAAAAAATTAAGGCAATTTGAAAAGGCAGCTCAGAAGTTTTGTGAGCCCAAGACTCTCTTGGCAGAAGCCCGATGCAAAAAATAACAGAGGAAGGAGTCTTGCCAAATGAATAGGAGAATGTGACAAGCAAGACCCATGGGCCTGGCACCACACACCTTAAACCTGTGGACAAGCCAACCCCCAAACCTGGGCGTGTCCAAGAGAAAACTATTCTACTGCTTAGCTAGACTCCCTCAAGGTCCCATTTATTGCCTCCCGTGTTGGGCAGACTTTAATAACCAAAGCACAGGGCTTCTTGCAAATGGCCCTTCCTTCCCCTGCAGTTATAACCGGCCAGGTAATTCCGGAACAATCTGACTCCCAGCTTACCAAAAAGGGAGGGGAGCAGATAGCATATTTTCCATGGCTTTCTCCCTGTCCCACTGGCCCTGGAGCTCACTGGTGCCAGCCAAGGTATTTCAGGGCTGACAGTTCATGATATTACATGGCTGCTAACACCCAAACCTGCAACGGCCGACCCAGTTAATTCGAGACCGCGTCCGTGCCTGCTGCTGGCTTATGGGCCCGTTCCGCAGCTCCGAGATGGCATAAAATGTCACACGGTCTGGACTAATTGGATTTCCAAGGCCATCTGTCCAAATCTGGACTTTGCAAGAGAAAGATACCCAGGATCATGAGAAGAGTGCCTTCACTTTGGTGTCAGAAAGCTTGAGCCTAAAGCCCCTGGAGCACCACATCCCAGCTGTATGACCAAGGGCAATTCACTCCACCTCTCGGGTCCTCTGTTTCCCCATCTATAAAGCAGGGATTCATAAAATAACAAAGAGGTACATGGAATGGCACACAAGTGCCCAGCACAGGTAGTCCCTGGCACGTTGTGAGCTCTCAAGCAAGCACCTTTCCTCTTCTTCCCCCTACAGACGGTCTGACAACAAGTCCGTGAAATCAACCGCTGGGGTTAAGGTGGACACAGACCTATTTCTCCATGTCTGTGCATCTCAGCTTCCATATTGGTAAATAACGCTCTGAAGCAAGAGACCTGGAGCTGGAAATACCGACCTGGGCAACATCACCAAGTGGAAGTAGAAGCAACTGCTCAGGTGGCGTCAGAAAAATGGTTGGCCCAGTGGACACACCAGCATTCAAGGTCAGCTGAAGGACGGGAGACAACAGTTGAAGACCAGTGAGAGTGGCTAAAGCGACAGGGAGAGTGTGGACACCCCACCACAAAGAGCACCAGGAAGAGAAGATCTAGCACATGCTCAGGGTGCTTGGCTTGGCTTTTGGGAGGTCATGTATTTCAGGCCTAGTGATGGGGGGTTGAAGGTGGTGGAAACATTGAGGTAGGCAGATGAATGAGTTCAGAACATGGGGAGAGAAAAAGGACAACAGTTCAAAAGCCAAAGCCAAAGGGGTCAAGCGATGATGTCAAGACGGGGAAGATCTTGGCACATTAAAATGTTGCAGGAAGAGAAGGAGACCAGACAGTGACAGAAAGCCATCAGGAACCAGGAGTTTCATTGGATCCACGTGTGGAAGCCAATGTCCAGGCCGCGGTGATGTTCGGTGCAATCCTTCACAGGGGCTGTTGGATGAGCTTGCACAACTTTGACTCATGAGTGATTGAGAGCAAGGTCAGGGCCGTAAACAGCTCTAGCAACCTTGTGACACAGTGCTGGCCCGGGACGATCAGGCAATGCATGGAGTCCTCCCGGAGTCCCAGTCTCTAGCAGTGTGCCCAGAGCAGGGAAACGGCAAGTTGGAGAATCACTACATTGGCCACATGATCCTCAGAGGACAGTGAGGATGAAGTCCAGTCAGGAGAGTGGATACTATCTCAATTCTCCCCTGGGATCTGTGAAACACCACGGGAGCCATGAGGGATGGAAGTATTAGGAGGAGGAGCAGAGAACCTGAGACTGGACGCAAAAGCTCAACCCTCTGGGGTTCCGTAGCCATAGTGGCTTTGACTAATATCTGTCTTATCCTTTGCAAAGTGCTTTCACAGAGTGTATCTGAATTTGGGGAAGAATTAGTCCCATTTTACCGAATTGAGAAACAAGTTTCGAGAAGTTCGGTGGCTTGTTCAAGGTCATGCAGCTGGGGATGGCAGGGCTGGGACCCAGCCCCCTATTTCTGGGATTCATGGTCTAACTCCGACTCCCCACCCAGGGAACTTCTGAAATCAACCCAAGCAAACACACATTTCTTAAGCACCCTTGTGTCCTAGGCGCCATGCTAAGGCATGAACGATGAATTTTGTGAGTGGTAGAGGTGTTAGCTGTTTGCCCAACACCCACCCCACACTCTTTTATTGCTACAGAACTCCGATTTCACTTGGGGGAGCAATGTACCTTTGGACTAAACCAGACGTGACGATCCTGCTCCCCAGTGTCCTCGCAACTTAGGGGTTGTAACATGACCCAATTCTGGCCAATGAGCTATAAGGAGAAATCTGCCAGGTGGGGTTTCTGGGAGGATTCTGCTTTCTTGATAAAAAGGGACAGACTCAGCTATCTCTCCCGGTCCTGCTTCTCTATGCTTCTTTCCCCGCCTCCCTTGCAACCTGAGACTCAGGGATTCATTTGTGACCCAAGGCCTGGGGATGGTGACCTTGCATTCTGCAATCATGAGCCCACAACACCAGGATGATATGGAAGATGAAAAAGAGGAAAAGCTCACATCTCTGGTAGCACCATGGAACAATAGAACAAAGGCCAGCATCCACCCACCTCTAGACTTCTAGCCTTGTAAGAAAAAAAACACAGACAAACGTGTATTTGCCCCAGCCATTGATATTAGACTTTTTATTGCCTGCAGATAAATACCTTCCTAATTGACAAACACGCCCACTCCAGGAAGGAGGCAAGCCTCAAAGCCAAAATCAATAATCCAATTCAATTATATATTTATTTGTGCGTTTACTGATTCCTAGCTATGATGGTTAATTTTAAGTGTCAGCTTGATTTGCCCGCAGATATTTGGTCAAATATCATTCTGGTTGTTTCTGTGAAGATGTTTTCAGATGAAATTAACTTGTGAAAAAGTAAAACAGATTGCTCTCCCTAATGTGGCAGGCTTCACCCAATCAGTTGAAGGCCTGAACAGAAAAAAACATTGATCATCTCCCTAATAAAAGGAAATTCCTCCTACTTGACTGCCTTTGATCTGGGACATCAACTTTTTTCCTGCTTTCAAGCCCAAACTGAAACATCAGCTCTTTTTGGGTCTCAAGCCCGCCAGTCTTTGGACAGGCACCACACCATCAACTCTCCTGGTTCTCAAGCCTTTGGACTCAGACTGCAACTACATCATCAGCTTCCCTGGGTCTCCAGCTTGCCAACTGCAGATCTGGGAACTTGTCAGCCTCCATAATCATACGAGCCAGCTCTAATAAATAAAAGATAGATAGATGGATAGATAGATAGATCGATCAATCGATCGATCCTGTTGGTTCTGTTTCTCTGGAGAACCATGGTTAATGCAGCTGCCTTTTTTTTTCCTACACACAAACTGTATATAAATGGTGATAACAGCTATATTCATATTAGCCCAGAAATGGAAATAATAACTTTTATGTCCATCAACAGGGGATAGAGAAACAAATTATGATCTATCCATACAATGAAATTCTACTAAAGCAATAAAAAGGAACCCCTGTTGGTATACACAAGAACATGGATAAATCTCAAAAGTATTATGCCCAGTGAACAAAGCCAGACACAAAAGACCACGTACTATATGGTTCTATGTATGTGGAACTCTAGAAAAAGGTGAATCTGATATATAGTGACTGAGAGCATATCTGTGGTGGCTGGGACCAGGTACAAGAACATGGGGGTGATAGAAATGTGTCCCATATCATCGTTATGTTGGTAGTTACATGGGTGTATAGATCTGTGAAACTCATCAAACTATATACTTAAATGGATGCATTTTATTTAGGTAAATTTCACCTCATTAAAGTTGAAAATGCAGGGGCGCCTGGGTGGCTCAGTCAGTTAAACATCTGCATTTGGCTCAGGTCATGACCCCAGGGTCCTGGGATTGAGCCCCTGCATCAGGCTCCCTGCTCAGCAGGAAGCCTGCTTCTCCTTCTCCTCCCATTCCTGCTCTCTTTCGCTCTCGCTCTCTCTCTCAAAATAAATAAATAAAATCTTTTTAAAAATTGAAAATGCAGGGGCACCTGGGTGGCTCAGTCGTTAAGCATCTGCCTTCGGCTCAGGTCAGGATCCCGGGGTCCTGGGATTGAGCCCTGCGTCGGGCTCCCTGCTCCGCGGGAAACCTGCTTCTCCCTCTCCCACTCCCCCTGCTTGTGTTCCCTCTCTCGCTATGTCTCTTTCTGTCAAATAAATAAAATCTTTTAAAAAAAAAAGAAAAACTTTTTTTGATAAAATCTTTGGAAGGTGGTGTGAGTTAAATGCCTGGGAGTGAGGGCACCTAAGGAGGGTCAGGTTTGGCTGTTTAAAATACAAATATTGGGTGCCTGGGTGGCTCAGTTGTTAAGCGTCTGCCTTCGGTTCAGGTCATGATCTCAGGGTCCTGGGATCAAGCCCCACATCGGGCTCCCTGCTCCGCAGGAAGCCTGCTTCTCCCTCTCCCACTCCCCCTGCTTGTGTTCCCTCTCTCACTGTCTCTCTCTCTCTCTGTCAAATAAAAAAATAAAATCTTTTAAAAAAAATTAAAAATGCAAAAAAAAATGTGTTTTTTTTATTTTGAAGTGGGTCACATAGGTGGATATAATCCAAGTATATATAAATAAAGAAATGGAGGAAAGAGAGGCTGAACGTAGGATGAAGCCAGGAGAAAGTCAACTCACAAAGCGCACATTGATCACTTGATTCAGGGAGCTGCAAATTGGGGCTGAGCTTCCCAGAAGCCAAAGCAAAAAAAGAAAAAGAAATGTTTACAAGCTTTCATATGTCCACAAGAGAACATCACAGTGCTCATAAAATAAAATTGCATCACAGAGATATGGTGGCTTGGAAATATTATGGGAACACAGAGAAGGAAATGACTAATTCTGTTTGGGAAAACCAGGAAATGTTACAGAGATGAGGGTTGGGGAAAAAAAAGAGCTAATGCTTGCTGTTTGGGGAGTATGGATGTTCGGGGAGGGGGATTGGGCTCCTGGAGGGGAAACAATCCGCTTAACTCATTTCCTAGATGCCCTTCAACTCCAAAGAGGTCGTGGTCTCAGGAAGCAGGAAGAAGGCTGGGGCCCAGCCCGCGTCTCTGCGGGGGCCCAGGGAAGGAACAGTTGCCCCAGAGCCAGGAAAGGCCAGTCGTTTCTTTACCCACCAGTTCACCACGATCCATCCAAACGAGGGTCAGACCCCAGCTGGACTTCGTCTGGAAGGCCTTTGCCGGGTCAGCACGACCCCTTTCGCTGCAGGATTCAGGGGCAGTGGGGTGGGGGGTAGCCCAGAGAGTGTGGCGCTGCTGGGGAGGCGGAGCGGATTACTAGCCCACACAGAGCACTTGGGTCTTTTAGCTACCACTCTGGCTGGACTGCGCTCAATTATCAGCTGTGGGTCGTCCCTGCCCACACGGATGACCTCTCCTCCCAGCCGCGTTCCGCAGTCCGAGTCATGCCTGATTATCACCAGCTAATGAGAATTCCTGGCCTTGGTCAACTGCCCACACTCAGGAATTCGCTATTCATGAGAAATGTCAACTTTACGAAAACGAGTCCTGTGTGTCAGCTCTTTTTCCCACATTCAGGGTTTACAGCTGACAGGACTTTGTTTCACATGATTTGCTGAGGGGAAGAGGCCGTAATCCAGGAAACTGCTCTGACAAATCATCCCCTGGGCCAGCAAAGCATTCTGGAACATTCTTTTTATTTGTCCCCTTAGAAACCGTCTGGAAAGGGAAACCTTGGGATTTAAACAAGGCTAGAGTGGAAGACGGGATGCCTAAAGGGAGAGGAGAGCAGTACTGTGAGGACCCCCGCCCCACGCCCCTTTCTGTACACACAGAACGGCCCCCACGCCCCTTTCTGTACACACAGAACGGCCCCCACGCCAAGAGGAAAGCCAAAACCTCCATGTCAATCCCAGCGTCTGGCAGAGACGAGAGCCGCTACTCAGGACGAGGCCATTCCACACCGTGACCTTATTTCTCCTTCATTCAGAGGTTTGAAACTATAAAGTCATTGCTACCGAAGATGACAATCTGCTTTCTGGCCCTGGGTAGATAAATGGGGACAATATCAACAAAGCGCCAACCCCCCTCCAGAGAGCACACCTGTTCCACCTCTAGCCACGTGACTGTCTCTCTTTCTCCGAATCTGACTTCTGGACTAACAGAGGACGAATTTCATAACTGATAACGAGCGCTGTCCTGTAGACGGCCAGCAGGGCCTGTCCAGAGGACGCATATTCTAGGCCAAGAGGCTGGGAAGGGATGCTTCCTCAGGAGGGACCTTCCTTAAATGCAGAGACCCTGCATTGTAGGATGTTGGACATGGTAATTCTGGATGGAGCAAAGCACAGGAAATACTAAAGCTGTACAAACAGCGAGAACAGGAGGGCTGGGCTCCCACGGGCCCCTACCCGGCCCCCACCCCCAAGCAGTCCCAGCTCCCCCAGGGCCCATCCGGCCCCTGCCAGGTTCCCAAAGACCGTTGATATCATAGTCAACTACATCCTCATGGCTGTGTTTGTATGGCCCCTCGCAGCTTAGGACGGCTCCCCACCAAGCTTCCCACAGCCCAGCGGAGGAAGGCCCAGTGGCTGTGCTGAGATTGGGAAACCGAGGTCCAGAAAAAGGCCCCACATCACACAGGTAGTCAAGGGGAAAAGAGCCTAGTGGCCAACAGCCGGGACTTTGCAGTCAGAGGAAACTCTCTGAAATCATAGCCAGCTGCCTTCAGCTTGGTCGCTGGCTCGCTGGAGCTTGCCTCCTCCTCTGCGGTACGGCGTACCCTCCAGGAACAGGGTCCCAAGGCCACCCTGCCAGGCTTCACAGCTCAACCACTTGCCAGCTGAATGACTGTGGGCAGGTTACTTACCCCCTCTGCGCCTTCCTTTCCTCCCCGGTAAACCAGGAAGGATATTGGTACCCGGTGCACACATGACCCGGGAAACTCTCACACACATATGCGGAGAGAAAGAAGCCAGACGTAAAGGACCACACTGCATGATTCATCGATTTGATGTTTGAAAACGGGCCAATGGCTTCATGAGTATGGGGTTTTCTTGTGGGGTGCTGAAAACGCTTTGGAACTAGACAGAGGTGACGGTTGTAGAACATTGAGAATGTACTAAATACCGTTGCATTGTTTATTTTGGAAATGGTTAATTGGAGGGTGAGCCTGGCTGGCTCAGTCGGTAGAGCTTGTGACTCATGATCTCGGGGTTGTGAGTTCGATCCCCATGTTGGGTGTAGAGATTACTGAAAAATAAAATCTTCAAAAATAAATAAATAAACAAACAAAGTGGTGAATTTTGTTACATGAATCTCACCTTAGTAAAATTGTATTTATTGACTTACTTGTTTATTCAATGGGCCAAACTCACCTAACAGGCTAGAAGTCAAAAGAATGGTTACTTGAGGTTTAGGGGAAAATGGTAATAACTGGGAGGGGGGAAAATGGTAATAACTGGGAAGGGAGCCTTCTGGGAGATGCTCTGTATCTTGATCTAGGTGGTGGGTGGTCACATGGGTAAGAACTAATCAAGTTCCATGCTTGAGATTTATGCACTTAGAGGGTTGTTGTGATAATGAAATGTAATCCATGGCAAGCTCTTTAAATTAGCCCTGACACATAATAAGTGCTCAATATTTTTTTTTTAAGATTTATTTATTTTGAGAGAGAAAGAGAGTGTGTGTGTGCGTGCGCACACGTGCGTGAGCAGCAGGAGGGGCAGACGGAGAGAGAATCCTCAAGCAGACTCACCGCTAAGTGTGGAGCCCAACTCAGGGCTCGATCCCAGGACCCCGGGATCATGCCCTGAGACGAAATCAAGAGTGGACATTTAACTAACTGCCACCCAGGTGCCCCAGTGCTTCATATTCTATCTGAATAAGAAGATGGACGTTAGCTGAGCCTACTGTGGCGATCATTTCACAGTATATGTAAGTTAAACTATCGTGCTATATGCCTTAAACCTATGCAGTGATTTAAGTAAAGTATTTCTCAATAAAACTGGAAAAAAATAAAAATAAGTAAAATAAAATAAGAAAATGATAATTATCTCAAAAAATAAATGCTCAATAATTAGTAAGAATCATTAGTATGATTATTATCTCATACTGTTGGAGGACTGAATGAGACAATGCACATAAGACATTTAGTACAGGAGCTGGCTTTCCATACACATCCCCTAAATAGAAGCAATTTTCATGCATATTAAACTGGACCCAAACCTTATGGCTCAAGACTCAGAGCACTTCGCAAAGCACCATCCTGCCTACTCAAGAGGTTGGTTTGACATAAACCTTGGGGAAAGGAGCCAAGGATTTAAGAATTAGAGGTTGGTACAACATAGCACAGCCTCGGGATAAGCTGGGTTACCTCCCGCAGACCAGCCTGCATACAGGGGAAACCATTTACCCTCATACAGGCAGAACTTGAAAGGGAAAAGTCACCTCTGGGGAAAGACTGTCCTTGCTAAATCCTGCTGACAGGTGGCACCCACCCAGCTCATTAATGTGCTCCTTTTTTTTTTAAGATTTTATTTATTTATTGGAGAGAGAGAGAGACAGAGAGCAGGGGGAGGGGCAGAGGGAGAGGGAGAAGCAGACTCTCTGCTGAGCAGAGAGCCCAACATGGGGCTCGATCCCAGGACCCTGACATCATGACCTGAGCCAAAGTCAGACGCCCAACTGACTGAGCCACCCAGGCACCCCTAATACACTCTTTTGATAGGACTCTACATTGCCCAATTACATTTGATTGGCAAGCTTCATACAAACCCAAAAGAATGGCCTCCTCTCTGTTGGGCCACACTGTCCCAGGTACATACTCACTTCCCTGGGATTTATAAGGTGTGACAATTTTCACTCAGTTGCGTGTGTCTCCTTCCAAACCCCAGCTCCTTGCAGCAAGCAGTCCTGTGCCACCACCTTTTCAGCCCAAGCTTAGCTCCCAGAACACCACAGAGAATTAATATATATGTGAGGATTGGAGGGAGAGAATCAGGGGCTCCCTGATGGGGCAGACCCTTGAGAACAGAATCATTTCCCTACCTCTGATGATGAGAAGATTTGTTCAGGAAGGAAACACTGAAGCAGAAAGAGGCCAGTCTCGGGGCGGGGGGAAGTGCAGAAGCTTCCTGGCTCTTTCTGAGTCAGTTTAATTCCATTTAGAAAGGATTATCAAGATCCAGAAATTGCAGTAATTTTTGGCTTGGGGTCAGAGGGGAGAATGAAGTTAGGTGCAGAAAACATGGTTCTATGATGTTTTTTGTTTCCGTCATGGGTTCAGGTCTTACTCCTTATCTGCATGGCTTTTGCAAGCATATAATGCCAACCACAACACACTTTCATCTAGACTAAATGAATTTAGATCTTAAAAATAAATGCAACTCTTTACCTCCAAGGTCTTCCTCCCCAGAGCCCATAACTCCAGACTAATCATGAAAGAAGCATCGGACAAATCCCACCTGAGGAATATTCTACAAAATACCCACCCAGTACTCCTCAAGACTGTCAAGGTCATCCAAAACAAAGTCCAAGAAACTATCACAGCCAAGAAGAGCCTAAGGAGCCACAACACGAAATGTAATGTACTATTCTAGATGGAATCCTGGAATAATAAAAGGGCATTAGACAAAAACCAAGGAAATCTAAATAAAATGTGAATTTTAGTTATTAATAATATATCACTATTGGTTCATTAATTATAAAAAAATAAAAAGAAAAAAGTACCATTCTAAAATAAGACAATACTGGGGAAAACAGGTTGCATCGCATATGGGAACTCTGTACTATCTTTGCAATTTTTCTGCAACTCTATTCTAAAAAATAAAGTTTATTTTTTTGACAAAAATCACTGCAGAGCATTCTTCAAAATGTCAACAACCTTGTCCCACTCACCACCCCCTCCAAAATGGACCTGCTCATCAACACTAACACATCAGAGATTTTACCTGCCTTGTGTTTCTTCCCCCCACAGTGCTGGACCACACACCTGGGCCACCTCCCATTGCATTATTTCAAAAATCAAAATAACTCTAATATTTTTAGCCACACACTAAAATTTGCCTACTTCAGGTATCCGAACTTGAAAATTCAGTCATGTAAAAAAGCTATTGCTATTTTATTGCATGCCAAGCATCGAGAAATATCCATGAGAGAGACAAACGGGTCCCTTCCCTCCTGGGGCTTATAGTTACATCCTAGGATGCAGGGTAGGCAAGTGAGCCAATAAGGGGATGAGGGTGTGACAGTGACCGAGAACTTCTGCTCAGGGTTTGCTCCGGGGGCAGTGGTAGGTGGTCAGAAGCCATCCCCATACCCTTTGGCTCCACCTCTCTTTGGACCAGAAAGATGGTTAACTGACATTTGCTACAGCCTGTGGCATTCAGGTTAGAGATTTTTCCAGCCCTAGTGATTTGGGGCCCGAATCTTATCCTGAAGACAAAAGATTTCTTATGGAGGCTCCATTACTTCGACAAGTCATTAATAACTCTTCATCAGAAAAATTTGTCTTGAGTGTCTGGGGAGTATCCAGTGCTCTGCTAGAAGATGTTTATATTGTGAGAAAAGACCCAGGGAGCTCAAAGTCTAGCATCAGACATAAACCAGAAAACAGACTGTGAAAATACAGGGTGGGGAGAGCTAAGGTAGAGAGCCGAGGCCCGCAAGGCATCCCAGAGCCAGATTCCCTGAGTGGAGCCTTATTTAAAAATAACCTTTATTGAGAAATCATTTACATCAATCAAACCCATGTGTTTTAAGTGTACACGTCTATGAATTCGACAAATGTGTATATCTATGTAATCACCACCACTATCATGATGTAGAATATTTCCATCACCTTAAAAATTTCCTTGCACATCTTTATACACAATCCCTGCCCTCCCCACTCCCAAACCCTGGAAACCACTGATTGGTTTTCTGTTTTTATACCTTTGCCTTTCCTAGAACTTTCTGGAATCCTACAGTATGTAGTCTTTCTCATTTCTGGTTTCTTTCATTTAGCCTAATGCTTTTGAGATTCATCCATGTTGTTGGGTATATCAGTGCATTCCTTTTTGCTGTGGAGCAGTATTCTATCGTTTGGATATACCACAGTTCGTTTATCCATTCACCAGTTGATGGGCACTTGGATTGTTTCCAATATGGGGCCATTGTGAATAAAGCTGCTATTCAGATCAGTCTTAAAGGACAGTGGAGGTTATTCAGTTAGAGAAGAATGTTCTAGAAAGGGACATCAGCAAAGGGAGGATGAGGAAGATGAGGCTGGAGAGACAGAAGGAACAGCAAGGGCACCAGTGCTAAGGGAAGGCAATGGTAAGACATGGAAAGATTTTCAGCAGAAGGATCACTTGATCTAGCTTGTAGATTGGAGTCTGACGATGAGCTCCTGAGGGTTGGAACTGGTTGTTGGTGATGCCTGCCAGACATCCAGGTAGGGAGATTTAATGAGAAGTGGGAAAAGAGCTGTGCTAAATTAACAGTTGTTATGTAATGGTTGAAGCCATGGGCGTTGGTGAGTTCAACCAGGCAAAGCACATACAGTGAGGAGTTAGTGGGTGCTCATCTGTCTCTCCCATGAGCATGGAAGAACCAAGCTGAGCATAGTGCAGTGGTTAAGAAGATGAATTCTGGATCCAGACTTCTGGGCTTCAAATGCCAACTGTGTGACATGAGGCAACTCACTTGATCTGTTTCCTTATCCATAAAATGGATTATAATATACCTATCAGAGGGCTGATATAAGGGTTAACCGAGTTCATTCATTCCTAGCTCTTAGAACATCATCAGACACTTGCACATAAAAAGTGCTACATAAGTTTCAGCTACTATTAATACAAAAAATCCAGAAAGTAAGTATCAGAGAGACCTAAATTTGAATGCCATCTCCATTCATGGCAAGCTGAAAGACACTGAGAAATTTAACATCTCGGGGCACCTGGGTGGCTCAGTTGGTTGAGTGTCTGCCTTCAGCTCAGGTCATGATCCCAGGGTCCTGGGATTGAGCCCCACAGCAGGCTCTCTGCTCAGCGGGGAGTCTGCTTCTCCCTCTGTACCCCCCAGCTCGTGCTCACTCTCTCTTGTTCTCTTTCTCTATCTCGAATAAATAATAAAAAAAGAAAGAAAAGAAAAGAAATTTAACATCTCTGAGCTGAAAGTCCCTTACCTGAAAAATGAGGATAATAATTGTTACCTCACAAAGTTACTGGAAGGAATAAATGAGTACAAGATTAAAAGTAGAAACCATCAGAGACCTCTCCCTCCAGGGTTAATCTTTGTTTCCTCCTCTCCTCCTCTATGTTCCCATGAAACACTATTCATATTCTTTCCAGCACTTTCCTCACCACTAGGATAAACCGTTTGCTGATGTATTAGTCAGGATGGACTAGGTTATGCTGTAGTAACAAATAGCCCCAATTCTCAGTTTTGGGGTTTATAAACAGCACAGGTTTATTTCTCATTCTACCCTATGTGTCCAGTGCAGATTGGTTGCTCCTCTGTTCCGCTTCACTCTGGAACCCAACTGGACAGTGGCAGCCAGTTTGGGGGATATTGCCAGTTGTGATGAGAGAGGGAAACAAAAAATATGTTTAAAAAGGTGTTGACTTTTAAGGCTTCTACCCAGAAGTGGTACACATCCATTCTTTTCCCATTTCATTGTTCAAAGCAAGTTAAATGACCACATGCTGGTTGACCATGACAACGATGTGCCATTTTCCTAAAAGAGGGACAGTAATACTCGATCACCAATGAGCTGCATCTGCCACTCCACTGAAAGCCTCTGGAATGAAGCACTGAGCACAAGTCACAGCCACACTCCCTTGCTTGGCATCATGCCTTTGAGGTTTGATGAATTAAGCAAGACTGAGAGTTCTTTAATTTGGCCTGGAGCACATAGGTTTACTTGGCCCCGGAGTGGAAAGTCCTCCTATAGTCACTGCTCCTGTAGAAAAGTGAATGAGCCTGCTATCACCAGAGGACAAGTCCCCTTTCCAAGTCACCAGAAGGCGGTGTGTCTGCTGGTGGATAAGGAAACTCCTACAGGTGCGACCTGTTTCCCAGGGGACCGAGCACCTTTTGTATGCGGGCACAAGAACATTATTCAGCAAGTGCTCTACAAACATTGTTGCATTTGATCTTCAAAACATGGCTGTGAACCATATGATGCAGGCAGGTAGCAGCATCCCTAGGGGGCAGATGAGGCCATGGAGACAGTGGAAATCCTTGTGCATTGCTGGTAAAAATACAAAACAGTGTAGCCACTGTGGAGAAGAGCATGGTGGTTCCTCCAAAAGCTAAACATAGAATTACTATATGAATCAGCAATTCCAGGGGGTATACATCCGAAAGAGATGGAAGCAGGGACTCAAACCGGTATTTACACACCAATGTTCATAGCTGCATTATTCACAATAGCCAAAAGGTAGAAGCAACCAAGTGTTCATTGAATGGGAATGTAGTTAAGGCCACAGACGCGTACACTTAAAAAATGGTTACGATGGTAAATTTTATGTCATGTATATCTTACCATGATGATAGTAATAGTAAAAGGACAGAGTCGAGTAACTTGCCCAAGGGCACACAGGCAGGAAAAGGAAGACCTGGGGCTTAGGAATTGGAGGCCAGGGTTTATCTTCCAATATTACATGACTTCTCACTGTCCCTGGCTCCGTCTCTGTGCCAACGTGCGTATCCTGCTTCCCTCAGTTCCCTCAGCACCTGACTATGGGATATCTCCCTTACCCAGACCTAACCCTAGGAGCTAGAACATAGTGTCCTATGTCACTGATTCACTCACTCATTCATTCATTCATTCATTCATTCATTCAGCAAACAGTATCAGAACGTTCGCTATGCATCAGGCCTTCCCTATGTTCTAGCTGTCAGGGATGAACAGAGCCCAGTCCTAGCTCTCCAGGCCAGACACTCTGTGCACAAAGTCCTGGAAAATAGGGGTGAGCAGGAAGATACAGAAATGCAGGGGAGGAGGCTCTCAACTCTGTCTGGAGACATCAAGGAAGGCTTTCAAGGGGAGAAGACATTTGATCTGAGCCTTGGAACATAAGCAGGAGTTTTCCAGGAGGAGAAGGAGAAACATATTCCATAGGGAGGGAGCACGGGGTACAAAGTTGCGGTGACAAGACCAAACAGAGGCCGAGGCAGAACCCAAGTCGTTGAGGCCAGGCCAGACACTTGGGAAGCCAAGAAGTTTGCAGGGACCACATCACATCATGGAGGACCTTCTATGTCAGAAGAGACTCTCATTGTCTTCTTATGGGCAGTGGGGAGCCATTGCAGGATTAAACAGGGGAATGGCATGATCAGCTCATAGGGAGTCAAGGCCAGAGGCAGGAAGTACAACAACAACAATGTCGTCAAAGCGCAGGCAAGACATAAGAAAGGCCTGAACCAGGAGATGGCAATGGCTATGAAGAGATGAGGAGATGAAGCCAACTGGGAAGTCAGCTCCACAGGACAGAGATTTTTCCGTGGTTCATTGCTCTGTGCTCATTCCCTGGCACCCAGTGGGTGCTCATATTTATTGAGTGACCAGTAAATATTTGTTGAATGGTTAACACCAGAGACAGCTCAGAAGCAGAGGAAACAGGGCCCTGAACAAGTGGACGGACATTGAATGAATGAGGAATTACGGAAAAGCAGAATCTAAAATGATTCCCAGGGTTTTGTGCTGAGCAACCAACTAGGCTGAAATCTGTGTCTCATCAAGATAGGGAACTTGGAAGTGAAAGAAGTGGTAGGTTGGACGATGACGCTTGCAGCTTTGGGCTCTCCAAGCCTCGGGTGAGATGGTTGATCATCCAGGTGGAGAGGACAGACACCCAGGTGCCCTGGATTTACAGATCCTGAGTTGGAAGGTGAGATCTGGGCTGGAGAGAGGCATTTCCTCCAGGAACAGTAGGCTTTATGGTTTGGCCCAAATTTCCTTTTCAAGCTATGGAAGCAGTCGGGTCTCTGCTAGCCTCTTCCCCTTGGAAAAATCCCAGAGAAGGTGGTACACACCGGCCCATGCGGACTCAGCCTCTCAGCCTCTGGCCACACTCTTCCCTCCTCAAAGCCGGTGCCTTGCTAGGCTTCCTCCTTCCGTCTGCTCAGCCTCCAGGAGGATCCCACCTCCCTCCTCTGTCCTGGAGCGGCCCCCAGCCAGCCCAGCCCACAGAAGTCTGACCTCCAGGGTCTACGTTCCTGTGGCATTTGCATGGACACCCACACTGCGCCCTTTCACGCTATAGTGGTGTCCCTTTGGGTCTGGGCATGCGTCACAGCTCGTCCGTCTCCCACTGAGTGCCTACTGCATGCGAGGCTCGAGCCTGTGGCGTGGTCCCCTAACTGCCCCACTGCCCTCAGGGGTAAGGACATCAGCCCCCTAACCCGTCTCCCTCCTCCAATCTCGCCTCCTCTCCAGATCAGTCCAGTGCATCTCCAGCCCATCTGCCAGAGCCAGGCGCTTGAACCCAGGTCGGACATCCCTCCCCTACCCGAAAACTTCCTAGAGGTCAGCAAGGCCACAGGGCAAAAGCCAGGCTCCTCGGCCTGGCATATGAACTTCCTTTGAGCTAGCCCCAACCTATGCTTTCAGTCTGACTCTCCGCTCTGCGGCCCCTGCAAACCTAACAGTCTGGCTGATTTCACTTCCCCGCCAGAGCCTGCCTCTGTCGTCTACCAGCCCTGTCACCATGGGCAAGTTCTCGAAGCTTTCTGGGCCTCCGTGGAATAAAGGTCATAACAGTATCTACGTCTAGGACTGCCGCGAGGATGAAGCGAGTCAATGTTTGCGAAGTGTAACGGGGCTGGGCTCTTAGGGCCGGGTCTGTGGCCATTATTGGCACCCCTGTTCCCTTTCTCTAGCATCTCCTTCGGCAGCACCGAAAATTCGCAGAGTGCAGGCCTCTGACCTTAAAGAGCCCTCTCACATGCCACCCAGCCCCCCACTGCCCAGAGACCCGTGGCACTGTCTGCATTTCCGCAGGAGCCCAGTGATTTCCGTTCATCCATCAGCAGACAGTAAGCTCCCGCGGATAGACACCGCGGCCCGTCCCCTTCTGGAAACCCCCACGCCTCTCAGCAGAGCTCTGGTATAGGCAGGGCAGCGTGATTAGTGAAAGCGGAGTCTGACAGTCTCAAGCGCACACCTTGGCTCCGACACCAACTCGCTGTGCAAACTGGGATAAGTTACTGAACCTTTCTGAGCCCTGATGTCTACTGACTCACTCTCACCGAGTTGCTACGGGAACAAGTCCACTAATGGCCCAGAGGAGGCCCTCGACCAAGGTCAGTTTCCTTTCCACCCTTAATACATGTTGAGTTCTTCCACAGCTTGAATGGAAGCATCCAGAGGGCAGGGACCATGTCTCGGTCCTATAAATGCGGGGATACGTGCGTGCTCGTCATAGTAGTTGCTCAATAAACATGTGAGCCACAGCAGTACGAGGCTAGAAAGAAGCAGTCTCCTGTGAAGTCGCTCCTCGGCCCCTGGGTCAGGGTGGCAAGGGTCAACGTCTAAGTGACCCTGGGGCGGGCGGGCAAGGTGGCGGCTGGAGGGAGCAGGAGGACTAGAGCGAATTTGATTGGTGGCTGACTTGCCTCGGGGCACAAGTTCTGCCACCGGCCTCCTTTTAAAGGGGGATTAAAGGCTCCTGCTCTCAGGGGGCTCCCAGAGTCCCTTTCCACGGCCACCTCCAGAGGATGTGAGACACAGCAGAGGCTCCAGACACCAGCCAGACCCGGCAGTATCTCCCTTCCGGCTACAGGAGGGAGAGAGGAAGCCATCCCTGCCCTGGATCCAGCTCTATTTGCTTTGCGAGGCAAGGCCATCCCTGCGGGCTGTGTCCTGTGGCCCCGCGCCAGGCTGGTATGTAATATGCTCTGCCACCCTCTCGTTACCTAATGCTTTCCTAATCTGCAGTTTACGCAAGACGGGTACAAATCTCTGAGAACACCAAGAGAAACACCCCACCAGGCACCTCCCGGACCAGCCTGCACCCCACGTCTGCACTGGTGGCTTCATCACGGAGCTGCTCACTGCCCATTCCCACACGGCCACTCGGTGGGTCACGCAGAGCTCCATCTCTCCCGCGAGGCTTCGCCCCTTCTCTGCCATCCCAATCTGTGCCTTCGCCCCTTCTCTGCCGTCTCTCGTAATGGATCGGAAATTCTATTCTATACGGAATGGTGGGCAAAGCCTTACATCTTTCTGTCTTGCTACAGTAAAGTAGATCTTTCAACAAATGTTCCTGGAACAATTGGACAATTGAGATATGTATCTATGTAGATATATATATACTTAGTTCATATCACATATAAAAGTCAACGCAAGGTCTCAAAATGGATCATTGACCTAAATATAAAACCTCAAACTCTAAAGCTTTTAGAAAAAAGTAAATGTAGGATAGATACAAGCTTTGTAGCATTGGATTAGGTAGAACTTTTCCTATAACAGCAAATATGTAAACCATAAAAGTGGGAAATTGGGCTTAATAAAAATGAAAAACTCTTTTCTTTGTCTGTTTGTCTTGTTTCTTAAATTCCACATATGAGTGAAATCATATGGTATTTGTCTTTCTCTGACTGACCTATTTCATTTAGCATTATATCCTCTAGATCCATCCATGTTGTTGCAAATGGCAAGATTTCACTCTTTTTCACAGTCGAGTATTATTCCATTATATATAATATAATATAATATAACATAACATAATATAATATATAATGGAATATAATATATATATCACATCTTCTTTATGCAGACAAACGAAAAAAAAAGACTCTTAGCTAAGGAGAACAAACTGATGGTTATCGGAGGGGTGGTGGGTGGGGGGATGGGGAAATAGGTGATGGGGATTAAGAGTACACTTGTCATTATGAGCACTGAGTGATGTATGGAATTGTTGAATCACTATATTGTACACTCAAAACTAATATAACACTGTATATTGATTATACTAGGATTTTAAAAAATAAATACTTTTTTTAAATGTAAAACTTCACCTCCTCCAAAGGTACTCTTCAAGAACATGAAAAGACAGGTTATAGATAAGGAAGAACTATTTGCAAAATGCATCTTAGATTTAAAAAAACTTGCAACTGGAAACTTAAAAAAAATTTCCCATAACTCAATAAGAAAACAAACATCCCAGTTGAAAAGTAGGCAAAATACTTGAGCAGAGACTTCACCAAAGAAGAGATGGAGATGGCAGACAAGCACAGAAGAAGATGCTGGGCTTCATTCATCACTAGGGAAATGGAATCTAGAACCATCATGAGATACCATGACACATCCACCCAAAACGGCTACAATATCATTTGATTTCTCATCAAGTTAAACATACGATCCTGCAATCCCACCTTTAGGTATTTACCCAGGAGAAATGAAAACATGTATCCACACGAAGATATGCACATGAATGTTTGTGGCAGCTTTATTCATAACCCCAAATTGGAAATAACCAGATGTCGGGGCGCCTGGGTGGCTCAGTCGTTAAGTGTCTGCCTTCGGCTCAGGTCATGATCCCAGAGTCCTGGGATCGAGCCCCGCATCGGGCTCCCTGCTTGGCGGGAAGCCTGCTTCTCCCTCTCCCACTCCCCCTGCTTGTGCTCCCTCTCTCGCTGTATCTCTCTCTGTCAAATAAATAAATAAAATCTTTAAAAAAAAAAAAAAAAGGAAATAACCAGATGTCTTTCAACCGATGAAAGGATAAACAATATGTGGTATATCCATACAATGGAATATTACTCAGCAATAAAAAAAAGAACACACTGGTATACATTCAACAGCATAGAGGAATCTCAAAAGCATTCTGCTAAGTGAAAGAACACAGACATGAAAGATTATACCCATCTGATTCCCAAACTCTAGAGACAGAAATCAGATCAGTGATTGCTAGGGGCTGTGGGTAAATGAGATTTGCTACAAAGGGCACAAAGGAACTTTTATATGGAAATGTTTGATATCTGATATTTGATATCCATTTGCTTCACAAATGGAACCATTTGGCAAATCTCATCCACCTATTCACTAGACAAAGGTGACTTTTAGTGTAGGGACATCTTAATGAATATGACTTTTAAATAACAGAAAATAGAATAAAGTAAAATAAAAGGTAAATCTGATAGTACTTGTCCTTCACATCATGAGGCTAAAATGACGTTAATAATAGTAACAACCAGCGTGCAGCAGACATTGTCCTAAGAAATTTTCCCACATTGTCTCATGTCAACCTCAAATGATCCTTGCAGGTCCTCAAGCACACCAAGCATTTTCCTGTCTCAGGGCCTTTGTACTTGCTGTCCCCTTTACTTTCCATCAACAACTCCATCTCCCACATTCCTCTGGTCTCTATTCAAATGTCACCTCCTCAGAAGAGGCTTTTTTTCCAAAATAGTATCTAAATATTCTACCTAAAATAGTCCCTCAACGTATCACTCTCTATCCCTTACCTAGTTTTATTTTCTTCGCAGAGCTTAGTACTACCTGCCATTATATCATATACTGTTTGTTTATATCTCTCCATAAGAATGTCATTCTTTCACTCATTCCTTCTATTAGACCAACACCCTTTGAGTGCCCACCCTGGGGCATGTGTGGGCAAAGCCCAAGCTCCAAGAGGCAGACAGTTACCCCAAGGCCAAGAGAGTGTTGACCAACTTCCTGTCTCCCTCCCACAACCCCTCTCATCACCTGGGCCCACAAGGGACTTGTTTGTTTTAGGGTTATAGAAGCTGCAGCCTGGAAAGAGCACTTGGTCTAGGAGTTAAGACACCTTTACACCAGCCCTTCCAACATCGCCCTGGAGACCTTGAGCCAGGCACCTCACCTAACAAGGCTTCAATGTCCCCACTTGTAACATGATTTAGACACGTGTTTTTTAAATGTTAGCATGAATGGGAATGCCTTAAGACACTGATTAAAAATGCATACTCCTTCCCCAGAAAATATGATTCAGTAGATCATGCGTGGGGTCAGGGAATCAGCATTCTTAACCCTCACCCAGGACAATGTAAGGCAGGTGGTCTAGGAAATAAATTTTGCATATTAATGATGTTCCGACTACTTTTCAGCTGCAAAAATCTTCCTCCAAATAAAATTTTACCCAGAAAAACCACATTTATAACATATAAATCAGAGAGGATCTGGGCAGGGGAAGGGAGCACAATGATGCTGGTTCCTCTCCAAGTTTTTCCTCTCACACTCCCTCCATCCCATCATTCAGTGGCCCCAGACACCGTAGGGTTCCTTGGACCATAGTTCGAAAACCACCACTCTAGAGGCTCCCTAATTCAATCATTGCATAAATATTTGTGAACATTTATCATGTGTTAGGCACTCTTCCAGATACTGGGTATACAACAATAAACAGAACAGAGAAGTCCCTACTCTAACAGATTTCACATTTATGAGGATGGCTTGCATGGGATGGTTTGCATGTATTAGCTCATTTACCTTTTTTTTTTAAGATTATTTATTTTGAGAGAGAGCATGCACATGCAAGTAGGGAGGGGCAGAGGGAGAAAGAGAGAGAGAATCTCAAGCAGACTTCACGCTGAGCACAGAGCCCAGTGCAGAGCTTGATCTCACAACCCTGAGATCATGACCTGAGCCGAAACCAAGAGTCCGATGCTTAACTGACTGAGCCACCCAGGCACCCCTGTATTAGTTCATTTAATTCTCACCAGAACCCCACCAGAAAACTACCACATTTGCCTTATTTTACAGAAGAGGAAACTGAGGCCCAAGGAGAATATATAACTTGCCCAATGTCATACCCCAAGGTTGAAACCCAGAGGTTTTAGCTCTGGCCAACGTGCTTTTCCAAAATCCTGCCCAGTTCTCTCTGAGCCCAGGAGGTATGCGGGAGTCCACCCGGGGGAATGTGGGCCTGTCTGCCTGTGTTGCCCTGTGTGGGCTCAAACCTATCTCTCTAGCACTCGGGCCCTATGGGGTTAAGACTCTTAGCCTGGGCTCCAGGTGAAACTAGATCCCACATGACTTCAAGTTGACGCAAGTGGCCTTCTCTACCTGCAGGGACGCTGGGAGGCTCATCTCTGGGGTATAGAAGAATGTTCTCTCTGGACCAGGTGCTGAGTTTATTCTGGTGTCCATTGCATCGCTTGGCCTGCTATGGTGAACAGGCCCGTGTCCAGCAGGTCTGCCAGTGTTCCTAAGTGGACGGGTGACATCGATATGTCTGCAATTAGAACATCAGCACCGAGTTAGGAAGCAGAGTGGGGAAGCAGCCAATGGAATGCTGAGTAAGAGTGGCGCACCCAGGGACAGATAAACTCTTCCAACAGGAGGTGGGGGTGGGGGGGCCACTAGAGGTCATTTACACCCAGGCCACTCACTTCCAGCAGGGAAACCGAGGAGGTGGCTTGTGTAGGATGGTCTCGGCTATGTTCTCAGGCTCCTGCCATTGTCTCCGAGATCCAGAGCGACAGGTGATCCTGGTGATCCACTGGTGATGGATTGGAAGCAAGGTGATGCAAGGCCGTATCTCAGTCCCATCTTTTGCTAAGTTTTGGGACCTGGAGCGTTGAACAACTGAGTCCCAGTTCCCCCACCTGTACGGTGGACCTGAGAACATCCTTCAGCTGCGCTGTGAGAATCCCAACAGATAATTCATTCAACACACCCGATGCCAAGCAGCCACAGTAAATAGTACTTTCTCTCCACTCCCCTCCTCCCGGATTTACCCAAAATTGACCCATTTTCAGGAATTAGCTCATCTTAACTGAGACCCAACAGGTTTCTGTTTGTAAATGGGTTTCAGCCCCACACTGCTCTCACTGTGGTTGGTAGGCTAGCAGCATTGACTACACCTGGAAACTGCTGGGAAAAGGAGAGTCTCAGGCCCAGCTCCCTCCCTGATGAAGAGAATCTGCATTTTAACCAGGTCCTTCACGCCCCGTTCATGAGAAGCATTGTTTAGGATTTTTTTTTTTTTTTTGATGGATTGACTTGCTGCGTTTGACCATCCTTGATGCCGCTTATTGGTAGCCAACATTTGCTGAGCATTTTGTATATGTCAGGGAAATGCTTTACAAGCAGGATCTCATTTCAACGGCACATTCTCAGGAGGCGAGAATTCTTACTAACCCCATTTCACAAATAAGGCAACTGAGGCTGAGGTGGGTAAGTACTTGGGCCCCACTTTAAACCTGGGCCTCTGTGACTCCAGGCTCCTCTCTCTGCCACCCAACTGGCCGGAACTAAGCTATCCCTGCCTCAGCAGAAACTGGCCACGTGTTAATTTTTTTAATCTCTTCTGTCCTTGTGGGGTCCCAGTGAGACCTCTGTTTTGGGAATCAAGGTGGTATCCGCAAAATGGTTTCAAGTCACACACCCCCTCCCCCCTGCCCAGGGTGAGTTTCTGATGCCCTAGAGGAGCAGGACCGCTAGACAAGGTCAGAGAAGCCCAACTGCTTGCTCCTGAACGGCCCAAGGTCAAGGTGGGCAGGCCCCCGGGCAGGAGGTGGTGGGAAGGCTGACCCCCCGGGGCACTGCCCTGCTCCCTGCCACTGACCCTCCCCTCCAAGCTGTCCCCCAGGACAGTCAACACTCTGACTTTGGCAAGCCGGCGCGAACCACAAGGGAAAGAGTAGGGAAGGCCGAGGAGGGAGGGGGAAATGCTGAAGAATGACAAGGGGAACGCTCATCTCTGACTACAGTCCCAGGCCGGGTCCCTGGTGTGATTTATCCCCAATCCTGCCCGCAGAGCTGTAGCTCTGCAAAAATGCTTATTGTTAGGTACCATTTTATGGATGAGGAAATTCTGGGTCCAGAGAGGCTTTGCAATTTGCTGAAGGTCAGAGAGCAAATAAGTAGCTAGGCTGGGATCCAAATCCAGGTCTGTCTGACCTCCCCGCCTGGGTTCTTTCCACTTCAAAGTGATGTGCCCAGCTTTCAAGGCAGCTGTGTGGCACCTTGGGGCTGGCCCCGGACACGCATTACTTCATGTAACCCTCACCGCCGCAGCCTTCCGAGGCGTTGTTGCTACAAATGAGGAAGAGGTCAGGTGACTTGTCTCATTCCTAAAGCTGATTAGCTACAGAGCTAGGATTTGCTACCAGGTCCCTCTAACCCTAAAGTTCAAACCTTTTCCTCTTTACCCCTAGCTTTGCAAAGTGTCAAACGCAAAGTGTTTTCCCTCAAGGGAGGTCAGGGGACACTGACATGATAGGACTTTAATTGTGAGAATAAAATATAAAAGGTGAACCCCTGCCGAAAAGGGGGTAGCAGGTCACCCACATGTTAAAGGCATATTCTTTAGAGTGAGACGCCCCATGGTCAGATCCCATTCACTCTCTGTGTGACCTTGAGCAAGTTACTTCACATCTCTGGGCTTTCACGTACTCACCTGTAAGACGGGACAAATAAGATTGCCTGTCTCACAGAGTTGTCCTAAGAATGAAACGAGACCGTGTTTATAAAGTGCTACGGCAGGGTTGGGCAAATACGACGAACTCTGTACATGCGGGTTCCTTTCCTCACCATTACTCAAATTATTCATAGTGGACACCGGCTGTGGAACAATGTGTCTGAGAAATACTGAGTGTTCTGGGGCTGCCGGGGGAAATGTCATCCACAGATTGACTTCCCCAGCGAAGAAGTAAGAAAGATGCTTATCAGCAGGAAACCAACTCTAACTCTGGCTATGGAGAAAGAAATTTCCAGAAACAAGACAAGCATCGACTGCAAATTTGCTGTACTTTGCCCTCTCGGGCGTGACTTCCCCAGCTGGAACATGGGGGTGATGCTGGACTAACCTGCTTCCTGGCCGCTGAGGGCTGCGGCACCTGCCCGGGCGCAGGGCACAGACTGAGCAACCGTCCCCGGGGAGGCAGGGAGCAGGTGGGCTGGCTCTTCACCTCCCAGAGACCAGACACCCTCTTTACTCAGAGCCGGGTGAGAAATGTGTCTGGAGTGTCCTGGAGCCCCGACTCCCGCAGGTGTTCCTCTTCAGACAGAGGGAAAGCCTTCCTTGCACGGATATTTCCCCAGCTCACCCCCGCGGTCTTTGAGCTAATGAGGCATGGAATTAAAGTTCGTGAGGGAGCCGTACAGCCCCCGGCCCGGCTCAGCCATGAGCAGATGAGGAAACTGACAGAGACACTCGTGGAGTCACTGGACTAAAGGTCAGACCATTTTTCAAAATGTCATGTCCTGTGGCAAGAAAAGTCTCGGACGCGTTCCACGGAAACGCCTCACATTCACCTCCTTCTGCTCTAGACACGTTCTGGAAGGTCACACCAGCCAGCACCCCAGGGAGCCGGCACAGCAGGGCAGGGCCTGGGGAGGCTGGGTCCGCAGTGACCTTGCCTCCGGGTCTCAGCCTCGATTTCCTCTCGCTGAAAATGGGGGCAGTGTGGACTTAATGTGTTTTATTAATAAGCTTTTCATTTTGGAATAATTTTAGTATGTACAGAAAAGTTGCAAAGATAGTACAGAGTCCCTCACTGGGTTTGCTCCACTGTTACCATTTTACATTTGCACGGTACGGTTGGCACAACGAAGAAACCAACACTGGCATGTTATTATCGATCCAACTCCAGCCTTTGCTTGGATCTCACTCATTTTCCCCTTAATAGCTTCTTTCTGTTCCAGGACACCACACCGCATTTCAAGACTAAATAAATAGTTTCTAAAGTTTAGAAAGTCCCCTCCCAGTTCCAAAAACAAAGGGACAATAGGCCTTAAGGGCTCTGGGTGTGTTAATTAGCAAATGAATGCTGTGCTGTGTGACTTTGGGCAAACCCCTTACCTTCTCTGAACCTCAGGCTCTTCATCTGTCAAAAGGGGTTAATAGCAGTACTGCTTGCTTTATAGGGGTGCTGGGAGGTAATCCTTTGCTAATCCTCTTAGTACAACAGGAGCACCCTGTTGATAAATCTCAGCTGGTAGAAATCATAGCCCGAAAACAGGACTAATCCAGCATACTTACACTTCCTGGCAAAAAATGTCCCAGCAAAATAGCTACTCCAAAAAGAAGACTTTGTGTCGCTGGTCTAGCATCTGTCAGACCCAATCTACGAAGCACAGGACAGGAACGGGCAAAGACCTGCTGTTACCAGGCCTGGGTTGGAGTCCGCCCCTCTCCCCCCTCCCCAACCCTCTGGCTTCGGGACCTTGGGCAGACAGTCCAGCCTCTGGGTCTCAGCATCCACATCTGTTAAACGGGAACAGATCACCCACCTTGAAGGGTTGCTGAGTAGAATGAGGTACGTGCCGTCAAACATCTAGGAAGATTGAGGTGTGATGTTTGGCTACATCTTGCCCTTCTACGAACCACAAGTCATTGACTGCAGTTGGGATCATTACAGAATCCACCAAAACCTGGTAAGGAAGGTTCTGCGGGGTTGGTAATGAGATCCCGCTCTCCTTTTTTTTTTTTTTTTTTTCTTTTTTTGAGGGGAGGGAGGGGGCGATTAACTAAATACTTGCCCTCCCTTTCCCTGCCAAAGCCCTGTTGAAAAGCCAATTCCATAATCTTTATTGCTGCAATGCCTTTCCTTGCCCAGAGTGAAATTAGACAAGGAACCCAATCACTCGGCTGTACTGTTTTAAAAGGAAGCACAAAACTATTCCCATGGTCAGTCTGACGAAGATCATTATAGTACCTATTTTCACAGAATCACGGAATCATTCTGTTTTCCCAAAATGGCAGCTGAAAGGACAGAAGAAAGAAATGAAGGAGTATCACTCACGTTTAAAGATGAACATATAAGAACCACAGTGGCAGATCTGCTTGTTCAAGGTCATACAGCTGAAGGGTTCAGAGCTAGGACGAGACCCCAGTCACAAGATTTCTGTTTCCTTGCTTGTGGTTCTCTGAGCTGCTGGAAGACGTGCATCCATCCATTCAACCATCCATCCATGTTGGCACGGGACACCTTCCTTGTGGGAAGCACTGCGCTGGGTGCTGGGGAGCCAGGGGTGAATACGACTGTCACAGTCCTCCCTGACCCCATGGAGCTTCCCATTCAGTGAGCTAGGACTGAGGCTGGGTCATGTGTTTCCCAAAGATCTACGGGTGCCTGGCACATGGTGGGTGCACAATGTTTATTCAATCATGTATCTCTCATCTTGCATAATGCTCCCATCTTTATGACTGAAGTACTGGCTGGGTCTTTTCGAAGAGGTTAACTGGGCTAAAGACTCAGTATTTGTATTTATCTCAAACCACCTCCTTCAATCATCATCCTACCGGAAGACTTTTACGCTGCAGTGTGCAGACACCACAACGGCATTGAGCAAGGAGTCCAAAGACCCGAGTTCAAGTCCCAGCTCTGAGCAGCTTACCCCGGAGTAGGTGCCTAGAGACACTTGGGACTCAGTTTTCTCATCTACAAAATGGAGCAAGTCATATTTGGCTTGCCTAGTTCGCTTCTGTGAATATAAAAGGGGGAAGGGGGAGGGCAAGAGTAAACCTTCTAGAAAGTATGCCGTGAACAAAAGGTTATCGAGATGTTACTTGCATGATTTACTCCAACAACAGGTAGGTTGAGGACACAAGGGGAAATAAAAGTGATCGGTTTCCCAGCCTGCGTTCACACACTCTCATTCCAAACGTCTATAGGGTAGCCGGGTAAAATTGCCCCAGATTTGTTCCTACCTTGGAAGAGATTACATTTATGTATCCGTGGCATCACATGCCATCCCAGCCAATCCTGACCCATATTTCTCTCCACTTGGTACGTGTAACAACAGTACTAAGATATGTTGTAACCTTAATTGCTTGCAAAGTGTTTTGAAATCCTTAGATGAAAAAGCTCAGTGAAGTCCAAAGTATTAGCCTTCTGTATGCCCAAGGAGTTACACGGAGCCTCGTCTAGATATGTTGGAACAAGGAGACACCACATTGCATATTCTGAGGCCCCAGGAACTTTGGGCTTAAAGGGTCCTATTCATGGGATGACCCTAGACCAACCCCCAGCTTCCTAGTTTCTAAGCTACTCGGGCATTTGGCCATTTCCCTGCCCTGCGTCTGATGAGCTTTTTCCATTTCTTTTAAGTTCCTGGGTCACGAGGCCTGAGTTGCAATTTACTTTGGTGTCATAGGTCTGCTTTCCTGGGTGATCTCAGCCTGAGTCCTAGAAAAACGCAGTTGTGTCATGTCACTTCTGTTTGCCTCTTCATTTAAACCCAGGGTTGATTTATTCCATTCTAATTTTCACTGTGAGAACGAGTTAAAATTCTACCCGGTGGGAGGGGCCCTCAGAGGGGGTGTCAGACAGGGGCTGACCCGGGACAGGGGATCGTGGTGTCCCGGCCAAGCGTTCCTGATCCCACTGGCTGGTTATGCCAATGTCTGGCTTGTGAAAACTCAGAGCTAAACACTTTTATGTGCATTTGTCTGTATATTTGCTATGTTTTACAGTGTAAAGTCTTTTTTTAAATCATTCTCGATGCTAATTTACTTCCTTTAAAATAGATTCTGATGTAACCCAGAAGCTATAAACCTAATTATATAAGAATCCTTTCTTTCTCTTTACCTTTGTGACTCAAAATGATGTCGCTTTGGTTTTTGCTTCCTTTATTTCCATTTTTACACTTACAGGGGAAAAAGGAAATGCCTCGATTAGCCTTTTTAATGAAATCTAATGGGGGGGGGCCTCTTACTCAGCAGGAAGCCTGGGATGCCCTCAGGGACACATGCAGACCTCTCACAGTTTTAACAAAATTCTGTTGGATTTGCCTGTGTCCACTTTTCTAAGTGGCCATAGCTTTCATCAAATTCTCAAGGGTCCCTGACCTAAAAAAGACCAGAGGCCAGAGGGATTGTTCCATTGCTCCTCTTCAAATGTTTCTCGGCTCTGTACCAGCACACAGCCCTCACCCACCTGATTTCACCAAACTGGCTTCACCCATCAAAATGAATTTGCCCACTTCAATGGAAAAAGTGAATGGGTTCAACGCTGCCAAAGGTCATACATAATAATCATCAGCTGTTTACTTCTGCGTTTCCCCTGTGATATTCCAAACCCGGACGCCAGAGACCTTTGCATCCCCAGCATGAAGTTGCACAAGGCAGAAGGCAGACTGGACTCAAAAGGAATGCACTGCGCCTATTTACGAAACCAGATTTATTAAAATTTCTCTACAAGTCAGAAACGGTCGCCTCACTGTTCACATATATACACACGTACAGGAAGGATCTAGTGTTTCGAGCTTTCCCGGCAGAAGCCTCAGCCGGATAATGTATCACAGATACAACAGTCAGCAACCACGAGCACGTTAGTACGACAGAGGCCTCTGTCCTCCCTCTTCTCCGAGTCCCATGATTCTGTCAAGGTAATATTGCCGATTATCATTCACATTTCACGTGGTTTTAGACACGCAGGTTATTCAGACAGACACAGACAAAACAAGCCTCAGAGCCAAAACAATAAAACATATTGGACAATAGGTATAAAAGGTAATATATATATATATATATATACAAAGTACACAGTACGTGAGGTATACACAGCATTCTCACAATGCACGTTAGGTGTTTGCCTAGGCGTAGCCCTTAAAAATGACTGCCTGATTTTGTGCCATTTTTTTTCAAAATACAGTATGTTTGGTTTACCCGTTTAACCACCTGATTTCAGTACTGAGACATTTATTGATATTTTGTGTGTTCTGGTTTTTTTTAATGCGAGTTGCAGTTAAGCTCTAGCTTTTGTAGGTAGTGAGCTCCCATCTCTGGAAGCATTCAAACAGAGGCTGGATTCCCACCTGAAGGAAGATGAAGGGAGGGCGGTGGGGGGTGGGGCTGGATTTCTGCTTTGGGAGGTGGCAGAAAGAGGAAAGAAGTTGGATGAGATACTTTTAAAAAGGCTCTTCCGACGTTAAAGATTTGGGGCCATTTCACTCTAGATGCTGATTATAGAGACGTATTTGTAAACCACACCAAATTTAAAATACGAACAACCCATCATGCAAAACTGCAAACACACGCACAATGCCGGAGGCAGACCATATCCATGAAGGGTTAAAGTACAATCCTGGAAGTGGGTCTGAGAATCGTCTACGGCTCTCCAAAATTCAGTTTCTCTAAAGCACAAAGATGTTTAACGTTTGCTCTGGGGAGAGGCGAGGAGAGCCTCCCCTTATCTTTCTCCTCCTAGACAAAATGCTCCACCCTGAGATGGTCTTGGGAACAAAGGCTAAATGCCGACACGTTTGAGGGGAACCAACAAAAGCTCACGGTTTCCAAGGGCTCAAGTTGACTTTACCAATCTGCAGTCTCTCTGTCTGAGCTCAGAGTTCTGAAATAGCCAGGAGTTCAAATCTGTTGTGACGCTTCTCCACAGTTAGCTGGTAAGTGCTTTTCTAGCGAAGAAGGGGACGTTTCAAGGTCAGAAAGAAGGCATTAGTGCAAATGAGGTCTTGGCAGGAAACGGAGGCGAGAGTCTGGGTTCGTTGTGCGGGCAGGCTCCCATGCTCCTCAAACAGTCTGCTCCCACAACGGAGCAGGGTCATTGGTAAATGTGAGGGTGAAGAAAGGGTGTGTGTTAAACCAAACCCCAAAAAGAACTTCCCAACAGAGAAGCTGGGGGAGTGACAGTCTAGCTCCCAAAGACAAGTTCAACAATGGCAGGTTTATTGGCCCAAAATGATTTGTCACCCTGTTAAGATATGGTTACTGCCCCAAAATGCCACTGTACCACTCACTTCCTCTCCCTTTAAAATGTTCACCTTCCTTTCACTCGACCACGTGCTGTAGGACATCCATACTCTTTGCCACCTCTGCAGACTCGGAACGGCCCCGCATCTGACAGCAGGACAGTTGGCGGCGGGATGGATCGTGGAGAAGGGAAACAGCTTTGCAGGGCAGCCGATTAGAGCGTGTACAGCTCAGATCCATAAGGCCGCTCGTCGCAACAAATAGAGAGGGCTAGCGCCAGGTTGCGTTCAGCAGCTACAATCTTTACGCCATCACATATCTGGTTGGCAGCACGCCGCAAGGCCGGTCCATCTTAAGAAATGGAAATGCCATGTGTGAGAATTATGAGGTTTCTGAGGTTTGGGGATTAGCAGAAGAAGGAACTAATGTCACTGTCCTCTTGGTACTCTGGAACAATCTGGTCTGAAGTTCCTATTTCTGAGTCGACGTAGCCAGGTTGCAAGACAGACTCGAACCAGGGATGGAGTAAGATCTCAGGAGCAGTGAGTCTCTCGGAGGGCTCCCGTCGCAGGAGGCTGCGAATGAGGCACCTAGCTTTGGGGGAAATGTGGTCAGGAATGCAGAACTGTCCACGGCGGATTTTGGAGAAGAGAGCACTGGGATCTGAGTCATGGAAGGGGTAGCGGCCCACCAAAAGGGTGTAGAGCATCACCCCTAGGCTCCAAACGTCGGCCGCCTTTCCGGAGTAGGTCCCCGTGGTGTTCAGAATCTCGGGGCTCACGTAGGCTGGGCAGCCATGTTTGTCTGACAGAGCATCGTCTTCCCCCTTGATTATGTGTGTGTCTTCTAGACTTTCCAGTCTGAGCTGGCTTCTGCAGGAGAGGAAACAAGCTATTACTTCCAGATCAGCTGCTATGAAAAACAAAGCCTTCTCTATAATAGCACCCACAGGCACTAAAGGCAAAGACCCAAGGAACGCCATTTACCCCTTCATCCAGTAAGCAGTGCCCTGCAACCACCCAGGACTCAGGATTTCACAAACCAATACAAACTGCAATAAACATTTGCAAAGTTATCGAGAGAGAGCCTGGGGCGGATGGTATGATGCAAAGCCCCACATACTCTTCATTATGCTAGAGCTTAGAAGAGATATCCTAATAGGGTTACACAATTTACAAAGTTCCCATTGCAGAAGTGGGAGCTTGTCTTAGGGGAATGCTGACATTTTCTGCAAAGCTATCAGAGAAGAACAGTATATCCTACTTCTTCCGGGCAGGGGGCGGCAAGTGGGGCGGGGGACGGGGACTGAGCATCCTAAAGGCCCATCTTATTCTTTCTTTTTTTTAATTTTTTTTATTTTTATGTTAATCCCCATACATTACATCATTAGTTTTAGAGGCCCATCTTATTCTTATCATGCCACTGACTGCCAGGGCTACTTGGGCCCACACTCTAAACTACAGAACCTAGGGCCCCAAGTCACTGCTATTCTGCTCATGCTGTCAGCACTCCTGCTCACGCTGACATACACACACAGAGGGAACCCTGTCCACCTGGGCCCAGGCCAGGATAACTGTGATGGGAAAGGCTCCAGGAAGGTTCATCACTTATTGGGGTGTTTAACTGCAAAGAACACTTAGCCTGGACCAAGAGGTTATAGGAGCAAACAGAGGTGGCTGGTGGATTTCAGGGATGCAGGGCCTACAAACATCCGTACACATGGATGGCCCACCAACACCTGAGCCTATTTCTTCTACGTGGGGGGTTTATCTGTTCAAGTCAGCGCTAAAGTCTGAAAAAAATCTTTAGGCAAAGGCTCCCTTCTGAAGCTCCAGGTGCCTCCTCATTCGGACCCAGCCACCCACGGTTCATGGATCCCCCAAAGCCCAGAGGCACGTGGGGAACCTCTATCATCTGGTGGCAGATTGTGCACCTCCCTGCTTCTCTGAAATAGCCCTGTTTCAGTAAGTCCCTGGTGGTGAAGTCAAATGCAAACATTTGGTACTGGCTAACGGGTCAATTTCTTTTCCTCTCAAAGGTCTGGGTGGTTTTTTGTTGTTTTTTTTTTTTTTTTCCTTCCTGCCTTCCTGTTCCCTGGAGTGTAGTATACATGTGCTAACTTCAGTATGTCCTCAGCCTGACCTCCCCGTCGTTATGTAAAATACCCATTGGTTCTGTAAACGGAAAATATGACTCAACCCACACTGTCTGCCCCTGATTGGCTGCTGTGGTTCTAAAACCCTGCACCTGTGCTGGTTACGAGACTAGCGTCAGCCGGCCATTGCTTAACCCTCGGGTTGCCAAACTCCACGCACATGACAGTCGCCTGTGCAATGCGGATTTCAAAAGCTAGCAAGGAGGTGTGTAAAGGCATGTTTCAGAAAATACATCAACATATCAAAGGAGCATGTTCCAGGAATTGGAAACTTCTCCATTGCAAACACGCTGCTTTTCTTTGCTAATCGGTATGTTCCAATAAGTATTGCAAGGTCAGATATAAAGCTATGCTTTATGGCAATTCAACCCCATACTCTTTCCTACGATCTGGAGGTAAGGGTAAAAACGCAAAAACGCACAGGTCGGGGCAGCCCAGCGAGAACAACTGCAACAAAGTAACGCACACGCAACCCCCGCCCCCCAATTCTGAACAACTGCAACAAAAGAACACACACCCCTCCGCAATTCTGCAAGGGTTTATTGCTCTTAATCCACCCGTAAGGAATATGGCCCACCTCTTAAAATCAGGTAAGGTTTATTTCCTGTGGCTTCTTGAATTCCCTTGCCTGAAACCTCAACTCTGAATCTTAATGTCTCATTATCCTCTTATCAAGCTCATCCTGTCCTTTATGAGGGAAGTCATGATCTATATTTAGCAACCAATTCCAGCCAACATCCATGTATTATTCAATGTGGCTATTTTCTGAAGATGTATCCAAACAAGAGGTCTAAAAGAGCCACCAGAGAATGTGAAGAAAGTACTGGGGACCAGCCCAAAGCGGAACAGGAATAGGGTACCAAGGAGGAGGGCAGAAGAGTGCAAATACAACAGTTAGCTCCGTGATACTTTCTAGGTACAAAAAAAAAAAAAAAAAGCCCCCCACTTGGTTTAAGCAAGGATTTGAAACCTTCCTTTAGGCGTCAATGTTGTGAAGGACGGGTTGACCATTTGTACCCCAGAAGAACTGACCTTTCTGACCACAATGGGGAATAAACTTGATCCTGGAGTGGAAGTGGGGAGGGCATCCTGTCCTCATGTGACATCCCACAGAAAGAAGCACCAACGTGTCCCCGGGCCACATCCACGAGAGTGCAGAATAAACCATCCTTGGCCGTGGCTCCTCGGGAGAGGGCTTCTAAATACTAATTCTGGGACAACTGAGCCCTTGGCTTTGGTGTGAACCAACACTCTGCATCTAACCGCGGCACCTGCCCCGAAAGGCCACAACGGGAGGAGCTGCGGAGGCTGCTCACCTCTCCTCCGTGGAGAAGACGAACTTCCTAAGCTTCAGGTCCCCGAGCACGATGGCTGACTGGTGGCAGTGGGCAACGGCGGAAACAATCTGCTTGAAGAGCCGGGCGGCCTCCTCTTCCCGCAGCCTCTTCCGGCTGCGCACGTAGGAGTGCATGTCCCCAAAGTCCTTCTCAAAGAAGACATAGGCCTTGGTTTCCCCAAGGATCACTTCCACGATGCCGGTGATGTTCCTATGTGAGGGCAGCTGGATGTAAGGCCGGATTTTATCCTGGTAGTGTTTAATGGGGAACACCTGCAGAGAGAAGGTGACCCCCCCCATTTAGGAGGCTAGGGAAGCAGAGGCTGCCTCCTGAATCCCAGACTGCAGCTCTCAATCGTTGGCCTTCGGTTGACAGTAAGGCTCCCTTCATTGACAGCCCCTTATCTCTGCCGCCCCACCTTATGCAGCTCCAGCTGCCTCTAACCAACCCCCCCCCAGACCAGCAACATTGAGGGCTCTGGGCTAGCAACTGGGTTACTATACGGATGGTTTAAAATAACTGTCTTCTATCTATGTTACCTCCTTTCATGAGGCCATCATCCTCCCCCACCCGCCGGGGAGAGCTAAGCCCTAAAGCCCCCACCCTCTGTGGCCCTTCCTTGTTTGCAGGCGAGGCTGCTGGAAGTAGCTGATGAAGGTGTCCCAACCTTCCATCAGCAACTCCCCCAACCCCGGGATCTCCAGGAGCTGAAAATGCATGACCTCCTGCAGACCCAAAGCTCTCAGCACAGAGCACACAGAATGTGGTGACTCTGCAGCCTCCAAGTGGAAGCAGGGGGCTGGGGAACATGCAGATCTGTCATTAGTCAGAAGGAACAGATGACTCGCAGAAAGACTGTGACAACACAGCCTTAAACAATCTGCCTACAGTCTGACTCAGGTATAAGCAGCCTGGAGTTAAAATTGTCACAGGAGGGATATGGGATGTTCTCCATGGTTTTTACATTTGTTTGTTTATCTCCCCCCCTCCCACGGAGGGGGGGGGGGCAGCTCCCACCCCCACCTTCACCAGGGAAATGGATAGTATCTCCTCTCAGAAACTAGCTGGTCTCTTTAAGGGCCTTTTGTTTGGTCCGGTTACTCATATCCTAGACTCAACTGGAAACGGTGACACACATGGGCTGTCACCATCTGGATTCAGCTATTATCTGCTCAGAGGAACTGGAAGGGGTTGCACAATGGCCAGACCCACCCCACCTCTGAGGCCTCGCTCCCCTGGCCCCGGCTAGAAAAATCTCTCTGCCCCCCCCCTTAAACTGGGCTGGAGCATGCATTTGAATTTCATTCAGGTCGGACGGTAGGTGGCAGCAGCAAGCCCGGGGGGTGGGGGTGGGGGCTCGGGTGGAGTTCAGGTGAGTTGCGGAAAACCCAAGAGCAACTTCAACCGAGGGGTGACCCTGTCTTTCGGTTGAAAAGGAGCAGCCCGGAGGCTCCTCGGGGATGTCTGAGACGGGTGTCAGGCTCGCAAAGGCTGGGCTGCGGGAATGTTCTGCGTCTAGGGGCGCTGGAGGGGCACGCGGAGGATCCCGATTCCAGGAGTTTTATCTTCTCCGGAATGGAATCTCTCGTGGTCAAAAGAAAATCGCTGGCCGGAAAACACAGACATGAATGGAAGCGAGGGTTCCTAGCCGCCACGGGCTTTCCCACATTTCTGCGCCGGGCAAATCCCCCGCCCTGGCTGGAAGACCGCCTCAGACTGCTCTCTGGGGAGGACGAGGCTCTCACCCCGCGCGAGTTCAAGCCGGAATCCCCAAGCCCCGAGCCTGACACGGACTTCCCACCCCCTCAGCGCCCACAGCAGAGCCCAGGTGCCTTGGAACCCCGGCAAGAGAGCCGCAAGCTGCTCCGGGCTCCAAGGAGGCACCCACTGCAGGGCGCCCTTGCAGGACAAGGGGCGGGGGAAGCCACGAGAATAAGAGAAGGGGAAGGGCATGGCCCAGGAATCCATTTCAATTCCACAACTTATTTGGAACGCCGTGCGCTACACTGGGCGCCAAGCAAAGAACAGAGATAAAGCCCCCGAACACTGCACTTCCTCTTGCCTGCTGAGCCCGCATTACACCACTCCATCCGAAATCCCTCAGTCCCCCAAAGGGTGTGAACCTGGCCAAATCCCGCCCACCACGCTCAAGTCACCGCAGACGGCATCTGAGGCCCCCCGCGCCGGCGAGGGCGAGACCCCAAACACCTTTGCCGGCCACCGCGTGCCCGCAACCCCACGGCGGGTCCCGAGCCCCGGGCGCCTACCTTGCAGCGCAGCTCCCGGCCGGTGTGGATGCACAGCGCCCGGGACACATGCTCGCGCTCCGCCAGGGGCAGCAGCAGGTAGTCTGCGATGCGGCTGGGCCCCGGCGCGCTCCCGGAGGCGCCGCCAGCCCCCGGCGCGGCGGGCGGCGGCTGCGGACTGCAGGGCGAGCCGGGGGGGCTGAGGTAGTCCGGGGGGCTCGAGCACTCGGAGAGGCGCGGGCACTTGGCCGCCACGGCCGCCACGGCCGCCGCGTCGTCCGCGTCCAGCAGGCGTTTGGCCGGGGCGCCCCGGGCGGCCGGGAGCAGCAAGGCCGGGCCCCGGGGCTGCGAGGCGCCGCTCATGGCAGAGCGCACAGGACCGACCCGCATCCCGTCCCGGGACGGCCCCGGCTTTGTAGGTCCCGGGATCGGCGCGGGAAGGCGCTGCGGGCTCGGCGCCGGCGCCGCGACCTACTCCAGCGGGCGGGATGGACTTTGCAGACGGAGCTCGGCTCAGCCCCCACGGGGGGCAAGGCAGGAGCCGCTCCCGGGCGCTCGCGTTGCACGCGGGAAGCCGCGCGTCCGGCGGGGGCAGAGGCCGGCTCGGGTCCCGGGACCTCGGCGGGCACCGGCTCGGGGCGCCTGGCCGGAGGCGGCCGCCGCTATTGTTGTCGAGGCCGCCGACAGTCCCGGGGGCAGAGGCGGCGGCGGCTGGTGCTCCCGACGTCCGGAGCCGCGAGGGCAGGATTCCGCAGGCTCGGCGGAGCCGCGGAGCCAATGCCCTTCCCAAAGCCCGAAGTCCAGGAGAGAAAGCCGGAGCAACTTTTCCGCGGCGCTCGGGATCCTGCGCGCTCCGGGGCTCCCGGCGTGTGTGTGAGCGAGCGAGACGCGCTCGGAGAGAGTGACTGAGTGTGAGTGAGTGAGTGTGTGCGCCGCACCGATCCCGGCCAGTGCTCTCCTCCTTCTCCTTTTCCTCCACCTCCTCCGCCTCTCGGTGACTCACGCTGTATACACACACACACTCACAGGCCGGGCTGTGTAAACAGTTGGGAAGCCGGGTTGAGCAATGAGGTGGCTGCGACGACTCGGGCCCTGCCGCCCGGCGAGCAGTCACCGAAGCGGAGGGAGGAGGCCGGGGCAAGGCGGGAGTGGGGTGGGGGGGAGAGGAGGTGGAGCTGGGTCGACTGGGGCAACGGGGGTGGCCCGAAGGCCGGGGATGCTCCGGGCTGCGCGCGCTCGGGCGCAGGTGGTGTGTCCCGAGCCAGCTGGGACGCGCGCACACGCCCCCCGGGCTGGGATGGGCAGGAGGCGGCGCGCGCCCTCCCGCAGGCCCGGGGCTCAGCGCTAGCAGCCGGGGGAGGGGGCGGAGGAAAAGTTCCCGTGACGTAAGGGTCCCAGGGAAGTGGGCGGGAGGGGCGGGGCCGCGGGGGGGCGAAGCGACCGCTGATTGGTGCGCGCTCCTCATTCACATCAAGCACAATGGGCTGCGGGCGCGCGCCTCACGGATCTCGGCACTAGCCGCTCGCTGCCGCGGGACGGTTACGCCGTTCGCCTCAGGGATCCCTCCACCGCCGCGCGCCTCGCGACCTCCGACTGGAGTCGTGGGCGCCGCCCAGGCCCGGCTGCAGCCGGAGGAAGGGAGGATAGGAAAGGTGATGAATTCCAGAATCAGCCATTCACCCCCACGCGGTAGTTCCGGGGAAGACCTGTGCGTGGTAGTGGATGTGGCTTTTTTTTCCCCCCCCTTTTCCTTCCCCCTCCCAGCTCTAATCCCCAGCGTCTGTTCGCTTCCACAAATAGAACCTTCTGTTGGATGAAATAAAAGCAAACACTGGGCCTTCTGCGCTGCCTCCACCTCCACGCCCCTCCCGCGCCTGCCGCCCTCCCGGATTGCACGGAAATAGCTTCTCCAGGCTCCCCGGCCGCCCCTTCGCGGTGACTCGCAGAAAGAGCTTCCTGAGCTGGGGCCGGTGGGAAACAAAGGATGTGGGGAGCTGGCGGAAGGGGCCCACGTGGCTGCCGCCGGATTCCTGCCCCCTCCCCGGCCTCCGCACGCGCAGCAGGGTCTGGGGCTCCGGAGCCAGCCCCTGTTCCGTGGTGGGCGGGTAGGGGAGTAGAAGTCATTCTGGCCGCTGGCTGTGATATGCCTACACCCGGACATCCCTGCCAGGTTGTGTGCGTACATTCGTGCCATGTGATTTGGGTGAGCATGAAATGTGTGCCAGACCCCGCACCAAAAAACCTCCGAGAAAATAACTTAAAATCTGCCGTTTTTCTTTCTTGAGAGAACCAGGTCAATTTGGAGTCTCTGAACACCCCACCATAGATAACTATTTCAGAGAGGCTCTGCACTCCCGCTCAACACTTGATTTTCTAGAAGGAGGTGGGACCCCAAGGATAAATCCTTTTACATATTAAATCTCCATTCATTCAACAGACACTAATTAAGCATCTACTAAGGGCCAGATGCTGGGGATTAGAAGATGGAAATGCAAATAATAATTGCTCACATTAATTGAGGTCTATAACGTGTCAGGCACTGTTCTTAGCACTTTACACATAATACCTCGCTTTGGTTTTACAACCAGCCTGTGGGGTTATTTTTTGCCCGATCTCATAGAAGAAGGCTTCAAAGATTTAAGTTCCTTGCTGGAGTTGAATACTAGTGAGTGGTGGAGCTTTCAGGCTCTTAAGCCCTCTCCCTTAAACTCAACGGAGAGATTACGTGTTTGGGAGAGAAGAGGACTAGGGAGGAGTGCCAGGTAGAAGGAGCATTTGACCTGGGGCATGTGTGGGATTGTGACATCCTTGCTGGGGGCGTGGGAGGGGGCCCGCGGGGTATGAATGGTGGCTATCAGGGGAAGCAGGGTTGGCTCAGAGACTTGCAAGGGTGGTGGGTGCTGAGCCTGCAGAAGTCTTGAAGGGCTCCAGGGCCACGCTGAGGAGGCTACACTTGGTCCTGTGGCCAGGACAGAGCCTACCTGAGGTTTTCTTTCTTTCAGTTTATTCTGTGCCAGTATTTAAGATCCACTGAGCTACCAGCTGGGCATCTGCACTTGGATGGCAAAGTCAACATGAGCCATCAGCACCTTCCTCCAAGGGGTATACTTCCTTCTCTGTCTTCAGAGAGAAAGGCATCACCAGCACCCACCCCACCCACCCTCCAGGGCACTCATTTCCCCTTGAATCTGCCCTTTTCCCATTCCCCACAGCCAGGCCCCGGGGGCATCCTAGACCTCTCTGAGCCATCCCCTGCCCTCCTCTGCGCAGCTCTCTGGGGCTGCCCCTGGCAAACTGTTTCCCATGCTCTCTTGCCCACTAGCTTCCAGCCCCATTTCCCAGTGGGAGGTCCTAGAGGGAGATGGGAAGGTGGTACTTCTTTCTTCCCTTTGTCTCTGCTTGGGGTACTGGCCGCACCTCTTCTGTGGCTCTAGCTCTGCCTAGGCAGGCCCTCTGTATGGCTCTTGGGATGTGCTGCCAGAGCCCTCTTCCGGATCGAAGGATTTATTCCTCCAGTTGCTGGGATTGCCTTTTAGGAGGCCTTTTTTGAAAATTGCCTTGACTGAGAAGAGCTACCTTGCCCAAGGTCACACACCCTTCCCAAGAGGTCTATATCTAGTGGTTGGACTAAAAGGGTCCAGCCTCCTTGCCCCAACTTGGTTGGACTCTGAAGGGCATCCCAGCTTCAGACCTCCCAATTGATGGTCACCTGAGGCCCTCCTTGAGACTGCTGCACTCAGCCCAGCTTTTCCCTCTGCCCAATCCTGTTCCTTCCCTTCCCTTCCAAAAGCATTCCCTGAGAAGCCTCCCGCCTGCTAGTCTCCATCTCTAACTCTGCTTCTTCTGGAACCCAACCTTGGTGCCCCTCCCTCTTCACAGTCCCGCTTTACTATAGGGACTCTGGCTCCAGGGATCAAATGACACCTCTTTTGTCCCTTCAGGCCCTCAGGTGGCAGCAGCTTCCTGATGTTGCTAATCTCTGGGTTGCCCCCCCAACACACATGAACCCTGTTGTTCTGTTCTTCCAAAACTTTTGTAACAAATTCTCCACTGTTCATTTTTTCCATGGAACTTCCTGGCCTGTTGCACTTCCCAACTAGGCCCCGATGGAAACGAACCCTATACTTGCCCCATGTCATCCCCTCCTCTCCACTCTCATGATCTTTGTTCGGGACCTCCCCCTGGGTTTCTGCAGTAAGCTGCCTACTGGGTCATGCATTCATCCCTTCAACAAACAGTGAGCACCCACTCTGCTGGCACACCTATGAGGTGCTGACACAGCGGTGTACAAAACAAAATGTGCCCTTTACCTCCTCATCCATTCCCTGCACACCTATCAGAGTACTTTTTCTAAAATTTGAATCTGATCACATCAGGCCCTGGCCTAAAACTTTGCAGGGACCCTCAGATAAAATCCGAGTACCAGAGTGTGGAAATGGGGGCCCTCTTCTCTGGCGCCTGCTTCCCTTCCCAGCCACACCTTTCTTGTCTCCTTACCTCCACTCTCCCCTTTGTCAGCTCCTGCCAGGGTCCTTAAACATGCCACACCAATTCACACCTCTGCACTTTTGCCTGCACTGATTCCTCTCACTGGAATTCCCCACTCCCCCTGCCAATCTGATAAACTATTCATCCTTCGAAACACCACTCAGATTTCCCCCAGGACCACAGTCAGATTTAAATGTTCTCCTGGGTGCTGTTGGGTCCTCCATCCAGCTTTCTTTCATGGCACCTTCCACTCAACTGTGTTCCCAGAGGGCATGGGGCCACATTTTATTTGGCCCTAGATCTCTAGTCCCCAGCCCAGTGTCCATTGTAAAGGAGGGGCTTCGTAAGTGTCAAGCAAATAAATGGATTCAGGGCAGAGGGTCACACGCAGGGAGGGTGGGGAGGGAGAACTGGCATTTGGGCAGAGATGGGGGCTGAGGAGTAGGGCCCAGCTTTCAGAGTTGAATGTCCAGCCCTGGAAAGCAATAGGATGTGGTGGTTGGGGAAAGGAAAAAGAGCTTAAGCTTTTGCGGCCTCCAGCCCAGATGCCTGGGAGGATGGATATGGACCCTTGGCGGAGCTGAGATCAGGCCAGCCAAGGGGACAAGTGAGCTAAAATTGTCTTGATTTCATTGCTGGGGCTTTATCTGCTGCAAAGTCTGGACGGACCTTCCATCAGACCTTTTTCAGATACTGATTTGAGGAAGCTCATTATGGAGCCTTAGTTATTTCACCTTTGAAATTGGCATAATAAAGGACTGCTTTTCCTCCCCGATGAGGTTCTTACGGAAACAAACAGGTACCAAGACGTGAAAAGTACTTTTTGAGGTACCTACCCGTCCACAAACGTGATTATCAGGTATGGGTATTCCTTGACTTTGAACTATGTTCCTCTAGTCAACGAATGTTCAACGAGTATTCATTAGTTTGCCATATGCCAGAACTGAAAAAGCCTCTGCTATGAAAATCCAAATTGACAAATACAAATATCTGTAGGTAAGTAAACAAGATGTTCATTAGGAAACAATTCCTCCCATTTCATAGAAGGGTTTACCACAGGATGCCATTAGCAAGCTCCTTCGGTGTATTTTTTATGCGGCTTGGTAACAACATAGGAACCGTGGAGCGAGAATCGCGGCCGTGTGTGCGTACGTGCGTGTGCACTGCCTCGTCTCAGCACAACGCAGGGCGGACACCAGATGCTCGGTACATGGTGAACTGGGGAAAAAACTGATTTACCTCCAACTTTTCAGGAACTCACATATTACATAATATGGGGAAATCTGTATTGATTTTTCTGGACAGGGTTGGGCTCATCATGAGCTCAGGCTTGATTTGTTTTCATTCATGCCCAGGTAAGTGCCTGGCAGCAATAGGAGGAAGGTGCTAAGCATTCTGCCATTCTAAAATGCTGGGAGATCCTTGGAGCTGAGACTCCCTGCTTCGTAGCACACGAGGCTTCATGGCCACACACAGCATGCGTGATGCTCCCTGACCCAACAAACGAACAGCAACAAAAAATCAGGACACATCTAAGGAAGACAATATGAGTGCTCAAGACAAGGTTCCCAGGGCGCCTGGGTGGCTAAGTGGGTTAAGCCTCCGACTAGTGATCTCAGCTCAGGTCTTGATCTCAGGGTCATAAGTTCAAGCCCCACATTGGACTCCATGCTGGGCGTGGAGCCTACTAAATAAAATTAAAAAAAAAAAAAAAAAAAAAGACAAGGTCCCAAAAGCCAGGCAAAAAATAAACATTTACTAAGTTCCTTCCATATGCTAGACCTCGGTCTAGTCTCTTGACATTCAAAATAATCTCTGCCATTAACTCCCAGAATGAATCTGGGCAGGTCACTCCCCCTCTTTGGACCTCATTTTTCTCCTTTTTTGCATGAAGAGGTAAACTGGTGGTTTTCAAACTGGGTTCCTGGGAACCCCCGGGCTTCCGGTTGGCCCCTTAGGAAGAGAACAGGAGCCAATGTGGGATTCCAGGCTACTCATTCCAGGTTTTATCAGATGTTCTACATCATGCTTCTTCTGTAAGATCTTATTTGAGGAAAGGTTTCCACTGCTTTAGAGAAAACAAGTTTGAAAATCACCAGTCTGATGATCTCTGAGGCCTCCCCCGTCTCTAACACTGATTCTTTTCTTTACTGTTAGGAGTCACAAGCTAGGAGCTCACAGGCCAGATCCGATCTGCAGTCGTGTTTTGTGAGAGGCCCCTACAGCGATGATGCCTCCTTGGGTTGTGAGGCCTGCCCTGTCTCGCTCACCACAGCACCCACCCCTGCTCCTTTTTGCGGAACCCCTACCACCTTGCATTTACATTAGCAGCCTGGCCCCAGAAGTCTTTGAGTTTGCTTCTTCAGAAATGCTCCGCAGGGATCCTCTCCTCCCAGGAAACCCCCTCCCCCACTGACGGCAGAAAAGAGAGGGGTGCAGAGCCTGGAAGCAGATGTCCCCAACCTAGAGGGAGTGGCATGGTCTAGCTCTCATGGCTGCCCCTCTTTCTTCCTATCCGCCCAGCCCAGAAGACCATTGTGGCAGTTTGAAAAAAATATCACTGCAACTTCTCTGCCACTCTTCCCCTTGAGAGGCAGAGTGTCTTGAATCTGGGCAGGTTGATGACCAATCCAGTACGTGAAAATGCCTCTCTGGAGATTTCAAACGAAAGGCCATGCAGCACCTGCTTTGTGCACTGGGGCCCTGGCCATTGGAGTCTTGGGTGGCCAGGTAAGAATTCTGTCTCCCCTGAGAACACTGTGCTGGAGAGGCCACAAGTAGGCCTTCCAGATGACAGACCCAGCCGAGCCTGTCCTGCAGCTGTCCCAGCCCAGCTGCCAGACAGGTGAGTGAGGAAGCCAGCTTGAGAATGACCCTCCAGCCTCAGCCGCCCGTGCCTTCCCAGCTGAGGCCCCCGGAACAAGCAAGAGCTATCCCCACCATGCTCCTTCTGAATTCTTGATCTACACAATGGTTAACCCCCGTAGTTTTAAGATGGTTTGTTACACGGCATTAGATGACAGGAACAGCATTCTGGAACCATTCTGGATAAATCAGGAGGTCTATGAGCCAGGGTCCCGCCAGCCCACAGGACACCTTTAGATGCTCACTAGACAAGGATGCCCTGTCCTCTGGTTGGGTACCTCCCCACACTGGGGCAGAGGGCTCGGCCAGCAGAATGCAGGCTGGATGTCACAACCATGTGACCCCTTCTTGATCTCAGGGTCATGAGACCCCCTCTTCTGTTCTGCCAGGATCAGTGTGAGCTATGCTGATGGGAACGGAGGCATTTCCTAAACACTCATATAATTGCTCCATAGTCCCTTCGAACATCTCCCAGGATTTGGGTAGGCCCCGGTGCTCAGATTACCTCTGCCTCACCAGTGAATCATCTCAATACATAAAGTACTCATTGAAAAAATATACGGGGTGCCTGGGTGGCTCAGTCGGTTAAACATCTGCTTTCGATTCAGGTCATGATCCTGGGGTCCTGGGATCGAGCCCCGCATCGGGCTCCCTGCTTGGCGGGGAGTCTGCTTCCCCTTCTCCCTCTGCCCCTCCCCCTGCTCCTTCTCTCTCTCTCTGTCTCTCGCTCACTCTCTCTCAAATAAATAAATAAAACCTTTAAAAAATAAATAAATAAAAATGAAAATATATATATTAAAATATATACAAATATATATATTAAAACGGATATACAAAGATACATTTATATATACACACACTCACATACAGACCCTACAGCCTGCTTTTTCTCTTTTCTCATTAAAAAAAGTTCCTACCCTACCGTGATCTAATCTGAGGTCTGCAGGCTATTTTGAGGTAAGTCATCCTGCCTCTTGGAACATACCATCTTCCCTCACTTGGCGTGAACCAGCCAAACCCATCTCACTTCATTCTCAAAGGAAGCTGGCCCTGTGCACAGAACCGTTTGGATTCTGGGTTTTCCATTTAAAAAAACAACAAAAAAAAAAACCCCTCTAGATCAGCAGCTCCTCTACCACGTTCCTGAGGATGGTTGCAGACCGTGAACTGAAGGGTGAAGAGGTCTGGGGGCGCATCACATCGGGTCGCCAAGGGCTGCGGCGCATCTCCAAGGGGCCAGTCCGTGGGAATTGCAGAGAGGGCGGGAAGGCCACGTCAGCAGGGAGGCAGGGTGGCCACGGGAGGCCACAGCAGGGACGTCTCTTCTCTGGAGCTGCAGGCTCAGCAGGGGCAGCCGACAAGGGGTTGGCACAGACACTGTAACTCGCTCTACACAAACCGGTAGACAAAAGTCTGCGCCCTGTGAAGGACTGCTGAGGGGTCGTCGTCCACGGAGCCTGTGGGTTCAGGCAACCTCCTTCCTCAGGAGAATGCCTGGTCAGGGACGATTTGCTTCGTTGGGGAAGCAAAGCCCCCAGTGCTGATGATACGCACTCTGTGTCATTCACCATGCTCTGCCTACAGTATCTCACTGATGCTCGCACCAGCCCTACAAATCCATATTATCACTTCCGTTTGCCAGCTGAGGGAAGAGAGCATCAGAGAAGCTGAGTAACTTACCCAAGACCACACAGCTAGAAAGATGGGAGCCAGGATTCAAACCCGAGGGTGGCCCATGTCAGGGCACTTAGGTTCCTCTTCTTCCTTCTCTCCACCTCCGTCCTTGGGCGCTTTTGTGCTCACTCGGTCTCTCTCACGCTCTCTCTCTCTCTCTCTCCATTCCTTCTCTTTAAAGAAACTACAGAGTCAGTGCCTCTGCTTAAACTCTGGGGTGAGATTACACAGGGCCTCACCTGTAGGTTTGAGGGGGCACCTTACCTAGCTCAGGTGAAACACCATTCAGTTTATCAAAACTTGCTTTAAGACCTTTGAAGAATACTTGTGTCCATTGGGACAAACCTGGACTGGGGCCCTCGACGGGCTGTTTATCCTTGGCCAGAGTCATTCATCAGGGGGCCCACATTTCCCAAGCTCCTGCCATGGGCCCAGCATCAGGTGAGACACCGGAAGTGGGGAGCAGCCCGTCCCCAGCGAACCCCCGGCGGAATGGGGCGGAAGGCCATGTTACAGAGCACTGAACATGAGCAGAATGAAGTAAATACTACAAGAGGGACATGCAAGAGGGAGAGAGGTCGGTTCTGCCGGAAGGCCCTGCAGGGACTGGACTCTGGAACCCGAAGCTGTCCTTGGAGAGGGTAAGTGCCCAGCAGAGGCAGACTCGCTGGAGCAGGGTTCCCGGAACTTGAAATATGTGAGAATAACGTTGATAAAGGCAGGCATCCAGAGACCAGGATGTATGCATCAGCAGATCAATGAAAACACGCGCTTTGCCTAGATGAGCCGCCCACAAGAAGCCACATTATCGGAAAACTGCGTGCACTAGCAGAATCCACAAAGGGGACTTGGCAGATATCAAGGAGTCTATTTCAGGCCGGGAGCTTGAAGCCATGTCTGACCCTACAGGGAAAGTCTTCTTCAGGAAACATTTGTCATCCAGTTGACTCTGGCAGAACTGCCTCCACCCTTACAGATCAACAGATCAAGGCTGGTAGTTAGGGCGCCGCGACAAAGACAGCCCACAGCGGTCTGAAGAACCCAGAGCCTGTTTCTCTCCCCTGTACCTTCCTCGGGTGAGTAGTCCCGACCGACAGAATCTAGGGACACTGACTCTCTCCACATTGGGGTTCCTACATGTCATCCACATGCAGTTCCTGGTCTCAGCCACATCAGGTTCCAGCCGGCTGGAAGAAGACGAGAGCGTGAAAGAGGCGCACCCCCCTCAGCCTGGAAATGGCGCGTGTGCCCTCCACTCATATTGCCATGCCACTGGTGAGAATTTGGTCACACGGCCACACCCAACATCCGGGGAAGCTGGGAAATGTGTCCGGCCGGACACACAGGTCACTGGAGAGAGGAGGTATAGGTGGACCCCTCCCCATCTCCACTTCAAATGGCAATCAGGAAGTTTGCAGGTGTAACCAAAACCTCGACTTACATCATCTTAAATCCAACGGACAACTTTGGGCGGATTCCAGGGTTGGCTGATTCGCCAACTCAACCGTGGAGAGCTCCATGTCCCCATCCCCTTGTTGGCTCCACCCTCAGGCTGGCCTCAGCATGGCTGCAGCAAGCCCAGATACCGCATCCCAGTATGACAAATCTCAAAGGAAGAAGAAAGCATCTCTCCCTGGGCTATCCTTTAGGGGAAAAGAGAGTTTCCTCGGAGGCGCCTTCTCCACCCCCAGCAGACATCCTCTCTTACCATTGGCCAGACATGGGTCACATGCCCACATCTTAACCAATGACTCATGTTAGGGGCTGAATTGTATTACCTCCAAATTCATATGTTGAAATCATAGCTCCCAGTACCTATGACTGGAACTGTATTTGGAGATAGGGCCTTTAAAGAGGTATTTAAGTTAAAATGCAGTCACATGGGTGGACCCTAATCCAATATGGCTGGCGTCCTTTGGGAAGAGGAGAGTAGGACACAGATAACAAACATTCCAAGGGACAACTATGTGGGGACATGGTGACCACCTGGAGGCCAAAGAGAAGTCTCAAAAGAAACCAACCCTGCCAGCACTTTGATCTTAGACTTCTGGTCTCCAGAACCCTAAGAAAATAAATTTCCATCGTCTGAGGCACCCAGTCTGTGGTGTTTTGCTATGGCAGCACTAGCTAATGGATATGGCTGATAATGGGAATGGATGGAACCAGGCCACTCCTGGGGTGCAGTCAGTGCTCAGGAGTGGGGAAATCAGGGTTCCAGAGAAGGAAGTCGATGGGATGGTTGCTGAGCACTCACGAGGTGATGCCAATACAGAGGGTATGGCTGCCCTTCACCCCACGCATGCTGCCTGATGCTTCTTCTCTGACCAGCTCCCTTTCTGCTCATACCAGCCCATTCCCAGCTTTCTCCAAATAGACATCAGACCAACTGTTTGACTAGATTCCTGCCCACCGAAGTACCTTCACTCTCCACTTCACCTTGCTAAGAGTTGGGGGGCTGCACGGTCTGTCCTCTGGTCTTCACCATGGAAGACCAGTCCTGTTTTAATTCTGAAAACCTCATTTCCAAGTTCTCGGGGGGACCGTGGGGTGCTGGTAAATCTCTCACCATCAGTTCTGGGTTGTAATATTTGTTGATCTCCATGATGTAAGTACCGTTCTCAAGAACCCACAGGAGGTCACTGAGCGTAGAAGGGGGAAGCACACTGCTGCTCAGGGACACCTCCCCCTCGCCTTCAGCGATGACAATCATCTGAGACTCCATATCCCCAAATGACATTTGTGGGAAAATGCTTCATGGGGTAGGAAAGGGTTAAAAATGTTTTGCAAGCCCCCGGATAGGAACAAACAGAGGGCATGGGAAAATCCCAAGGGTGCTGCATCCTGGAAGGGTCCCTCTCCTTCGCTGTTCCCAGGCTGTGAGAATAAATGCCACCCTAAAGAACAGAGAGCAAGTAGGGCTCGGCCGGCCCAGGAGGGCGAGGACAATCACCGCCCCAGGCCCCCTCCCCCATTCACCTCTGTACAATCCTTCCTCTGTTCCTGAGCTCCACTTCCCTCGGGGTCCCTTCCAAGCCCAAGTCATAATAAAGGCCACCATTGATGGGCACTTCCTCTGCACCAGGCACTGGGCTGGGTCCTGCAGACCCATTTTCTCATTGAATTCACACCACTACCCCCACAGACTTGGTGGGCGTAGTTCCGTCCCAAAAAGGAGGTTCACGGAGGTCAGAGGAACTGTCTCAAGGTCATGGTGGCAGGACCCAAGTGACTGAAACTGTGCATTTTCCACAGGGCTTCCGGGGTCAAACATGCCAGACGGAGTCACAGAGGAGTAAAAACGACAGGACAGCCATGGCTAACACTTTCCTGAGGACGTCACTGAAAAAGTGCGGGTCCCTAAGCACATTGACCTCCCTGTGGGACTGGGCTGAATTTCGGCTCCCGTTGGGCTCAGAGAGGTGGGCTCAGCGAGGGTGTGCGACTTGCCCTGCCTTACAGCTGATTGGTGGCAGGGCAGGACTGTGGGCTCCTTGGGGTGGGGTGGGGGGTGGGGAGGATGCTGCCCAATTTGTTCCTGCCCAACCCCCCCCCCCCCCCCAGCTTCACTCCCCAGTCTGGCTTTGGCTTCCTGATTCTCTTCATATCCCCCCTGAGGACTAGCACTTTGCAGGGGGCGTTTGGGATAGACCCGAGGTCGTCCCCCACCCCCACCCCCAACCCCGCCCCTGCCACAGGCATTTCTGGGTGGTGGGAAAGGAAATACCTATCCTTCCCCCTGGGTGCCCTGTCTCCTGTTGGCCTCCGAGCCAGCACCTGGGCGGGGAAGAGGATAGAATGGAGCCATTCAGACAGTTTTCCTGATGCAATAACCATTGCTAAACCCTTGCATCCCTGAGCGTTTTATGGAGGGTGGTGATTTTGAGCAGCAGGACCCCCCAAACTCACCCAGCTGCCACAACAAGGCCTTGCGGGTCAAATGCTAGTCCAGAAGAACAGTTACCCTGAGGCTGGGCTTTAGAAAAGCAGCAGGAACGCCAACAACCCCACAGTTGATCCAACTCGTCCACACCCCTAGCTACTGTCGATCAACAAAATCCTCTCGGCTGGGAGGGGCAAACCCAAGTCTCCATTTACAGATGACAAACCTGATTTGCCCAAGGTCACGGAATGAGTAAAGGGTAGAAATGAGGCGCAAATCTGACTTTCACACTCGTGGGCTAGTGGTCACTTTGCCACAGCTGGGGGCCTGTGCTGGGGACCACGGGTGATGCTGTCAAGAGGGCTCGGAGGCCCGCAGAGGCATCAGAGAGAGAACAAGACCAAGGAACCCTTAGCCAGACGGACCCATGTGCAAACCCTGGGCCTGCAGCCTCAGGCAAGTCCCTTAACTTCTCTGAGCCATGCTTTCCTCCTCTGCAGGCGAGCGGGGGTTGTGGTTAAGAATTTGAGCTCTGGGGGCACCTGGGTGGCTCAGTTGGTTAAGTGACTGCCTCAGCTCAGGTCATGATCTCAGGGTCCTGGGATCAAGCCCCGCAATGACTCCCTGCTCGGAGGGAGGCCTGTTTCTCCCTCTCCCACTCCCCCTCCTTGTGTTCCCTCTCTCGCTGTCTCTCTCTCTCTGTCAAATAAATAAATAAATAAAATCTTTAAAAAAAAAAAAAAAGAATTTGAGCTCTGGAGTTAGAACACCTGATTTTTCATCCCGGCTGCACTGCGTACAGCCCGGGCGACCTTGGACAAGTCTCTGTGTTCACACCTCTCTGAATTCAGTCAAATGAGCATTTAAAAACCCACCTGCAGCTTCCTGTGAGAATTTTCTTTGCTAATAATGCAAGTAAGGCTCTTAGCACAGGCCTGGGTGATGGTAAGCAGTCAGTAAAGATTAGCCATTAGTACCACCTGCAAAATGGAGAACAAAAGAGCTTTTGGCGATTAAAGGAGACAGCGCATTCCGGGGTGGGGGGGGCGGTGTCTGTGTGTGTGTCTGTGTGTCTGTGTGTCCATGTGTGTGTCTGTGTGTCTATGTATGAGTCTGTGTGTGTGTCTGTGTTAAGGATGTGTGGGGGATTTCTCCACAGATTGAATTGGAACCTTCTAGAAGGCAGGAGAAGGGGACCCAGGATGGCCCTGCGCCTGCTTTGGGATGCTTCCCTCTGAAACAACCACCTGGCCTTCACCTGTGTGCTCTATCAACTCTTCCCTATGAGTCAAGTGCTATGTCCTTCCAACCACTCCTCGTTCCAGCACAATCCCCTTGGGAGAACTCCCTCAAGCTGGAAACCTTCCTGGCCAGAGTAGTGAAAGGGCAAAATGGAAATACACATGGGCCTCAGTGTTTCATAACTGCCGTAAGTCACTCTTCTTCACAGAAGACATGGCGAAGGGACAAGAGCTCCCAGTCTTATCAGCAAGGCTGGGCCCACGTGCCTCTCAGGCATCCCTCATCTGGGTCCTTTGCATGCTCTCTCTGCACTGGAAGCATGTCCCCTCGATGTTCTGCTGATGCCATGTCAGGCTCAGGAGGGGAAACAACATGACCAGGTCAAACACTGCTTCTGTCTTCTTCATTCTCGGCTTTTCCCGGCCCTTTCCCAGCGACCTCAGAGGTCTGGCAACTTGCTGTGTATTCATTAGAAGTTCTTTTTTTTTTTTTAAGTTTTTATTTAAATTCCAGTTAGTTAACATACAGTGTAATATTAGTTTCAGGTGTACAGTATGACGATTTTTTTTTAGTTTTTTTTTAATTTACAATTCCATATATCACCCTGGCTAGAAAATCTTTAGTTTGAAAATAACTAGGATTATAGTATCATAATAAATAGGGGTTGATTTCCTCACATAAAAAGAAATTCAAAACTGAATAAAAACTGTTGTGATTTTGGCAGCACCGTGATGTCAAAGCCAATCATATCATGATTCTGTTCTCCCTCATGGTTGCAAAATGGCTGCTACAGCTCCGGATAGTCGTTATCTGTTCTCAAGGCAGAAAAGGAAAGAATGGCCCAAAATAGTGGCGTTATTAGCATTTATTCCTGTATCAGTCAGTCATTTGCTGTTGCATAAAATACCACTGCAAAATTTAGTGACTTATTAGTTCACGACTCAGGGTTGGAGTTTGGGCTGGGTTGAGGTGGCGGTTCTTCTTCTGGTCTAGTGGGCTCCCTCATGTGACGGCAGTCAGGCGATGGCTCAGGAAGGGCTCTATTGTCCAAGATAGCCTCACTCACATGTCTTCTATGTGATGCTGGCTCCTGGAGATACGATGACAGAAGCCGAGGTCAGAGTAATGTCATTGCTGGAAGGGGACCACTAGCCAAGGAGTGTGGGTGGCCTCTACAAGCTGGAATCGTCAAGGAATGGACTCTTCCCTAAAACTTCCAGAAAGAACGAGTCCTGCCCCCTTGATTTTACCACAGTAAGACCCATTTTGGATCTGGCCTCCAGAACCGTAAGATAATAACTTTGTGTGAAGTCGATGCCCTTGTGGTATTTTGTTATGGCAGCAAGAGCAAACTCTCTCCATGTGATGCTCTCTCATTCTCGAAGGTCCCACTGCCTGATTTGTAAAGCTATATTGGAACATGGCCACCCATTCCTTCCCGTATGATCTATGTCTGCTTTCATGTGGCAGTAGCAGAGTAGTTGTGAGGGACACTCTATGACCCACGAAGCCTAGAATATTTACTCTCTGGCCCTTTACAGGGAACGTTTGCCAGTCTCTGCTTGAGGAGGCGAGCCGGGGCTTCCTTGCATGGTGGGTCTTAGCAAGAGAACAAGAGTTTGCTTCAAAGTTCTTGGAAGTTCAAAGGCTTGGAAGTCCCACAATATCACCTCCTCTCCATTTTGGTCAAACAAAGCAAGTCCCAAGGCCAGTCACAGGGGTCAGTAGTAAGTCCCACCTCTTAATGGAGAAGAAGCAGGGTCACACTGCAAAGGAGTGCGTGTACGGGAGATCTTATTGTGGCTGTCTTTGTGGACCATCTCAGAACCCCCTTTTGTCAGGGGATCAAAGCCTCCCCAGGGACTCCCCACCAGACATCCCTTCAATCTCACTGGCCACAACAGGGCTGCACGGGGAGCTGGGGAAGCAGCTGCAGGATTATCATGACTGGTTTAGGCCAAGAGCGATCCACCGCTTGGCAGCCATGCTCCATTAGCCAGGAAAGGGGAGTAGGTGCTGAGGAGGCTGTTAGCAAAGGTTGTCCTACCTGTGCTGTCCGGGTGGTCCTGAATGTATCAAGTTCACTCACTCCACAAATACACATCCAAATATCACGAACCTGCTCTGTGCCCATTTCTGGACAGGGTTGGTGTAGGGGAAGGTGGTGTAATCCCTGTCTTCAAGGAGGCCACAAGCCCCTGGAGAAACTCTCCTCCGTGGCCAAGGAAGGTCTGCACAAGGATTTTCACTGCCATCCTATTTTTAGAAGGGAGTAAGGGAAAGCAACACTCTGACAGAAGAGGATATAGAAACTCGTTCTATGATGGGCACGTTTATAGTAATTAAAAGAAATGAACCAAACCCTCACACATCAACCTGGATAATTCATGAACGCATATGAAGTGAAAAAAGCAAGGTGCAAAATACTGTGTGGTGTATAATACCATTGATGTAAATTGCGAAACAAAACAATGGTATAAATTGCTTTTGGAAAAATAGCAGGTAGTCAAAAGACGTGAACATGGGAGGGAAGGGAGAGGAGATGGGAATGTAGCTGAAGCACTAATATTTTATCCCTTTAAAAAAACTAGAGAAGGGCACCTGGGTGGCTCAGTTGGTTAAGCAGCTGCCTTCAGCCCTGGTTAGCAAAGGTTGGGGTCCTGGGACGGAGTCCCGAGTAGCACTCCCTGCTCAGTGGGGCATCTGCTTCTCCTTCTCCCTCTGCCCCTCCCCCCTGCTCATTCGCGCTCTCTCTCTCTCTCTCTCTCTGTCAAATAGATAGGTAAGTTCTTAAAAAAAAAAAAGTAGAGTGATTAGAAGGATACATTACAATGGTTATAAATGGGTTATATTATTCCCTGTGTGTGAATATAAGTATGTGTTTGTGTCCGTGTATATGTGTGAAATATATATATTTCACATATATATGAAATATTTCATAATAAAAATTTTTTTTTTAAGATTTTTTTAATTTATTTGACAGAGAGAGAGAGACAGCGAGAGAGGGAACACAAGCAGGGGGGTGGGGGAGGGAGAAGCAGGCTTCCCGCGGAGCAGGGAGCCCGATGCGGGGCTCGATCCCAGGTTCTGGAATCATGACCCGAGCCGAAGGCAGACGCTTAACAACTGAGCCACCCAGGCGCCCCCATAATAAAACATTTTTTAAACCCACCAAATAGTTGAGGAGCTGTGACCATCCAACATGAAGGAATCAGGGAAGGAGTCAAGGGCAATCTGTAGGGCAAGCCTGGTCATTCTTAGTGCTCCCCACCCTGGGCCAGAGGCTAGTAATTCAGTGGACGTCCTTGTGTCAACTTTTCAGGGAGGTCCTGGAGCATGGAAACTTAAGTGAAGGGCGAAAACTCAGTTGTCCCAGGAGTTCAGAAAAAGGGGGTCACTGGAGGCCCAGGCTGGAGAAGGGGCTGGCAGGACCGGCAGTGTCCTCCTGACGCAACTCCTTCTCCTTCCTGAGCAGACTACTTACTCTGTGTCATGGCAGCCGAGGATGCTGGCAGGTACAGAAGCTTGGAATCAACAGGCCTGGGGCGGGGCCCCAAATTCTGCCCATCCTAAGCCGTGCATCCGTGCAAGTCTTGCGTTACCTCCCTAGGGCCTCAGTTTTCTCATTAGTAAAATGGGTATCAAAACCCTTGGCCTGCCTCCCTCATGGGGTTGCTGAGTGGAGTGGAAAAGATGGAGGGTGTACAAGTCCCACAAGCCAGGGAGGGATATGTGCTCCCCAGTCTGTGTAAACTGAGGGTTTCCACTGATTTGCCTGCAGGGGTTTCTCTCAGCTTCGATGGGGGCCTTTGATAATCCAGTTTTCACAAAGCAGCATGAACTTGCTTTATTTACATCATATTGGTACTATGATCTGTGCTTCGAGCAAAGTCAGCAGCGGGGTGGGTACCCGGGAGCAGAGCCGAGGAGATGGCTCTCATCCAGCACCCCCACCCATGGACTCATTCCACAAACATTTCAGGATGTAGGCTTGGAGGTGGTGATGCCAACAGAGTCGGCCTCTAAGGAGTACTCAGCGTCGGGGGGTGAGGGGGACAGCTACAAGCCCAAGGAGTTCTGAGATTGTCCACCACCTTTTCAACTATATGTTGGGAAAGAGAGTTTCCAAATTCAGATGATGCAGTTTGCCGCTTCTTCCAGAGGCTTCTTTGGGGGAGGAAAAGACACCTAAGGACAATCTTGGAGGCTAGGTAGGATTATCCTGGTTTGGGAGGGAATTCCAGGTAGAGGCGACAGCTTGGATAAAGCCGCAGAAGCAGGATAGCTTATAATTTACCAGGATTTTGAAGGGACAACTCCAGTGAATATGAGCTTTTTTGTGTTTGATTTGTTTTGTCATTTCACTAAATTTTAAGCTAGAGCTGAATTTTGCCATTAGGATTAGAGTAGGGAGGACCAGAGGTCAACCCAAGTTCCTCCACTGCAAATTCTTCATTCTAAGCCTCAGTTTCCTTGCCTATAAAATGGGCTTGTTGCAGAGTTGTCCAAGTAAGAAATGAGAAATGGACATAAGTTTTCAATAAACACTTATTTTTTTCAGGTAGGCTTCATGCCCAGCATGGAGCCCAATGGGGGACTTGAACTCACAACTCTGAGATCAAAACCTGATCAACAGTCAGCTGCTTAACTGACTGAGCCACCCAGGTGTCCCTCAATGAATACTTTTAATTGAACTGCTCAAAAATGTACTTTGCCTACCTTATTGCCAACTTCTCTTTCCTTCTCAGCGCCCTGAGCCTACCGTAAGGAGCCAACTAAATCTTGCCCCCAAAATACACCCTCTGAGGTGAGGTTTAGCTGTTGTTGCCCCAGGGAGAGGGTTCCCCGAACAACAGGTGACCCTGGGGGCCAGGGCGGGTGGTGCTTCAGAGGGAACTGGGGGAGACTGTGAACAGCCTGGGGAGTTGGCAGAGGGGATTCCTCTGCAGTGTGTCTACGGGGGCTGGGCAGGAACCTCCCTCGAGAAAGCCTCTTTCCCCCTTGCTTCTGACCAGTCCACGGAGTCCATTTACCTGGTGACTTCACGTGCCCCAGGCAGGTGCCATCCCTGACCAGGGCAGTGCCCCGGACGCCTGAGTCACTTGTCCCATCGCTTCCAATGTGTCCCCTGAACTGGGGGTGAGGGGTATTGAGAATCTTCCCAGAGGCCCCCAGGGCCTTCGGGAGACCTCCCCCAGCTGCAGAGCAGGGCCCTCCATGCCCTCCCACTGCCATCATGCTGGCCCCCGTCCACGGGGCCTGCCTGGCGGAAGCCCCCTGGATGTGGCTGGCGGCTGGCAGGCACGGGCGCCCCCAGACCTCACAACGCGCTGCAAGGTGGGCTCACCGCTCCCGCCCTCCTGAGCCAGCTCAGCGTGATTAAACTGTGTGGCCAAGGTCACACAGCAGCTAAGTGACAGAGTTAGGGCTTGCCCTGTGGTGGCAGGATCCATCTGACTGGCCCTCTTGCCTCTCTTCCCCTAGGCAGGCAGGATGTGGGATCTGAACGTACTTCCCGGAAGGGGCGGCCGGGGAGGCCGAGGGTGAATCAGAGCCGGCCCTTTGCCATGTCCTCTCAGGAAACACTAGGTTGATTGTGGTCCCTTGTTGCTCTCCCTGCACATGAATGAGTGTGAGTAACTGCAGAACAGAAAGGAGGCAGTTCCTGGGTAGGGGGCACAGAAAGAGGAGGGGACATTCTTGGGAACAGGAGGTGCCCCTTTCCGGAGCCAGGGGGGCTAAGCCCCACCTCATCTGGGGCAGAGAGGAGAAGAGGAGAGCCAGGAGGGTCTCTGCGCAGCACTCAGGGATGCGGGTATATACGTGCGAACAGAGAGCTGGCGCAGGACGGGGGCACTGTGGAGCTGATTCTGGAGCCCGAGGACCCTGGGAGAAGTTTGGAACAGCCTCTGTGGGCAGAGCAGAGGGGACTTGGGGAACAGAGGAGGTTGCAGGCAGGGTTGTGAAACAGGTGCTTTGGCAACCAGAGATCTGTGCGGGACAAGGGAATGTCGGAGGGGATGGACGATGGGGCTGCATTTGGAGCCTGGATGAATGGTTCCAGATTTGCAGTCGCTCTGCCAGGCTGCTCCCACAGGCAGGACACACGTACGTGGTCTCGGGGCCGAAACGAGGGAGCCTGGGTTCCAACACAGGTGCTGCCAGGTGCTGGCAGTGGGAGTCGGGGGGACCTTGAGCCGGTCAATGCACCCTCTGTAGGTACAGAAAACAGACCTCAAGGGCAGCATGCTTGGCCGGACCTCAATGGCCAATGGCTCAGAGTAAAGCCTGAGGGGAGTAGGGGATGGCTCCATGGGGTGGCCAAATGCCACTTCTAGAACTTTTATCAAAACATGTAAAATCTTTATCAAGGGCAATAAAATTCAAACCCCTCCAAGGCTGCTCAGCCCTGCCCCTGCCTACTAGAACTTCATCTCCTCATCATGTTCCAGTCACACCCTTTTCTCTATATGAAAATGGCAGACACTTTCTGCCCCAGGGCCTTTGCCCATGCTAAATCCTCCTCTAGAAGCCTCTTCCTCGCCACTCATCCCATTTCTTCTCCCCACCAACTCCCACCCATTGTTCAGGTTTTAGCTGAAATGCCCTTTCCTCAGAGACACCTTTCCCGAACCCCTGAACTAAATTAGCTGGGTCACTCTGTTACTTCGGCTCCCAGGATTCAATGGTGCTCCCTTTTCTCACTGACCCTCACAGGGAAATTATTCATGCCATTATTTGTTTAGTGCTTGCCCCCACCCCCACCCCACTAGATCACAGGTGCCGGCAGGCCAGCGACCATATCTATTTCCCTTACCAGTGTACCCCAGCCATCCTTTGTTGATAGGGAAAGGGGAAGGAAGGAAGGAAGGAAACCAGGCTAAACGAAATGGTGGGTAGACAGAAGGAAAGAAAGAAGGAAAAAAGAGGGAGAAAGAGAGGAAGGAAGGAAAGGAGGGAGGACAGCAGGCAGGCCAAATGGAATGGCAGGTGGTTGAAAGGAAGCAGGGAGGGAGGGAGGGAGGAGGGAGAGCTCCCTGGCCGGCAGCAGCAGAATGAGGCCAGCCCTCTTAGGGGAACGGCGTAGGCCCCCCACAAAGCACGCACCCTGTGTGCTGTCCTCCGTCCCCGCAGCAGGCAGTTCCCCGCGTGGGAAGGACGAGCAAAGGCCGGTCTGCCTCCCCCCAGAGACCCATGTAGAGCCCCCGGCCCGGGCAGCCCCTTCCGGGCAGCTTGTGAGCTCTACTCCCTGGCCTCCCCGTGTGCCAGTCCCCCTGGCTGTCCGGTGCGCCGGGCCAGATCCTTCATGTTCCAGAGCCTCCCTGGGCTCTTGTCTAAAGTGAGATGAAGCATCAACCGTCCAATGACACTGGGCACCAGGAGATGGACCGAGAGGGCGGCCCCGAGGCCCCCGGCCTCTTACCGGGCCCCGCAGAGGTGTTCAGCAACAGCAGGGTTCTCCCAGGTCCTGTGTCTTCACCCTCTTCTCAATCTTGCCCGTGGTCACCACCTCCCACAGACCAGTGCGTGCCCTCAGGCAGAGCCCAAGCAGGGGGGACAGGAAGGGAAGGAAAGAACGTGGGTAGGGGGCATCCAAGAGTCCTGCCTATGTTGGAATCATGACTCAGCCATTCTCTGGCTGTGTGACCGTGGCAAGTGATTTAACCACTCTGTGTCTCGGTTTTCCCATCTATGAAATGAGGACGACAGAAGGGCTCACCTCATGGGCTTGTAATGAGGATTGAATGAGTTGATATTTATAAAGATCTTAAAACATTACTTGGCACATAATGAGCCATGTTTATAAAATAATTAACATCATAATAGCCATCATTTATTGAATTTACCTCCTGCCTGGTTCTGGATAGCATTTTCCTGCATCATTTCTGTCTCCCAGGAACTCCCGGACTCGGGAACCCATCCACAAAGGTTAAGTGACTGGCTCAAGGTCATTCCTGGCTAGAGCCTGGGTTCCTGATGCAAACGGAGTCAGTTGAATTCTTTTTTATTTCAAGCTACAGCCAAGGGTACTCTCACACAGTGTTGTTCCATCCCTGCATCTCAGTCACCACTGTGCATGAGCCAGAAGAGATGCCAGGAACAAAGTCACTTAGGCATTCAAGGTGGAGGTAGTTGTTATGTGCTGTGTCGGGATTTTATATTTCCGCAGAAGATCTGACCCTTTAACTTGAGGAGTGCTGCCTTCTTTCCTCTTTGCTCACCCCGCTGACCTGGATCCCGGCACCTAGCTCCCTTAGAGTTACTGCTCTGTGAACCCAGGCGGCCCCTAGCCCCCATTCCTTGTTCCCTTGTTGGGTGGGTAAGGGTTTGGGGAGGAGGGCTTTAGCTGGAGAGCCTGGAAGTCCTGGGCCCCCTCCCTGCACTGGCCCTAAATGTCTTCCCTTCTCTTAACCTAGTTCCCCCATCTCTGAAAGAAAGGGGTTTAATTTCAAACTAAAGGAGTAGTCTCCCGTCCAAACTACGTATTAGAATTACTTGGGGAGAGATTTATTTTTTAAGAGTTTATTTTTAAGCCATCTCTACACCCAATGTGGAGCTCAAACCGGGGGGGGGAGGTTGTTTAAACACCTACGCCTGCCCCCATCTCCCCACCCGAGGTTCAGATGAAGTGATCTTGTCTGGGCCATCAATACTGTTAGAGCTTCGGGGCGCCTGGGTGGCTCAGTTGGTTAAGCGACTGCCTTCGGCTCAGGTCATGATCCTGGAGTCCCGGGATCGAGTCCCGCATCGGGCTCCCTGCTCAGCAGGGAGTCTGCTTCTCCCTCTGACTCTCCTCCCTCTCATGCTCTCTGTCTCTCATTCTCTCTCTCTCAAATAAATAAAATCTTAAAAAATATATATTAAAAAAAAAAATACTGTTAGAGCTTCTTCCGGGTGATTCTAAGAGCCAAAGGACAAGACTTGTGGTTTCAGGAGCAGAGTGAAATGTTCTATTATCTGTGGCAAAATGAGAAAAATGACCAGAGTGCATTAAGTTTTCCTTAGAGATAAGTGTGTTCAATTTAAAGATATCATTTATCTGACATTATACCCTTTCTATGCTTTGGAGCTGCTTAAGTCCTTTTTCTTGGGATAATACAATGACAACAAATGGCTCTGGCTTTTTTTTTTTTTTTTTTAAACATCCTTTTTAACCAAATAAAAATTTTGGCAATACTGCCTCCAAAATTGTGAGGGAAATATTTCCTGGCTAGAGAAATCCAAACATTCAGAAACTCCAGCCTGGGTCCGTGCTATCCAATGTAGTACAACTAGACGTAAGAGGCGGTAGAACCCGTGAACTGTGGCTCGTCCAAATGGAGGGGTGCTCGCAGTTTAAAATACACATGGCATGTCGAAGACTTTGTATGAATATAGCTCATTAATAAGTTTTACATCACTCAGGTGTTGAAATGTTAATATCTTGGATACATTGGGTTGAATAAAATATATGATTAAAATTAATCTCCCCTGTTTCTTTGCACTTTTTAGAGATACAGGCCCTCGACGATTTAAAATTACACATATGGGGCGTCTGGGTGGCTCAGTCGGTGAAGCGTCTGCCTTCAGCTCAGGTCATGGTCCCGGGGTCCTGGGATTGAGCCCCGTGTCGGGCTCCCTGCTCGGCGGGGAGCCTGCTTCTCCCTCTGCCTTCCGCTCCCCCTGCTTGTGCTCACTCTCTCTCTCCGACAAATAAATAAATAAAATCTTTCAAAAAGATAAAATAGATAAAAGCAAGAGAAGGGAAGCTGTCAGACCCCAGGAGGCTGAGGCTCAGAACTCACCCAGCGTCCCCTTTGCCACAAGCATTGGCCAAAGCAAGTGAGGGGCCAGCCTAGATTCCAGGGCTGAGCAAACAGACCCTGTCTCTCCAGTAAGAAGGGCTGCAGGCGATTGTGGCCACTGGACAATCTCCTGACTCGAGCTCAGCGGCCCCAAACGAGGAAAGGGTATGCCTGCTCCCTGCACCCTGGTCTTTGTCAGGCCTTCACTGGGACGTTCTTGGATCCTCAGCGCTTTTACCCCCATGGGCTCCTGCCTCCCGGAAGATTGATAGACAGATGATAGAGAGATAGAGAACTAGAGATTATATTTTATGATGAACGTAATGGAGGCTAGATTCATTATTACATATTCATTATTATTATGTTCTCTTTTTTTCTGATTTCATAAGAAAGGAAAATGGAACCCTTTTTGTGGGGCCCCATAACATCCCGGGCACAAGGCTTTGTGTCTTGTGGGTCACGTGGAGAAGTCGGTCCTGTGTTTTGTGGCTGATCGAGCACAGGGCACCCCAGCCCAAGGGGTTCAGAGTCCCAGCCATTGCTCAGCAACCTGGGAACTGTTCAGGGTGACAGAGGGTGCGGCAGGCGTCCTCGGAATGAGTTACATATTTCCCTAGTGAGCTGTGTTCCAAATCCCCTACAAGGACATGGGTACTTTGCCCTTCCTTAAGTGATGGGCCATGACTCCATTTCTAGGGAAACTCATGGAAGCCAGGTGAGACGAGGAAGGGCATTCAGGGCTCCGATGGTGATAATAACATCAGAGAGCAACCCCCTTTGGTGGATGGCTTTATGGCTGGCCAAGGGCTTTCCCACATCCCCCTGCCTATGAGCCTCGCACCCGCACTCCGAGGTGCGTGCGGCAGGTGGTTCTGCCCACCTTTTCACAGAAACGGACGTTGAGGCTCAGCAATGTAAAATGACTTGCCCATTTAGTGGTGGGTTCTCTGGAAGAGCACCCTGGGCTAGCCCCGTCACCACGTGAGTCCCACATGATCCCTGGAGGCGACTACTGTGACCAACAGCCCGGGCAACAGAAGCTTCCTGTGCCCCTGAAGGAGGTCCGGCCTCAAAGGAGAGGCCCAGCCTGGTTAGTGCTAGAATGTTCCCTGACAGCCACATGAGCCACGTGTATTTGGGGTGGGGGAGGGCTGGGTGATTCTTTCAGATTCCGGGGGACTATGTAGCTCTTCAAAATCAGAGCCTGCTTTTGGCTTCTTCCCACATGTGGATGCTGGTCTGTTGTTTTTGACAAGGTTCTGTTGTTATTGGAGCCTGGGTGGCTCAGTCGGTTAAGCGTCTGATTCTTGATTTCAGCTCAGGTCATGAACTCGGGGTCATGGGCTTGAGCCCTGCGTCGGGCTCGGTGCTCACTGTGGAGTCTGCTTGAGATTCTCTCCCTCTCCCCCACCCCCTGCTCGTGCTCTCTGTCTCTCTCTCAAAATAAATATTTTTTTTTCAGTTTTTTAAATTAGCATATAATGTATTATTTATTTCAGAGGTACAGGTCTGTGATTCATCAGTCTTACACAATTCACAGCGCTCACCATAGTACCTACCCTCCCCAGTGTCCATCACCCAGCCATCCCATCCCTCCCACCCCCAATAAAATCTTAAAAAAAACAAACCAAGATTATGTTACTACCACTATTTATTTGGAGAGCATACCAGAAAGAACACAGTCCAAAGCCAAACGGCCCCGTCTCTTATGCCACCTTCTCCCAGAGAAGCTGATTCAGCCGCTCAGACCCAGTTTCATGAATCTGAACTGAGGCGAGCATCACCCACCTCCTGGGGCCCCTTTGTGAGGAGGAACTGAGGAAAGAGGTGACAAGTGTTTAGCCCATTGCTCAAAGGCATGCTCCGGGCTCAGAGGTGCTCGCGGTCTGGACTCCTCTTGTCGATATTTATCTGCCCAAGACCCACATGGAGCATCATGGGGGCCAAGCTGACCACAAAACCCTTTCCCCTGCCCTGTTGCTGGCCATCTTCCCGTGGCCTCTGTGGTGAAACATGTGGTCCATCACCTCAGACCAACATAGAACAGATATTCTAAGCACTAAGGACATTCTTCTGTGAGAACATGAGGGATTGGGGTTCTTGCCCCTCCGAGCACCTGTCTGGAAATAGGCGGTCCAGCCCTGGCCCCTGCAGCTGAGCCTGTAGGAGCTGAGACGCAAGGGTGCTGGGCGGGCCGCGGGGAGCAGCATGGAGCCTGCCTATTAGTCACATTTCCTACATGCACCCAAAGCCATTTCCACCCACCGCTAAGGATGTGAGAAGGTTCCCCCCGCCCTGGAAACCACTCTCCTCCCAGCTGGCCCCAGTGTACCTCAGCCATGGTGACAACCTGTTTCCTGCCACAGTCTTGGGGCCTTACGAAAAGTCAGCTCAATTCAAAGAGTTACTGAGTGCTGCCGACATACCAGACTCTGGGGTACAGAGACTGGACACAGTCAGGACCCTGGGGCCATTTGCAGATGAGCTCAGCAGAGCGTGGAGAGGAGCAGGGGGTCGTGGAGGCACAGAGCAGGACCACCTAATAAAATCCAGCTGAGATAGGTGTAGGTGGGGTGAGCTCAGGGAAGGCTTCCTGGTGAAGGTGATAGCTGAGCTGCGTTCTGGATGCCACCAGTAAGCAAAGGGCTCAGCCTGAGCAGAGGCTCAGAGGCACTGTGGGCTCTGGAATGCTGGGTAGTTTGCTGAGGGGGAGGGGAAGAGGAGGAAATGGGGGGGCGGGGCTACACCGGAGGAGGCTGCGTGTCAGAGGGACCCCGGGTGACAGGCAGGGAGGGGTAGAATGGCCAGCTCTGTGACTCCAGGACCAACTCTGGCCACCCCGGGGGTACCTGGCCCACAGCAGACACACACTGCAGCCTGTGGGCCGGTGCTCAGGGAGACCCTGAGGACGGAACAGAGAAGGGACAGTCTCGGGGAGGGGCAGCTCCCCAGCGGGGGCACTTTGGTCTACCAAAGCGGCATCCCCGATTTGAGGTGGTGCTTGAATGGATCATTTTAAGAGTTACGTCTTCGTGTTCATGAGCATTAGAAGAATACGGAGAGGGGCGCCCGGCTGGCTCAGTCGGAACAGCATGTGATTCTGGATCTCGGAGTCGTGAGTTCGAGCCCCACACTGGGTGCAGCGATTACTTAAATAAAGATTTTTAAAAATACAGAAAGAACATCATGCCTTTTAAAAGATATCCCTTGGCATTCTTTAAGTCGAGGGAAAGGGTGTATTGACGCCACCAAGTGCCGATGAGGACTGGGGGCAGCGTCTACTGATCTCAAGGCCTCACGCAACAGGCCGTAAGGGCTCAGCGAAGAGCTGGTGAATGAATGAAGAGAACAGGGAACACGGGCAACGCGAGGGCTTAGTTTGGGCGGGACGCGGTGTGTTCTCAGCGGCAGGAACCCCTCACGGCCCCGCTCACTGGCCCTGGGGACCAGTGCTGGCTTGGGTCAGCCGGTGGGAAGGGAATCAGCTCAGTCCCTTTGGCCTGGAAAAGGCAACCAGGGAGCCTACACCGAGGGTGTGGATGGCAACAGTGAGCGATGAACTCACTACCTCCCAAGTGTCCTCGGATGCCCTGGCAGCCATCCTTGGGTACGCCTACCAGAATTGAAGAGTCAAGGGGAAGAAACGAACAGCGGCCTCAGCCGCCTTCCCCTGGGTGGTTGGCATCACTGTTTAGGGGCCGCGGAGACGGGGCTGGGAAGCTGGTTAGAACCCACTCCTCTGCTTCCCGAGAAGGTGCAGACCCCCGCCCAGAGCCGTGGGGGAGCTCCCACCACTGAGAACCCACAGCAGCCCACGCAGACCAAGCTAATAATAGCCCACATCAAGCGTCCCCTTTCTGTGCCAAGCACTTTATGAGCCTCATCAAATTTATCCCCCAAACGGCCCCGGAAAGTAAGTATGTGGATTGTTTCCATTTTATAGGTGAAAACACTGAAGTTCGGAAAAGTTAACCAATACTCCTCAAGCTCCCGTGTCCGCTTAGCGGTGGGGCCAGGATTTACACTCAGATCTGTTTGACAGACGCCAGAACCTCGGTGCTTGACCCTGGTGCCGCATTGCCACAGTTTGTTACTTCTGGAAGTCTTGTTGAGATTTAATTCACATACCATGGAGTTCACCCTTCAAAGTGCATAATGCAATGGTTCATAGGGTCACACAGCCGTCCCCACAGTCAGTCTGAGAGCATTTTCAGCATCCCCCAAAGAAACCCCATACCCGTTAGATTCCTCCCCCCCACAAGGCGCTGCCACCACCCCTGCCATTCCCCCCCGCCCCCAGCCCCACGCAACCACTACTCTACTTTCTGTCTCCGTGGAGTTGCCTATTCTGGGTATTTCACATAAACAGAATCATACAGTACGCCATCTTTTGTGGCTGGTTTCTTTTCCTTCGCATCATGTTTTCAGAGGTCATCCAGGTGGGGGCGCGTGTCTCTCCTTCATTCCGTTCCACTGCTCAGTAATTGTCTGTTGTACAGATACGCCACATTTTGTGTATCCATTCATCCACTGATGGGCCTTTGGGCTGTTTCCACCGTTTGCCCAAGATGAACAAGGCTGCTTATGAGTATTCATGTACAAGTGTTTTGGTGGATGCATTTCTCTTGGGCAGATACCTAGGAGCAGAATTTCTGGGCCAAATTGTAACTGCATGTACATGGCCACTGTTTTGAGGGAAACAGAATCTGTCTGTTTGCAGATGAGAAAACAGAGACTCCAAAAATCCCAGTGACCTGCCCAAGTTGTACAAGGAAGGCTTTGCTTTGAGTTACAGCCAATTTCAAAAGCTGAGCTTTTTCAATGTATTCCGCTGTGCATTGTAGGGGCTCATTTCCTACAACTTTAAGGTAGGTGCGGTGGGAGGGGGAGGGGGGCGGCGAGATGCTGTCAGAATTAAGCCGATGAGTTAAGCAGGATCTCTGCTTCTAAGTGACTTACCATGACTCGGCCATTCACACCGTGAACCTTGTCCAGCACGTGCTATGTGCTGAGCTTTGCGATGGGCATGATGCCGACCACAAAGGTAAAGGCTGTGCCATCCTGACCCTCAAGGAGCTCCACCTCTACTGAAGAAGGCCTTGGGCTTGTCAGTGAACAACACTGGTGAGTGACAAGTGCTGGGACCCAGGAAGGAGCTCAGGACACATGGCAGGGCTGAAGATGACCTCCCAGGGCTTCTGGCTGGAGGGCTGGGAAATGGACAATGAGCATAAGCAAAAGGCATTTCAAAGTGAGGGGATAGTCTGTTTCAAGGCCTTACAGTGTTGGTGGGTCTGGTGGAGGGTAGAGGCAGAGACCGGGATGAGAAGCTGGGCAGCTGGGCAGGGCCTCAAACATCACACCCGGAAGATTGGACTTGCTCTTTGGAAGTGTCTGAGGCAGGAGTGATATAAGGAAATTTGGTGGTTAGCAAAATCCCTCTGGAGCAGTAAAAAGAATGAGAGATGAAAGTGGAGCAGGTTAGAAGCCTACTGCACCAGTCCCAGCAATAGAAGAAAGGGACTGAATAGGACAGTGACTCTAGGGATGGAGAGGAAAGAACAAATGGCAGAAGCCTCTAGCAAGGAGGGGAGTGTCTGTGCCATTATTTGGCACTGGCAGAGGCAACCTCTGAGAGGTAGGGGCTGAATGGTGGCCCCCCGAAAATGTTTGCCCACTGGGAACCTGTGAGCGCGACCTAAGGGTCTTTGCAGATGTTATTAAGCGTCTTGAGATGATCTTATCCTGGATCATCCCAAGAGGCCCTTGATTTTGGATTTCTGGTCTCCCGGACAGCGAGAAAATAAATTTCTATTGTTTTAAGCCACCAATTTTATGGTAATTTGTTACAGCAGCCCCGGGAGACTGATAATCCACAGGGTGCTGTGGGTTCCCGGGGTTGGGAGACCCAGCACCTCATTTCCACATCTCTGGGCTCCCGGGAAGGAGGTGCCCGTCTCCCATCTGCAAACCCAGATAAGGCAAGGCTGGAGGGAGAAAAGCTCTCCCTCTGCCTCGTGCTAAAAAAACAGGCTCCAGTGTGTTGCCACATGAGGATTAGTCAAATAATTACGAGCTCTGACTTCCCCTGAGTGATGCGGTGGGGCTGAAGGCTGAGGCCTTGGGAAGAGTGAGTGGGGTCGTCGCGTGGTCAGGGAGGAAAGGCAGCATGAGTCGCCTCCCAGGAGAGGCCGATCTCCGTGGGAACCTACTAGAAACCCGACCAAGTTCACAGGTGACACACCCCGAACATGAGCCAGTCAGGTGAACCAGAGGCCACTCACCAGCCACCAGCCTGACACATTCCACTCCGAATGGTGAGCTCACCCTTTAATCGTCCGCAAAGCCCTCTCAGAAGCAACACTGCTGGGAGCAAGGTTAGGCAAAGTCACCCCCTCGGTAGAGGCCGGGGAGCCCAGGGTGGCAGCAAACTCAGGGGCTTCGGAGTCTAATGAGCTGGGTTCAAAGTCCAGCACCGCCTCTTCATAGTCCTGTGTGTCAGGATCCCGTAAGTCATTTCACTCCGCCTCAGTTTTCTCATCTCTAAAATGGGGATGACTAGACCCACACTGCAGGATTGTTTAGAAAATTAAATGAGCTGTCATATGCCAAGTGCCGAGCACACAGTAGATGTTTTGAGCAATTGGCAACATGTATTGAACACCTACTGTGTGCCACCTGCTAGGGACACTGGTGAACAAGCAGGTGGCCACCTTCATGGAGCAACCAGATAATGAGGCAGACGCAGCCCCGAGTGGGGAGGCTTTGATGGGAGGGTCAGGGGTCAAGGGGAATTCCACAGGAAGTTAAGTTGAAGTTAGAATCATACTCCTGTGGGATTCAGGGATCAGCTTGAGGTCATAGGACAAGTAGTGGCCAGGTGAGTACTCAGACCCATGCTTCAGACCCCCACTGGCTGCCACCTCTGCTCTAGGGCCTGGGCAGTCTCTGAGGGTCCAGTTGTGCAGGGTTGGGCCAGCTCTAGGTCAGAGAGTCAGCCCACTTGGAACCTGCAAGCTTCCACCTTGGGTGCTGGGCCTTCAGCCCACTGCCCAGGGGGCCCCCCACGGCCTTGGTCTGGGCCTGGTACTCCATGTGATAGAGGTACCACAGTTTGTTTATCCATTCACATGTTAATGGATAGTTGGCTTGTTTCCAGTTTGTGTTTATTAGAGATAAAGTTGCTATGAGTATTTGTTTACAAGTCTTTGTGTGAGCATATGTTTTCATTTCTCTTGGGCAGATTCCTAGGAAGAGAATGGGTGGATCATGGTAGATATAATTTAACTTTGTGAGAAACTGCTAAAGTGTTTTCCAAAGAGGTTGTACTATTTACATTCTCACAGTATATGAATGTTGCAGTTACTTCACTTCCCTGACAACACTTAGTATCAGCAGTCTTTACTTTTAGCCACTGTCATAGTCTGCTCAGGCTGCCATAAGAAATGCCAGAGACCGGGTGGCATAAGCAACAGAAATTTATTTTCTTATACTTCCGGAGGCTGGAAGTCTGAGGTCAGGGTGCCAGCATGGTCCAGTTCTGGTAAGGACTCTCTTTCCGGTGTGCAGACCAGTGGTCTCTTCACCCCCTTAAGAAGAGCACCAATCCCACAATGGGGCTCCACTCTCATGATCTCATCTAACTTTAATCACCTCCCAAAGACCCCACCTCCAAATACAACCACACTGGGAATTAGGTCTTCAACATATGAATTTGTGGGGAACATGAACATTTGGTTTACTACAGCCATTCTAAAATACGTATCATGGTATCACATTGTGGTTTTAATTTGCATTTCCCTAATGATTGATGACATTGAGCATCTTTTAATGTGATCACTCGGCACCTGCTTATCTTTTGTTGGTGAAGTGTCCGTTCAAATCTTTTGCCCATTTTTTACACATGTGTTGCGTGTTTTCTTGCTATTGAGTTTTGAGAGTTCTTTATATATAATGGATATAAGTGCTTTAGCAGATATATGATTTGCAAATATTTTCTCCAAGTCTGTAGCTTATCTCATCCGTCACTTAATAGTAACTTTTAAAAAGCAGAAGTTTTAAAATTTTGATGAAGTTCAATTAACCCACTTGTTTGATGGGTGACACTTTTGAAGTCACACCTGAGAATCTTTGCATAACCCAAGGTCACTAAGTTTTCCTCTTATGTTTTTTATTCTAGAAATTTCGTAGTTTTAGGTTTTGCACTTATACTTATTATCTATTTTGAGTTAAATTTTTTATCTTGCACATGGTATGGCCCAAGCTCATTTTTTGAGCCTAGGGGGTATCCAAATGTCCCAGCATTATTTGTTAATAGCCCATCCTTTCTCCACAGAACTGCCTTTGCACCTTTGTAAAAAAAAAAAAAAAAAAAAAATCAGTTATCCATATATGGGTAGATCTGTTTCTGGACTCTCTTTTGTCTATCATTATGCCAATACCACATCGAGCTTTACCACAGGACTTGAAACCAGGTAGCATTAGCTCTCCAACTTGGTTCTTCTTCAAAGTTGTTTGGCAGATCTAGGTCCTTTGCATTTCCATATGAATTTTAGTATTGGTGTGTCAATTTCTCAAAAAGAAAAAAAACATGGTGGGACTCTGGACCTGGTAGTTGCTCAGGAAACTGTCATGGACAGTGTTGAATATTCACCCTACGACCGTGCTTAATGGCTTACTGGACTTTTTCATGTCCTCCCATTAACTCTCAATAACCCTGAGACAGAAGCAGGTGTGGCGTTTCCCACCATATGACAAGGAAAGCTGAGCCTCAAAGGGATCGTGCATTCCCCATAGTCACACTGCTGTTGTCATCCTGCTAGCAAGTGGTAGAAACAGGTTTTGAATGCATGAGGTCCGGACTCCAACTCTGGGGCTCTCCATACTACCCTACCTCTAAGGAGGGGTCTCCAGGATCTCCCTAATATTCTAAAAGTTTAATAAGCTGGACAAAAAGAGGCACTCATTGTTTGGGTTACCTTTAAAAAAAAAAATTCCAAATGTTGGTGCCATGCAAATGTATTTCCGTTGCCCTAATTTGAGCGCCTTCCTCTGTTCTCCTAAAATGTGGGCGTCAGTCTTAATAGGAAATCCATATGTCTCTGTTCCCTTTTAACTTTCTTTCTTGGCAGGAATACAGCTCCACGGAGGAAAGGGGAGAGGAAATGGGGATACATCACAGAAGGAAGGATTCCAGTTTGAAATGAGAAAGAACTTCCAGATGGTGGAGGCTGCCAAGCCCTGGGTGAAACTGCCAGAAAGAATGAGAACATTTCCAGCCTGGAAATCCTGAGGTCCACAGCTCCGCAAAGAATAGCGATGGCCTTGACTCTCTCTTTCCTCTGAATGATGCATCCTCCCAGGGGCACGATGACAGTCACAGGCGTCCCCAAGTCAGCCCACACTGCCAGTGGGACCCACAACGGAGTTGATGTACAGTGTACGTAGCAGCTCTGAAATAGAGGGTTTCTTTTGTGTCGGGTTCCCTGAAAAGGGTTTCCGAGATGGAGATTTGCATGGAGGTGTGTTGAGAGTGCTCCTGGGGCCAGCATCCGGGTGGGGGTGCGGAGAGAGGAAGCAGATCGGGACACTGATGCGCCATGCAGCTACAACGGAGGCCTCAGCCCATCGCAGCTCCGGGGCTGGCGTGGCCCTCAAGAGTTGGCCCCATGGTAGCCCCCTATCAAGCAGTCGTTATTTGGGAGGTGCCCCTCGGGAAGGCAGAGAGACTCAGCTGGGAGCTCTCAGCGGCCAGCGCTCCCGGCAGCCGGGGAAAGGAGCGCCTTGGTCGCAGACAGCGTGTGCACGGCAGGGGCACCAGACAACCACTGCTGGGTCTAAGATGGCCCTGCACCCTCCCTGTGTTCTTCACTGTTCCATGGAATGTTCCAACCTCGAACCACCAGGAACACAGCTCCAGATGTCCCTTGTGAGGCTGCAAGTCCATTCACTGTTGGCTTCTCCAGGCAGGGCAGAGTTAAATCTTGTCATGCAACAAAGCACCATCTAGAAGTTCTCCTTCTGGGCCCTTTACAAGACTCATCTGCACCCACTTGGATCCCTGCTTCAAGCCCCCCCCCCCCCCCACCTCCCCATAGGACAGGGACCTTTCCATCTCTCCACGCCCAGGGCCTGGCAGGGTCTGGCATGAGGCAGGTCCCCAGCACATGAGTGATGAAAAGGTGAAGAAATGCTCTAGCTCTGAGCTCACAGGGATCTCCCAAGGGCTTACTCTCTTTTCTCACTTTTTCTCACTTGATGTGCTCTGAGCTTACGCTTCCATTTTCACCAATCTCAGGGTTCCTGTTGATATTAATGAAAGCCCAGCTAATTCTGGAACTCTGTGATTTCCTTCATGTCACCTTCAGTGATTGAGAGAACCCCTTGGCGGACTCGTGGACCAGATAACTGATCAACCCCAGGAAGACCCCTCTCCTGTCCCCTCCCCCCAGGAGGAAGGTTGCGCTTCTTCCTTCACCCGTGCCAACAGGAAGCTTCCCGAGAAAGAGGAAACGCCCCACAGTGTTCCATCAGTGTGGCCCGGCCGGGGGTGGTCAGGAGAGAAATCCCAAGAGAGGCTAGAGGGAGAAATGCCCTCAGGGAGGAGAGCTTTTCTCCTTTAATACATACCGTGGTACACCTGCTATGCGCCGAAGGACGCGCCGTGTTCTGTGCTGTGATGGGGGCCGCGTAGGCTGCGGTGGCAGCCCAAGAGACCAAGCGCTTAAGGCCGATTGCAGGGTGGGGGCTGGAGGGTCAGCAAGGCCTGGAGGAGGAAAAGAGGGCTAAGCTGAGACCCTGAATGAGGAGGGGGACCTAGCCCTGTAGAAGGAGGAGGTGAGGGCACAAGGAACAGTTCAGGCCAAGGGAACGGCACCTGCGAAAGCCACAGGCAGGCTAGGGACGTGGAGCTGTGGGCGAGGCCCGCAGGCAGAGCCATAGGGAACATGGAGGCTGATGGGATGGCGTGGACAGAACGCCAGAGCCCGGGTAGGGAGCCAAGTGTGCTGGGCCAAGACTAGCGGCGTCTTCAGGCACAGTCGCGGGGTCCGGGGAGTGTGTGGAATAAAATATCGGTTAAAACAGAGCCCCTTTGGGAGGAGTCCAGAGCAGCCCCCAGCCTCCCCCAGCCCCTGTGGGAATGGAGGCCCAGAGTCAACAGCAACAGCATTTCGAGGGGTGGGGGGTTCTCTCCGTGGAATCGGCTAACCTCGCATGCGCACGGCCAGGACGTCCTCGCCCCCTTCAGGTCCTTGCCTGAACAGCTTGTTTGCGATCATTGCCCCCACCCCCCATTACTCTATTTGCTACTTTGTCTACTCTTTCTCCTGCCTGCTCTATTTTTCTCCTTGGCCCTTGGCACCACCCACGCTCCTGCATTTGCTTATCTGACTGTTCGGTAGCCGTTTCCCCTCACTTCTTGTCTGTTTTGTTCACTGCTGTATCCCCTAGAGCCTAGATGCTGGGCACCCCGTAGCTCCCCAGTGCCTAGTTATGGAATGAAACTGCTAATAACTCCTCCTGCCTTCATACGTCCCATCCGTTCTTTCCTTTATCCTCATAACAACCCCCATTGTACAGCTGAGCAAACTGAGGCCAAGGGACATAAAGAATCACAAGTAGACATCTAGCCAGTGGCAAAGCTGGGCCTTACACCCTTGGATTGGGAGTTGCTGCTGCCAGGTCTCCTCGGGAAACTGCTTTAGCATCTGCAAGAGTCCACGATATCTAAGAAGGGTAGGTATTTTCACCCCCCTCCCCGCCATGTGCACACGCACACATTCGAAAAGCAAAAAAAAACAAATTCGAACAACTGCATGCTCAAATTCATAGAACAGATTTGCAAATCCAAAGTGACGGCGTTGGCTAAGTTATTGGCATAAACCTCTGTCTCACACGTGGGTCACAAGTGTGTTGGTAAATCTGTCGGGGGGGGGACTCCGGGAAATGGGTATCCTTTCCCCCAGCCCATGTGGGGTGACCAGCCTGGGAAGCGTGTTAACTCCTGCATCCCAGGTCTTGAGCCTGGAGGCTCAAGGCTGAGAGGGGTCAAGGATGCGCCTCATGGTGAGTCTCGGGGCTCCTGGTCTGGGGGGCAGAGGGAGGCTGTGGCCCAGAACGCCAGGCCTCAACCTTGTCTGTCCCCTGGCAGTTTGGGCGGAAGAGGCGTCCGGAGAAGGTGGGAAGCTGTTGGTCTTGAGCTCCAAGTGCGTCTCCTGCAAAGCTCCTTGGTCTGGGTGGGAAGAGGTCAGAGTTCACCCCCGGCGCAGGTGCAGCTCCTCCCCACCCCTTGCTTCCTCCATCAGCCGAAGCCCACAGTTTGAGTGGCTTTTGGTTGACTTCCTTGGGGAAGAAAATGATGATACAAATGACTCCATCTTTCACTTCCCAGACCCCACCCAGTGCACTTTTAAGATGTGGAAATTTTATTAAATCCCTGAGCACAGCTTCTTTTTACATTTTCTGTGGTTTAACTCTCCCTGGGTCTTTTTGCTTATGGTTTTGGCTTTTTTCCCCCCTCTTTAAATCTGAGAGTTTTCTTTCTCCATTGTCTCTTAAATGAAACAAGTGCTAACATTTCTAGTATTTTCTACAGGCCTTGCATACTCAGACAGTAAGTACGTACTGACCTGGCAACCAGTACATCTCTGTGCATGTGAATCCCCAGTATGACTCTGGGTTCTCCTCTACCTGACTGCCCCTGTCCTTCACTCCTTCCTTTGCAGACTGGCCTCAGGACCTTGGCTCACACAGGTCCCCTGGGAGAATGGCTTTGCTCCCTCCCATTTACCCAAATTGGTCTCTTCCTTGCCCTAGGCAAGGTTCCCCCAGGCAATAAAAATCTTTTCTGAGCACTGTAGGCCCTCTTATCCCTCCTCCCTCCTGAAGGACTGGGCCTGCCTCCTGGATCTGGTAGTGCAATTCACCTCTGGGCGATCGTCTTTGAAAAATACGAAATTAACTGTAAAGATATGAATATGCATTTTAGGAAAATGAACTGCCCCACCCTCAAACCTGGTTCCTCCTACCACCGCCCACTCCCCAGGTAGCCCACTGTGAGTTTGGTTGATACTTCCAGCTTATTTAATTCCCATGCTTTCACACATATTCAAATAAAACGCACTTGCCTCCAAAGCAGGAACCTAGGCTGAGACGTCCAGCCAGGCTTCTGTGATTAGTGCTCAATTTCTTCTACATGTTTCGTCTCCCTGGATCTGGGCAGCCCCAGGAAGCATGCAGAGTAGGGGGTGATCCCTCCTTTTCACAGGTGAAGCTGCAGAGGTGCAGAGAAATTAATGGGGTTGCCTCAGGTCACAGAGCTAGTAAGAAAGAGAGTGAAATTGGAACGCTTGTCTTCTGACATGCCCAGCTGTTCTGGGAAAAGCACCGAAGGACGCTTGACTTCCCTAAACCTTACTCCCTGAGTGCCCAGCTCTGCAGAGCTGAGGTTAGCTAAAAACATGTTGCAATCCCTTGTTACTCTCCAAGTAGCCAAACCCGGGTTCTCAGCTGTAACTTGCTATGTGCCCCTTTCACGCCTGTGGTTCAGCATCCACTGGGGTGAATCATGAACCATCAGCCAGCTGTCGCCTCACCTTTAGCTCCATGAGGTGTGAAGCTTGTTTTCCTTTGCTGGCATAAAATAGTCACCTTGGACACGTGGTCAGATGCAGGACACTGCCTCAAACGCAAACACAGACCCACAGGAAAAATCGATTTGTAGAATGCAAGTGCTTCCGGGGCCAGGAGCTGGCTTCTCCCTAGGAAGCTCCCATGGCTGACAAGGACGTCACCTGCCTCAAGGAAACAATTGGGACATGCTGGTGAGCTCAGGGTTACTGACCCGGGGAGGGGGGAAGAGGAATGCCTGGTTGAGCTCTGTGGGCGTGACCCAGGACGGGCAGCCCCGGAGGCTCACAAAGATTCCCCGGCTCACACTCCCCCAGTGAAACTCGGATCGTTGGTCAGCACAAACCCCCTCTTGGGCCTGTTCTTTCTGCCAATCCATGCTGAAATCCCAACCACAGTGGGTGGGTGGGTGTGCCTTGATGATTAACAGCCAAAGCTTCCTGCTGGTGTCAGTGCCCTCTCGAGGGACTTCTTTCTTTCAGTGCTGGCAGTGTGTGGAGGGAGGTTCTTAAGAGAACCTGGTGAGTGTGGGGAGGCTTTGGGGGCTGGCCTGGACCTCTAGCAGGACTCTATGCAGGAGTTTCCCAAAAGGCCACCCAAGAGGATGGTAGGTGTTTCAAGAACATGTATTTCTTTTATTTTAGTAATTACATACTTACTTTAATATGCTTAAAATATACTTAGCGCATCTAACCTGTAATCTCATGTAATTATGTAATTTCATGTATATTATTATTTAGGAGAAGGCCAAACATATTTTTTAAAGTGACTTGATTAAAGTAAAAAACTAGGCAAATAATAACACAGGCCACAAGTCGATACGGCAAAAAACTCTGATGAGGGAGTTTGAACCATTGGAGTTTGAGAAACACTGCTTTCTTGGAGAATCCAATATTCACGCCAAAAATATCAACTGAACCTAGATCCAGCAAAGGGAGATTGTTAGAGATCTCTCTTGGGAATCACACTAGTTCATTTCCATGCTTTCAATGTGTATGAACTTTTGGAAAGGGAAAGGTGCTTGAGAGGTTTTTTATTCTGGTTTGTTTTAATTGAGACTTTAGCACATATCCAAGGCCCTGGGGGATTGGAGATGAAGAGATGCTGCCAAATGGGGTGATTAAAAAACAATCCATGAAGTGAAATCTGAAAAGGCGGGAAGGGAATGATAAATGGAATTGGGATGAAGTGTGTCACCAGGTTTTTGACTCATCAGAATATTGTTTAAAAAGAAAAGAAAGAAAAAGATGTGCAACTCTTTGTATCTATCTATGATCTTCTGGAGCTTTTGACCTAAGAATATGGTATTTAGATAGCTGTAATTCTAGTGTATCTATATGCTGTTCTGTTTGGCTTTATGAACTCATCATTAATTCGTTTGGGCTTTTCTTTGCATGCCAGTGCATACAGTCTTCACATGGAGTATGAATCAGAATCAGCTGGAAAACTGGTTAAAATGCAGACTGCTGGATCTGCCTCCCAGGATTCTGACTCAGTGGGCCTGGAGTGGAGCCTGGGCATCTGCATCTTTAAAAAGATTTATTTATTTAACACAGAGAGAGAGAGCGCATAAGCAGGGGGAGAGGCAGAGGGAGAGGGAGAATCAGGCTCCCCGCTGAGCAGAGAGCCCGACACGGGGCTTGATCCCAGGACCCCGAGATCGTGACCTGAGCTGAAGGCAGACACTTAACCAACCGAGCCACCCAGGTGCCCCTGGGGCATCTGCATTTTTAACAAGCTCCTCAAAGTGTCTGATAAAGGTGGTCCCGACCTCATTCAGGGAAACCTTGATGCATAGGAAATATATATGATTCAGATGTGGATTCCATCCTCAAGAGAACACTGCCAAGGGGCGCCTGCTCAGCGGGGAGTCTGCTCCTCCCTCCCCCCCACCTCCTGCTCTCTCTCTCTCACTCTGGATCACTCTCTCTCTCAAATAAATAAATAAAATCTTTTTTAAAAAATGAGAACACGGCCAGGGGAGGGAGATGACACACACACAAGAGGTCACAAGGTAGAAAGTATGTTGTGTGGTAGGAGAACAGAAAGTGCACGGGAGCGCCCACCACCATCACCCAGCCCATGGGTGCTGAAGTCCCCTCTGTTCCTAAAGGTTCCATCCTTGTGCTATATTGTATTCCAACCAACCTTGAATTATTTACTCATAGTACTACTCCTACATCTAGCAGAAAAATCATTTCAGTGATGTAGGATCTTTTTTAAAAAGATTTTATTTATTTGAGACAGAGAGGGCATGTGCTTGTGCTTTTGTATGTGTGTGTAGGGTAGGCAGTGGAAGGGCAAAGGAGGAGGGAGAGGGCCAAGCAGACTCCGCACTGAGCACAGAGCCTGATGCAGGGCTCGAACCCACGACCCTGAGATCATGACCTGAGCTGAAACCAAGAATGGGATGTTTAACCAACTGCACCACCCCAGTGCCCCTCAATGATGTAGGGTCTTATCTTTCATTCTGGTGAAGGGTATTGGGGAAAAAAAGAACAGTATTTTGTGGCATGTGAAAATTATATTAAATTAAAATTTCAGTGTCTGTAAATACAGCTTTATTGGAACACAGCCACCATCATTCATTCATTCACATATCGTCTGAGCTGCTCTCATGCTATCGAGGCAGAGTTACAAACTTGCAACAAAGAAGGTCTGTCCTGCAAAGCTGAGCATATTCAGTGGCTGCCCCTTCCCATGAAAATTTGCCTACCCCCGCTTTTGAAACTTGCTTTTAAGTATTGTTACACAGAATGAGAGCATCCTTTAGTCCAGGGCTAACTTTGTGTCGCTCTGGCTGGGGGGATAAGGAACATTCTAGGGCCTGTGTGAGTTTAGATTTTTGTTCCCTCTGATCTGGGAGGTTCTTGCCTGGCCTGAGGTAGTTTCCTCACTGGCTGGAGCTGGTGATGACTCAGCTGAGGACTCCAGGGAGACCCTCTGCACATCTCCAGAGCTCCCTCTCTGGGCCGCTGTCTCCCCCCAGTCCTCTGCTCTGCAGTTTCTACCTCCCTGAATCTTCAGCTCTGTTGCCTACCAGGCTCCCTCTAGGACCCCCCCCCCCCCCCCCCCCCACACACTCTGAGGGCACCTGGGAACTCTCCAGGTGCTAAACAAGGGCAGGGTCCAATATCCTGTTGTCTAATGTCTGAAAACCACCTTTCATATATGTTGTCCAGATTTTTAGCTGTTAAAGGTGAGAGGGCAAATCCCATTTCTGTTAGGCCATCATTGCCAGAAGGGAACGAAGTACTGGATTTTAAAAGAGGTGAGTATAAATTTATCTTTACAGCAACAGGATTGCAACACGAAAATATTTATCATTTTTACGGATGACAAAGTTGCAGGTATTGCTAATTCGACTGTAGTCTGTTGCCTACCTTTTTAAAAAATTTTTAAAAGATTTTTATTTATTTATTTGACAGAGAGAGACACAGCGAGAGAGGGAACACAAGCAGGGGGAGTGGGAGAGGGAGAAGCAGGCTTCCCACTGAGCAGAGAGCCCGACGCGGGGCTCCATCCCATGACCCTGGGATCACGACCTGAGCCGAAGGCAGACTCCCAACGACTGAGCCACCCAGGCGCCCCCCCACCTCTTTTTAAAATGCATTTTTTTTATTAGAGTACAAGCAGGGAGAGCGGCAGGCAGAGGGAGAGGGAGAAGCAGGCTCCCTGCTCAGCAGGGAGCCCAACACAGGGCTCGATCCCAGGACCCCGGGACCATGACCTGAGCCGAAGGCAGACGCTTAACGACTGAGCCACCCAGGCGCCCCTGTTGCCTACATTTATAATTGTAGGAAATGCTAAATTCCAATTAGAGATTAATAAAAGTAAAGATGTAATTTTTATTTCCCCCATACGAATTCATAAACCTTCTGAATTTTAACCATAGTCCCCTGGGGGCCCATGGTTTCCCAGAGGAGAGCCTGGCGCTTAGACACTAATAGTAATTTTTCTTCCGAGTATCGAAGATCCTCTAATTGGCCCTCCTGTGGCACTTACTGCCAATTGCCTTGTAGCATCTTCCTCACAGAGTTCCCATGTTTTGTACAAAACAGAAGGTTCAGTTTTTTTTCTCTGTGCCAAAAACATTCCAATTCCTTTCAGCATAGCATCCATGTTTCATCATTCTTAGCCTTGTTGTTGCTGTTCTCTGGGCTAATCAGAGTCTCCACATTCTTCGTGAACCGTGGTGACCATAAGTAGCCTAGAAGCTCAGCTCCCGGCCCCGTGGAGCCTTGATGGCCAAGTTCCCTGGACTGTGAATGACAACTTTCCTGAATATTCCAGTAGCATGCTGACTCCCTTCTTAACAGCACTCCACTTCTGGTTTGTATTCTGTTTATGATGAAGGGTGGTCCTTGGGTTGCTTCCTTTCATAATTGTATCTTGCTTTTTCTTTTTGTTTTTGTTTTAAGGCCAATTCTGTATTTGTTCATTAAAAAAAGTCCCCACTAAATGTTCCTTTCTGTGGTCATAAATGTTTATGACATTGTTATATTGGGTCGTTCTGCCGTCCGCTGAATGATTACAAGGTCGTCTTTAGGGACTGAATGTCTTCCTTCCCAATAGCAGGATGAACAGAGAAAAGAAATGGCCAGAATTTTCACCCCATTATACTTAACAACAACAACAAAGAGTAGTTAATTAGAACTATTGGTTACTATTAGGGATCACTGCCTATAAAATGCATATACAATTGGGACATAAAGAAATAGAAATAAGTAAAATTAAGTTCGTTAGAGCTATTGGTCATTATTTAATCTTATCCTCTCATGAACCCTGAACGGTTCTTTATTTTTAAAATTGTTTCATGTAGGCTCCACACCCGCTGTGGGGCTTGAACTCACCACCCTGATATCAAGGGTTGCACTACTAACCGAGCCCGCCAGGCACCCCTTAACACTTCTTTAGTAACTGCTACTTCTAATCCTGTGATTAGGGATTGAGGCTTGAATAGAATTCTTATTTCACTCTGATCTTTAAGATTAAGCATCAAAAACACTTCTGAGAATATTGATAGAGGTTTGATCACCGGTTGAATTTAGGGCTCTATCTGACCGTGACCATGACCCTGAAGAAAGGCTCTCTCCTCCCTGTTGTGTAAAGCAATCCTCACTCAGCTCATTTGTATCATTTATACACCATAAGATTCGCCTGTTTGAAGTGTTGAATTCAGGGACTTCTAGTAAATCCAGAGTTGTGCAATCTGGTTTTAGAACACGTACTTCACTCCAAAGCGATTCCCTTGTGCAAGTTACTCCCCGTTTCCACCCCCACTGGCCCCAGGCCACCACTAATCGACGTTCTGTCCCTATGGATTTGTTTCTTCTGGACATCTCATGTAATGAAGTTAATTCAGACACATTATGCTCTTTGTGACAGGCTTCTTTCACTTGGCATAACGTTCGGCCATGTCATGGTGCGAGTTCGTAAGTACCTCATTCCTTCTGACCCCCAGGTAATAGCCCACTGTTCGGAGTCCCAGTTTTGTTCATCCACTTCCCAGCTGGACATTTGGATGGCTTCCACATTTTTGCTCTTAAAAGTCTTGCTACTTCATACACAAGTCTTTGTGGAAACATGTTTTGACTTCTCTTGGGTAGATACCTAGAAGTAGATTTGCTGGGTTGTGCAGTAACTTCTATATTTAACCCCTTTCTCAAAAGCCAAACTTTTCAAAGTGGCCGCACCAGTTAGCCTTTCCCTAAGCATGGTGTGAGGGGTCCTGTTCTGCTGGTTTAACTGACTTCTCGTCAGAGGTTAGTCCCTTCCCCTGAGTCCGACACAAGCTGGTAGGCAGATCTCCCAAACGTCACGAGTTTCCAATAAAACCCTCGTGATTCACTCCCTATTCTCCCAATCAGGTTCCGCAGACTTCTTGTTTTGAATCTTGTTACCTGATTTCCTAAAACACAGTTTGGGGTTACTCAAGAATTTTCCTGTATTCCCTTTCTCTGTGCCACTGTCCCCTACACGTGGCACTCATATAACTTTTTGTGGAATTTGTTTTTCAAGTATCTGTTGGCCCCAACTAGACAGTAAGCCTTCCAGAGGGGCGATTTTTGTATCCAAAGAGACTAACACAAACCATGGCAAAAAGTGGGCCTTAAAAAGTATTTGTTGGATGACTAGTTGACGAGGCGTCATATACATTTGGTTCAAATTTATACTGATTTCGCTGTCAGCCTGTTTTCCTTCAAAAGGGCTGACACTTCCCTCAGGACCGATTCATTGAACACAAGACACAGAATCGTAGAGTTTGCGGAAACCTTGGGGACAAGTCCAAATCTTTTAGTTCACCCGAAAACTCTAGGGCCTGGTGGGATGGAGTGACTCTCAGCCAAGGTGGCCGCTAGGAGCCAGCCAGGAAAATTCCCCTGCCATTGAAAGAAGGGGAGGGCCGGAGCGCTGGGGAGCCCAGGGGCTATCCCGTCACGGGAGTGGGGCTGCTTTGTGGCAGAATCCTGAGTGCCAGGCCTGAACATCTTTCCTTAGAACAGGAACGTTTTTGGGTAGGATGTAAGATGACCCCATGGGTTTTCTAGTAGGTTAGTAATAGGGCAAGGGGGAAGATGAGCGGTCAGAGAACAGTCTACGTGTGAAGCAAGAAGGGAGGGCTTGGACTGGGCGGGGTGTTTGCAGAGGGAACTAGGGAAGGGAGGACAGAAGTCTGCAAGCCAGGGAAATGGTGGTCTCAGTGATGGCAATAAAGACGGGATAGAAGTGCAGCTTTGATGGTTTATGTGCCCTCTGCGGCCCCAGGGCCAAGAGCCTAGTGGGTCAGAGGGCTGCCTCTGCACTCACCATTCTGTTCCAATACGGGCTCTACCCTGTACAGGCGAGTGACCTTGGACAAAGGACTCCATGACTCTGAGCCTTGGTTTTCCCATCTGTAAAATGGGGGTGGTTAACAACGGCCTCCTAGGCTTGCAGGGAGGATTAACTTAGGTGATACATTTGAGGCACTTAGACCGAAGCCTACTGTGTAGCCAGAGATCAGTTCACAGTGGCCTTGGAGCCGGCCCGTCCTGTGATTTATTTCTGTCCTCACAAAAAACTTCAGTCCGGGAGTCTTCAGGGGAAAGGAGCACTCCCTGCAGGAGCCGCTCGAAGCTGGACGCTCCATGTTTGAAGCTCTGTATAAGGCGACAGATAAATTCTCTTATCTTTTGGAGTCTGTGGGAGTGTTTTAAACTTAATTGGAAGTTCTTGAGAGGAACTGGCATTAAAAACAAAAAAAAATGCCACGTGGGTACAATTGTCCAAGTCTTAAATCAGTCAAATTTGGAAAAAAAAATTGAGTTCGCTATAGTCTGGTAGGGCTCTCAAATGTCCCTCCCGGGGCCTTGTGTAATCTCAGGACTCCGGGGCTGCCCTGGGCACAAGGGCATGGAAACTCCTCTTGGACTAGAGCTGCCCCCCTTTCAACACGCAATACAACTTCATTTGAAGAAAAGGCTTCACTTTTTGGGAAAACTCGTGTAACAGAAATTTAACAAATATGCCAGACTGATAATGACAACCAAATGGCAAATTTTCAAAGAAAGTCTATATAAAACCTCCAAGGCTTTAACTGGCTAGACAAATTCATGAAACATAGCTTCTGAAGACTAAACGAAGGAAAAAACTTCACAGGATACAAACACTGTACCTTTGCCCCAGTGGAATGGTGTCATTTTGCGCTTTTCTGATTGATATTGGTGTCCACACCAAGAGTGGGGGAAACAAAAATCAAATCTTGGGTAAGTATTTCATGCTTGCCGCTATCTGTTTAGGAAACAAAGTATTTCACAAAAGAACCACATTCCATTAAAAGTATGTTTGTTCTGGCTGAAACATAATCATTTCCTCAGGAAGTCTGATTCAGATGAAGCATCTTAAGAAATTCAAATTGACTTTGCTTGTAGACAACTGAATGTCACCCTCATTTCTGAATTCCACGAAATGTTTTCAAAATTAACTCTGCCATTTTAGACTATGCTTTTTTTTTTAAAGATTTATTTATTTATTTGAGAGAGAGAGGCGGGGAGAGGGCAGTGGGAAGGGGCAGAGGGAGAGGGAGAAGCAGACTCCCTGCTTGGCAGGGAGCCTGACACAGGGCTCCATCCCACAACCCTGAGAGATCATGACCTGAGCTGAGATCGAGAGTCGGGTGCTTAACCGACTGAGCCACCCAGGTGCCCCTAGACTATGCTTTTAAATATCAAATATGTATTATTTCATGGCCTTCACTCCCTAGTAAATGTCAACTCCAGTTATTTCCTACATTTTAATGAACTTCTTTTGTTTATTTACAGAAGCTTCACTTTTTAAATGTGAACTTTTGAGTATATTTCTAGATCTAAATAAACCAATAGGGAGGAGGAGAGTATAGGTTTAAGAATTCAGACTCTGGGACCAGGCTACCTGAGGTCCTGTCCCAGCTCAGCCATTTATGAGCTCTGTGACTTTCCACAGGTTACTTCACCTCTCTGTGCCTCATTTTACTTATCTGCAAAGTGAGAATAATAATTGTACCTTTCGGGCACCTGGGTGGCTCAGTCGGTTAAGCATCTGCCTTCGGCTCAGGTCATGATCCCAGGGTCCTGGGATCGAGTTCTGCGTCAGGCTCCCTGCTCAGCGGAGAGCCTGCTTCTCCCTCTGCCCCTCACCCTGCTTGTGCTCTCTCTCAAATAAATAAATAAAATCTAAAAAAAAAAAAAAGTTGTACCTTTCTCAGCAGACAGTGAAGATCACAGGAGTGAACATATATATGTAAAGCACTGGGACTAGCACCTGGTACACAGTAAGTACTCAATAAATATTAGCCCCTGTTAGCTCTTCTTAGTTTCCTAGTGTAGGCAGGGTATGCTTTGTCTGGTTTAACTGAATATTCTAGTTGATAAAAGGTTGCTATGGAGATTATTTAATAGATGAGCACTCATGACACAGAATATAATCAAAGATGTTCAACGTAAAGACCTGGCTGGTCCTAAGTCCACAGACGTTTGGGGCTGAAAGGACATGAGAGAACATCTTGCTCAACATCTTTATGTCACGGTTGAAGACCCCAAGGCCCAGGAACCTGAAGCCACTTGCAGAGAGCCACTGAGCAAGGCGGAGATAGTCAGGATGTGGTTGTTTCTAATGATACTTCAGGCTCTCGGAGGGCCGTAGCGAAATTTCCATTAGGGGCACCCAGTATCATTGCACTGATAAGCCTGTTCACCGGAGCATTCTCTGCCCGTCAGTCAGGATGACAAACAGAAGCATTTACCCATTGGGAACTGTCGATACACAAAGTAAATACAGGTCAGTAAGCTGGCTCTGCTTTATAACCTCATGCTCTCGTTTATGATGCTGCTAGACAATGCTTGCCATGGGGGTCTTTCTCCATGTTTCCCTGTTAAATATCCTTCGAAAGACATTGTTTGGTTACAACCACAAGAAAAAACAGCCTGAAATATTAGAAGTAGGAGGGCCTGGCACCACCACGCCTGCACCACTGGAACAATTTATACCTTGGGAGGTGCACAGACAGGACACGCTGCAGATAATCAAAGTTTTATTTAAAATTATAGAACACTCAAAAATAAACAATATCATATGCTTGGATTTTTGTTGTGACATAGAAAAAGGCTTCCAATTACACTTAAAACCTTCAAGTTTTACCCCAACAAAGTATGCTATGCAGCCAGTCGAGGTGCTCTGAGAAACACTGCTGTCTCCACGGGGCTGGGGTAGGAGGTAGGCTGCGGACATCCCTGCAGGGAGGTGTGCTTTTCCTACTCGGGTGGACGATTTTTCTTCTTGTTGTGGCTCTCAATGGCCCTTCTGAGTGCTTCATCCTGGATGAGATCAGACATTCTCACATCCGTGTGGCTACAGCCAATTTTGGGGCAACTGTCAAGTAGAAGAAAATCACTTAAGTTGGATGCCTTCGGCCTAAACTCTTCTCACATACAAGTATTTACATGAAGACATTTTAGCCACAAGGAGAGTGTTCTAGAAATCGGGACCGATGTGCCCTGACTCATTTATTCACTGAGGGCCTATCTGAGCCTGTCGCTGCCCAGGGCCGAGAGCACAGGAAGGGGTCAAACAGGGCCCACTTCGCCTTCCAGTGAGGGACAGAGATCATCACTAAGTCACCAGGGTGTGTGTGCTGTGAGTTCACTCGCATTAAGTGCTCTGAAGACAAAGAAGCAGGGTCAAGGGACAGAGTGTGGGGTGAGACTTCTCTAGCTGGAGTCAGGGCAAGCCTTACTGAGATCTTATCTAGAACAAGTGCTGCGTGTGGCCCTGGCAGAGGCAGGAGCTGAGAAGGCAGAAGCTTGGTGGCCTGGAGTAAAAGAGCAAGGTCAGTGTGGCTGAGATGCCCGGGGAGAGACGGAGGGCATTTGGAGAGGGTCAGGTGGGCTTTGGATTTTATTTTATTATTAAAATTTTTTTTAAGTTTATTTATTTAAGTAGTCTCTACACCCGACGTGGGGCTCGAACTCATGACCCTGAGACCAGGAGTCGCACACTCCTCCGATGGAACCAGCCAGGCGCCCCTGGATTATATTTTAAATATGAAGAGAACACCCTGGAGGGTTTGAGATAGGGGAAGGATGCGATTTGGTTTATGTTTAGGAACCCCGGCTCTGGCTGCTGAATGCAGAAGAGTAGGAGAGCCCCGCCACGGTGCGGGGCAGGGGGCTGCATGGCCGGGGCTGCAGGCGGTGGTCGGCTTCAGGGTGGAAACAAAACCTCTAGGACTTGCTGTGGGGTCAGAGGCACAGTGTAAGGGAAGAGAAGGGCTGAGCTTCATCAGGGTTGGCCCCCAGCCGATGGGCTCATTGGGGGTACCCTTTATCTCTACGGGGAGCAAGGGGGATGGAGTCAGGAGTCCCAGGTGGTCTATGTTCCCTCTGAAATGCCCACCCGTCCTCCCGGTGGAGAGACTGCGTGGGCTGGCAGAAACTCAGGGGAAAACTGTGGCTGAAGAAATCAGTGTGTGAGTCACCCATGGAAGGGGGGGAGGTACTTAAAGCCGCGGCTCTGTTTAGATGTGGCCCCCTCTGAAGGCAGCGGGCCGGAGGAAGTCACCTGATTTCCTCTCAGCATGAAGCAGACTTGGGTAGGGTAGAGTGCCCAGTGTCTGGAGTTAAGGTGACCTGGTTCTGAATATGGCCAACACCTACTTGCTCCTTATGAGACCACAGGCAACAAATGTTCCCTTCCTGAGCCTCTATGCCCTCAGATTTGAAGTGGCGGCAGAATTCCTATTTCCCAGGGCTACAGGCAACACGGTGCTCAATATTACCCTGCGTCCCCTTCGCTATCTCCTAAGACTAGCATCTCTGACCATCATTCTTCCGATACATTTTAAAGTGGCTGATCTCTCTGTATCATGCATATATCCAATGCATACATGCACGCATTTGTGCACGCACTTGACCAGCTCTGTGCTGGGTTCTAAGCACCCAACTGTGCAATACAAATTTAGACTCCTGCCCACACAGAGCTCTGGCCCAGTGATCTGAGACAACTCTCCGAAAAGCACAGGTATATTAAGACAAAAAATAACAGCTATAAGACAAGATCAAAAGTAATAAATACAAGACAAAAGATAGAAACCAGAAGCGGAAGAAAGCTGATCATGGGAACTCTGATTTGTCCAGTGGTAGGAAGCCCAACTGTTCAACATGAAGGAGAACCGTCTTCTTGGCTGTTCTTTCTGGACCAAGGCATCTTTATATAAGAAAGGCATTAATCAATGTAATAGATAATATGCGTGCTAACAATATTTATTTTTAAAATCATGAAATGTGCCCCATAGGGCAGGGACGTGTATTAAAATGTGACTGTAAAAAGGCCCTCATGGGAAAGAGGATCACGTGGTCTGCCCAACTATGCATCCTTCTGCCCATCTGGCTCTGTGTTGGCGTAAGGCCTGGAGGCGCTTGAGACATGTCCTACACTGGTTTCTCAAAGTGAATTGTTTCTTTAACTGTGAAAGTAAATAGCTGTGATTATGAGAAGGATACGGACACTTTCAAGACTTTAGAAAGGGCATTTTTTCATCACTTCAACTTCTGTGACGCAGAAATGCACCTCAAAGTAGGTCCCTGGGATGACATGTGCTGGGGTCACCCTCACTTCATACTTGTCACTTGGTGAACATGCACTGTGACGGCCGGCCTGGGGTCCTCCCCACTCCCGAGTACCAAGTCTTTAGCCCCGATGGCCGGATGGTGAATAAGCGTAGAGGGGGAAGTGGGGACTGAGGTGGGGAGGACTTCCTGGTGACATCAGCCGCCCTGTCGGTGCGTGAGAGGACTCTGAGCAAGTCTGATGGGATCAACCACACACTGCAGGCTCATTCCTCACAATGGGACAATGGGATGGAGCCCAGGGTGACGTGCGTCCCGAACAAAGAAGTCTGACCTCACCTAAGGGATCAACTCTGGGGGATAGAGGCATTCACCCAAAAGCCCTCCCAAGGGGAGCTGACGGCCTCTTGACACAAACGCAGGCTCAAGAGTGAAAGAGACGTGGGCTCAAGCCTCTTGGCTGTGACCCTCTGGGCAAGTGGCTTTAATTCTCGTGCCTTAGTTTCTTCTGCCATGAAGATGACATAGAACGTGGGGTCGCCAGGAGAAATAAGGAGGGCAATGTGCGACAAGGGTTGAGGCCCTGACTCTAGTCCGCAGCTTCTGCTCCCAAGAAGCCTGTGGAGAGGAGGCAGCCCACTGAGGGTGCTGGTGGGACATGGGCGAGCCACGATGCAAGGCTGCCGTGGCAGCCTGATGAGGCGCGCTCTGCCCAGCCTGAGTGACGGTTCAGGGAAGACTTCCTGGAGGAGAGGTTGATTCGGGAGAGGAGGGAGAACCTTGTTTCTCACCCCATCTCAAATAAACAAACACAAGTTTTTCAGCTACAAAGGGTAAGACAAGGCCGTAATGACATGATACTGAATCAGGGCACTCCTCCTCCGGAGAAATAACACTCTATATAAGCCTTAGTGCACTAATCCCCAGGACGTTCTGGTGAGCAAGTTAGGTGTGGCAACACCCAATCCTAAGCTCTCGAGTCATCGCTGTGCAGGAGTCAGACCTACAGGCCTCGAAGGAGAGACTGGGTCCTCAACTCGGGTCACTGACAGGGCAGAACATTCCATCAGAGCACAGAGCAAGCATGAAAGAGTCTACTGAACAAAGAGAGCCCAGGTCTCAGGGGTCCCAGAAGGCTGCGGGGAACCTTGGCCTCAGTGTCAGCTCTAAAGTACAAGATTCGGAGTCCTGTGAGCTCCTGGATCTGGGTCCCAAGAATTCCAAGGTCCAATCCAGCTCTGGGAGGAGGTCTACGGATACCTCTGGAAGTCTGAGTGGGATGGGTTCCCATCATACCTAAATACACCGAGTAACTCTGTCCTCCCTCCTCTGAGTCTAAAATAACGTGTCACTAAGCGGTGAGGTAAGTAATAACAACACTGACAGTCTTGACCTTTCTAACCCTACTGCGTTCTGGAGTTCCAAAGGAGCTTTCGCTTAAGTGGTTTGCTTCTCCACTGCCAAGAAATGTGCTGGTCCAGGCCTAGGTTGGAATTTCCCCACCGTTTCTGTAATCCTAAGATCCTGGGAGATGCTGTTATTCTTTCTGCTCTGCAGATGAAGACATGGGGGCTCTGAGAGGCGAAATGGCCCGTTGGCCAAGAGTGAACTAGGGACAGTGAGCGCAACACCAGCGCTCCGCTCTTCAACGACACATCCCTACTCAACTTCATTGTACTGCACGTGCTGTTCAATGGGACTGTTGGTTAAACACAGTTCCTGTTCCTCAGCGAAAAAGGAACGACATGACTGTGGAACACTGGAAATATCTTATTACTGGGGCAATCATAAGGCAGCTCTGTTAGGGAGATAACGCACGGCCGTTATTCAGGAAATTGTTTTAACTACTGTATTTAGTGAGGGCCGAAGTCTCCACAATTCTATCCTGACTCAAGCCAGGGGAGAGAGATCTTCGCAGACACCGAAGCATGGCCAGGACGATTCCAGTCAGTGCCCAGTCATACAACGTACCTGGATTTCCAGTCTGACAAAATGTAACGTTAGAGCCATCTAGGAGGAAGGACTGAGATTTCTCAAACTGGATGTGTCACAGGCATTTTTAAACAAAGGGGACCCAGAACTGCTCCTTGGGCTCACATGCATCATGGGAAATGACACTGCTTCATGCTCAGTCAGGAAGCTCTGGAGTAGCTGATGAAGAGGCCCTGAGGTGTAATCTGCTGCCAAGTGCAGCCTGTCTCCAGGACTCTGCCCACAGCCCCGCTGCTCCTGGGACACGCGCCTCCCCTCCTTCTTCCTGTCTCGTCGGGCTACGCCTCAAACGGCTTCCCTGGGGTCTTGTTCCTCTGACTGCCTTCTCTTTTAATGCGTGCAATGCCTTTCTGAGGGTCCACGGGTGCTGAGGGTGAGGCGGTGAGCAGAGCAGGGCTGGCCGCGGGCCCCATGCTGCCCGGAGCCAGGCCACGGTCCTGTCCTTGGTGCTTCTCAGCCGGCTTTCACCTGCCGCCCAGAGCTGCCCCTGGGCGGCAGGTGAGTGGGTTTGCCTCCTCCAGCCATTACCTCTCAGTGACGTCTTGAGCTCAGAGCTCTCTCCCAGGTTCAACACCTCACATTTTCTGGGCCTCCGGGACACTTCCAAATGGCTGTGTCGCTAGGACCCCAAGCTGCGCCTCTCATAATCCTTCCTAAATGTGTTTGTCACTCCTGCCCTCTCTGTTGGCTAACGAGCCCGCTACCCTTCTGGAAATATCCTCCACTCCTTCTTCCTCCCTTCAACTCTCAGTTGCCAAATCCTGCTAGCTGTGCCCCCAGCACGGGCCCCATTCTCATTCCCTTCTGCCTCAGACTGTTGCCTCAGTGAGGCCCCCATCATTGGTAACTTAATCCCCTGCAAACACATTCTCACTGATGCTGTCACCTCATGCCTTGTTTATCCATCTCTTGAATTGTCTTGGAGTAACTTCCTAACCTCCAGCTTGACTCACCTGATTCCCTCAAAACCCTGCAGTGTTGTCTCATGCCTACAGAATAATGGCGGCAAGAATGAGGGTGGCGGTGGTGGGTAAGGGTACCGTTTACTGAGTCTTACCATGGGCCAAGGACTTGAAAGTACTTCACATAGATCGTATTCAAATTTCAAACATACGAGGGAGGCAATTACAATCATTATCATCAATTTATAGATGAGGAAACCAAAGAAATCATGACATTTAACATCTCTATAATGAATCTTGACACCGCTCTCCTTACTGTTCTACTGTTCTTGTCCAGAGCATCCTTCTATTCTCCCTCTCACAAAGAGTAATCACGACCGTACCTTCTGACCACCAAGTAGAACAGGCTCTGAATGGGGCGAGCCTGTTGGCCAGAAGGACTCTTCTTCATCATTCTCTGAAATCCTTCCCTTTTTCAAGGCCCAGTAAAAATACTACATTCTCTCTGAACCTCCCACACTTCTTCCACTTGGACTTAATTGTTATTATCAAGCTATGAGAATCTGCAGTTTGCAGAATCTGCGCTCATGTTATAGAAGCATGACAGGAAAAAGACATTTTTCTAAATGACAAATGTTATTCGTGTGCTTCCAACTAGCACGTACAATTCAAAAAAGCCAAAGGACATTAGAAAGTGGAACATGTAATTAGGAAGATCCTTTTACACGTGAGCCTGTTCTTGAAGTCACCATCCCCATCCTGGGACTTGTGAGAAATGTGCTTTGTTCTCAGTGCCTGCTCTTTCCAAATCTGACTCTGGGAGAATATCATAAACTTTAAGAAAGTAAGAGTTGTGAAACAGAACTATCTGGGAATATCTATTCTCAGCAATTATCATTTTCGCAAATTAAAAGGTTTTTTTTTCAGAGAATGAACACCGAAAAAAGTCAGTAGAAAGGGAAGGCTCAGAAGTCCAGAAACAAAGGAAATTATATTCACAGGGAAAATGGAAGATTCACTAGGGAAATACAACATCTCAATTCTAAGCTGGGACTCAAAACAGATACAAATGTACTCAACACTCTTAATTTTGCAGTCATGAGGGCATTCTTCGGGGACAAAGAGGGTAAATGACTTGACTGAATGACCATCAAGATATCTAGAGTCTCAAATACCCTAGCTCTAAGTCCACGCCCATAGGAGGAGTGCTGGGGAATTCCAATTCTGGGTCTGGACCAGCAAATTTCTGGGTGATGGAGAAAAGAGCCACACATCAAAGTGACTGTTATCAGAAGTCCATTGAGAACTGGTCACACCTGCAATTCCATTCCTACGTCAAATCTGCGATAAGAGCACGAGAAATGCCAAACTGAATTATAGTGAGTCTAGCCAACCCAGGATTCCATGTTATCACAGGAATGGAGCCACGGTCCTCCAAGGTTGTGTGCCAGAGGGGTAGGAATGCGTGGGTGGGGGGTGGGCAGGGGGTGGAAATACATATAAAATACAGGTAAAAGGAAGATTTTCCAAACATTCCAATTAAAAAAATTTTTTTCTCACTGAAGTGATTCATAAATTTACTTGAACCTTTCAGAAAGTTATTTAAATAATTAAAGATATGCAAGGTTTTCCCTGACAATTCAATCTCGATCAAGACCTCTGGATACAAATCTTATCTCGGAACGTTTTAACCAAGTTACCTGTATCGCAGGATGCAAAAGAATTTGCCATTCCTTCTTGTGTAAGTACATACAGAAGGGGAAAAAGAAATCTCTTAGTATCATAGTTCCGCTTAATCTTTTCTCAAGCTATAGCACAATTTCATGAACATTCCTATTAATTAATGATGAAACTTGCACCCAATTCCTTTTTCTCCTGTTTCGAAGGTGTGGCTGAAGTTGCTTCAGCTTCTTCCTGAGCAGACTACTCATTTTTCCGTCGTGTATTGTTTTTCCAGAAAGCCGGCTTCCGTGCTTACACCAAGAGGGAGGTGGGTGGGCTTTAGGGGGGACATGGAAGTGTCTTTTTGTCTAGCGTGGGCACACCACCTCTGACTGACCACCACTGGGAAGGCTCACTTCCCTTCCGGCGCCGACTCACCAGGCCTTTTTCTTCCGCTTGTGCTTGGACTCAATCATGCGCACAATGGCTTCCTCCTCATAGGTGTGGCCACACACTTTATTTTTCACCGGCTTCTTCATTTCCACCTGCAATCAAGGAGACATTCAGCTTTCAGGAATGATAATGATCCACTTCCAGTAACTTCTCCAAGTCACCAATTACTTAGAGCTGTTTTTTCCTCATCTGGGGGCTTCCCGTGCTCAACCTCGCAGTCTCGTGGCTCATTGATCGTAGATCATTGTTGGGGCAGATGGCCACAGAGGAAAATGCAGGGAGACCGTGGCACCAATGTCAGCTGGCTCGTGGGCCAAGAATTTCCTCCTCGATCCCTCAGGGCACGGTTGACTGAAAAGTCTTGCCAGCCCGGGGAACCTCCCCCATAGCCTCCTGGACCTCATCACTTTCCTTTCCTCCCTCCTCACCCGAGATGTGAAATCAAGTTAGAAAGCAAACACGAGTCTTGTGCCTCTATGAAGTGAATTGCTTTGTCTTTCTGGGAAGGAAGAAGGAGACAGTACCTGTGTAATGGGGCAGATGAAGTTGGTCTGACTTTGGGTCACAATCATATCTTCATCAACTCCTTCTGTTCCATCAGCCTCTCTGTCGGCTTGAAGACCATCTAGAGGGGAAAAGGGAAGTCACTGAGCCATGTTGGTCTAACATTGTGCCAAGGACAGGAGGGAATGGAAGGAAGGAATGGAAGGAAGGCAGGAGGTTAATGGTTTCTCAGGGTCTGTTGGGTGGTAGGCAACCTTGCTAGGCACTTGGATGCCCGTTAACTCTTCTGCTCTTAAGAGAATCCTGCCGGGTAGGTAGGATTCTGCCCATTTTTGATAAGGAAACAGACTCAGAGCAGTGAGATACCTTTTTCAAAGAATTAATTTGGGAGGGAGTACTGTCCAGTAATCAAGAGTGTGGCTTTGGAGTCAGAAGGGCCTGGTTATCTCTTTCACTTCCAGCTGGGAGACCTTGGGCTAGTAAGATCTTTTTCGTAAAGCCTCTACTTTCTAGCTTTGTTGCAAAGATTAAAAGAGATGAAAAATGTAGCATGCTTTGCAAAGCCCCTAGCACAAGGAAACATTCAATAAAGGGTAACTACTATTAGCTAGCTCAGGGGTTCTCAAACTTTTTGGTCTTAGAATACTTTTATACTTTTTGATATTACTGAGGACCCCAAAAAACTTATTTGGAGTTATAGTTACCAATATTTGCCACAGCAGACATTAAGACTAGGGATTTTAAAAATATGCATTTATCAATTCATTTAAAAAAACCACAACTCCTGGGGCATCTGGCTGGTTCAGTCGGTAGAGTATGTGACTCTTGATCTCAGGGTTGTGAGTTCAAGCCCCACATTGGGTGTAGAGATTACTTAAGTTAATAAAACTTAAAAAAAAAAAAAAACTCCACTGCATGTTAACATAAATGATATTTTCAAAACTAAAAGTAATTATATTTTCCAGAACAACAATAAAAGAGTTTGAGATAAGAGTGGCATTGTTTTTACATTTTTGAAAATATCTTTACTGTTTTGCTTAATAGAAGATAGTTGGATTTTGAGGGGCACCTGGGTGGCTCAGTGGGTTGAGCGTCTGACTCTTGATTTCGGCTTGGGTCGTGAGATCAAGCCCTGCATTGGGCTCTGTGCTCAGCAGGGAGTCTGCTTGAGATTCTCTCTCTCCCTCTGCCCCTCCCCCCCCACTCTCCCTCTAAATACATAAATAAATAAAATCTTTAAATAAATAAGAAGATAGTGGGATTCTGGTATCTGTCTATTCATTCAATCTGTTGTGATGTCATGTTATGTAGCCTCTGGAAAAATACACTTATGGAAAGATAGAGTGAAAAAGACAAGTGACATCTTAGTACTATTATGAAGATAATTTGGACCTCGTGGGTACCCGCAAAGGCCTTGGGAGAACCCTAGGGTCCCTGGCCCACACTTTGAGAACTGCTGAGCACATGCATGGTAAGGCTGCCTTTGGAGAGCCTATGTGATTCTGAAATTTATGTTCTTTTCATTTCATCACACTTGCTCCTTACTGAGAGCAAACGGATGATGGATGGCTTCTGAATGGGATAATGAGACTAAGTATCTCATGTGAAAGCCTTTCTTTCTGGAGCAGGGAGACATCATTTTGCACAGACATCAAAGATCAATAGCTTTTTAAATGTAAGTGTTGACAGTGTCTTCCTTCCTCTTTCTCCCCTGGCCCCCCCTTTCCTGTCCTTACTGCCTTTTCTCTCCCCTTCCTTCTTTCATTCTGGCAAAATAACATCAATGATAATAATTGCTTTGTTTTTAATGTGGGAGAACCCTTGTCTCAGGTTCAGATGGTCCTGCACACCGTTCTGTTCCTAAAACTGACGGCCCGGGCCTCCCACCTTGGCCAGATGGAATGCCTGTCCAGAAAAGTACCACTGGGGGCAGGAAAAGAGCCACAGAACGCTCGTTCAAGCTCACCCAGTGAACTAATGGCTGGCACCAGGGATTCTGCCCCTAGCTACTCTGTTTTTGTAGGGGTTTCACCTTGTTTTACAGACTACATGTCAGCTTCTTGTGTTTTCCTAGAGAAATGTCCCTCAAAGCAGCTCTCATTCCTTGAAGAAGGCAGGAGTGGAGACCTCAGAGCATAGGACTTCCCAGGCAGGGCATTGTTAACCATTGGCCACTCAGGTACTGTGCCTTCTAGCTTTTCAAGGACCTGTAAAAATGTCTGAGCCCTTGAAAATCATTTGTTGGCTTCAGAACAGGAGAACCACAAAACTGGATTAATAAATGAAAAAGGTTGACAAAATGTAATGTTAGATGAACTTCATTAATTGCTGACTTGGGGGGTGCCTGGGTGGCTCAGTTGGTTAAGGGTCTGCCTTCAGCTCAGGTCATGATCCCGGGCTCTCCGCTCAGCGGGGAGTCTGCTTCTCCCTTTCCCTCTGCCCCCCCCACCCCCACACCAGCCAACTTGTGCTCTCTCTCTCTCAAATAAATAAATAAAATCTTTAAAAAAATTGCTGACTTGGTAATCAAAAATATTTCATTTGGAAGCAATATGTAGGCTGGATTTAGGTTTGAGCTTAATAATTCCCAGGTATGCTAAGATAATTGCTGATAAATAAATAGCCAATTATAAGTTACTTGTAACCAACCTATGTCCAAAGCAAAACTATGAAGATATTTTCAAAAAATTCTGTCGGCAATAAAAGTATATTTAATGTGGAGGTATGTTTGCTGTGATGTGGGATGGGACCTATGAAGGGTTTTTGTGCGTCCCAGGACCCATCTTTTGTATTCACAGAGCGAAGAATTAGACTCCTAGAGGAGTCCTTCATCAACCCAGTGGTTGCTCACAAGGGCTCAGGAAAGGTGGACAAGGAGCAAAGTCAAGGAGCAGAGCTAAGAGCGTTCTGTCTCTTTAATTCACTTTCTAAAACCTCCTCCTGTGGGCGGCTACTGCCAACTTCTGATTGTGTGTTTGGTAGTCAAAATTCAGGTCCCTCTTTGTCCATTTCTTACACAGCTTCTTCTGAGCTGATGGCAGATTATTTTTTTCCCTAATGGCATTTTTCTGACTGTAGATGTGATACTGTAGAAGTCACCAGAAACTCTGTTAGATGAATAACAGAGTTCTGCCAATGGGAAAGGCTGTGGGTTTGTTTTTTATTTTCTATTTTTAAATGTAAAAGGTAGAGGAAGAAGCAAAGCACAGCTCGAATGCAATGGCGACCACTAAGGAAGGCTGAGTGGAGAACTCAGAAACTGTAGGTGGCTATCAACATCCGTGATCATGAAAGAAGGTAACAAAAGTAAGACGGAGGAAGAATGCCAACAGTGAGTAATAGTTCACGGACCAGGAGTCTAAAAAGAGAAAGATCCTCAATAGCTAAACCTCTCTTGAGATAGAACATTTCCTCACCCGAAATCGATATTTATAGAAAGTGATATTAATGTTGGGATCTCTGATGTGCTAATAGAAGGTCACATCTGGCAGTAAATATCAGTCACACTCATTTAACTGACCCAAAGATAAGACTTTTTGATAAGCTTGGTAAAGGAAGACTGGAGAGAAAAATATAGATCATCTACTAGAACCATGTAAGTTTTATTTATTTTTTATTTTTTTAAGATTGTATTTATGTATCTGACAGAGAGAGACACAGCGAGAGAGGGAACACAAGCAGGGGGAGTGGGAGAGGGAGAAGCAGGCTTCCTGCTGAGCAGGGAGCCCGATGCGGGGCTCGATCCCAGGATCCTGGGAACGTGACCTGAGCCGAAGGCAGACGCTTAACAACTGAGCCACCCAGACGCACCACATAAGTTTTAAAGCTGAAGTTATCTACCCTAATTCTCTCAAACACCTGAGAAATCTGAAATCTAAAGACATTATAGATTTTGTTCAAAGGTAGGCAGGGATTTAGTAAATCAGCACACGGCTGTGTTTTCTTGGCCTGCTTAATTTGAAGCCTAAAACCAGTGTGTAGGTTCTGGGAGCCACCCTTTCCTCCCCCAGATTATTATTTTATTAATAACAGCACCTCAAGTTTACCGTCTTCTACATTGTAGCCACTGTACTGAGCACTTTAAATATATTATCACATTTAATCCTCGCAAAGTATCCTCTGGTATAGGCCAGAAAACTTAAGCCTCACAATATTTTTAAGGCAACAGTAGGAAATAGCGATATTATAATAAATAATAAATAAATAAATAAATAAGTGGATTAAATCAATTTAATCATTATTAAAGAGATCACACTTTTCCTTATTATAAAGTGAAAAGCAAGAAAATTAGTCATATTGCGTTCCACGTACACACACAGGGTATGTTGTTAGAAGTACATGTCGGCTGTCAACTTGTGATCTGGTGGGCAAATCTCAAATCCCCCCCTTCTGTCCCTGCCTGGGAGGGAGGGTACCCAAGCCACGTGCAGACGGCGTAAGTGCAGACAGGACTTAATGTTAGAGAGGTACCCATAAGGGATGTGTCAGGGTGTGAGTGAGTAACTTGGACGTGATTGCTTCGGATGTCATAAAATGAACGTGAAGAGGAAAGAGAAACCACAGAAATGCTTGAAGTAGTAACCAAGTGCACAAAGAATTCCAGAAGTCTATGAATATTCCCCTGGGATGTAAAGTTAGGGGGTAGAGAGGGCATCTGTTGAACCCCAAGATGTGGGTTCATCATCAGTCAGTTATGACGGAGAATGAAGAGCTAAACGGCTCTGCCTTCAGTCGTCCCCAGTCAGCCATCATCCTTCTAGCCGCTCAAGCCAAGACTTTTGGAATTATTCTTAATTACTCATTTTCCTTCGTTCCCCACATCGAGCCTTACTGGCAAGTTCTGTTGACTGGTTCTAAACTATATTCCCTAAGTCTAAATCGAGTAAATCTAGCCCCTTCTCTCGATTTCTACTATATCCCAGTCCAAACAACTACAGCCTCCTGCCCAGACCTCTGCAGTAGCCTCCTACCTAGAATCTCTGCTTTGAAAAGGGTCGTAATGCTCCCACACTCGCTTCCTGCAGTGGCGCTCACAGCCAACCTCCCCAACCAGTCTCCCTCTCACCCACCATGCTGGACTCACACTGGTCTTTTCTCTGTTTCTGGAACATGCCACTCTTTCTTGTCTTTGGGCCTTTACACTAACCTGACTGGAATGTTCTTCCTGCAGATCTTTGCTTTTCCTACTCCTTCTTGTCCTTTTAAAATGTTCATTTTAGGGGCGCCTGGGTGGCTCAGTTGTTGAGCAACTGCCTTCGGCTCAGGTCATGGTCCCAGGGTCCTGGGATCGAGTCCCACATCGGGCTCCCGGCTCAGCAGGAAGCCTGCTTCTCCCTCTCCCACTCCCCCTGCTTGTGTTCCCTCTCTCACTGTGTCTGTCAAATAAATAAATAAAATCTTTAAAAAAAAAAATGTTCATTTTAGTGTTATCTCTCTGGAGAGGCCTTCTCTGATGTCCCAAGCTAAAAGAGGCCACCCAGGCATGCTCTCGCACATTACTGGGTTGTGACTTCACAAGGCACAAATCCATAAGCGCTGTTTTCGCCTATCTCCCTCCCTTCCTCCTTTCCCCTCCCCCCGTTCTCTTCCCGGAAAGCAAGGACTTTGTTGTCTTGCTCACTGGTGTTTCCTAGAGTCTAAATGTCCTTGGCGTGTAGGAGTAGTTCAATAAACATCTGATTAGTAAAGCGCTTCATCTGACAAGGCAAGGGTGGGCATATTTTTCACCAGGATGTACTTAACATATTTAATAGAAGTGGCAACACATACACACACACACACACACACACACATCCTCGCACAATGATGATTTTTATAGCTTTTAAGCAAATAGCAGAGACTACTTCACTCCAGCTTGGGGTGCAGCCTTGGACCCTGAATTACATGTCAAAGGCAGGAAGTAAATATAAGTTTTACAATTATAGTAGGCTGTGTGGTAATTATAAAGGAGAGTCCAGACATGGTCTTGTGGTCAGAAAATACATTTGGTCCTGGCCACACACAGCCCTAGCATTAGTCATTTGTCTGTCTTCAGGCATCCCAAATTTGGCTAACAGTAAGACAGCTTTATGCCAACTGGGAATAAAAGTTGATTACTGTGTGCTTTTTCAATTAACCCTGAACATTTTTCTAAAAGTACTTTTCTCTTGAACGTTAGTAGCATATGAAGAAAATACTTTACAAATATTTCCTGCCTGCTTGAAATGCTTATTGCCCTGTCCAGATTACTTTCCTTGCACGATTCTAGTACAGCATATTTGGAGAGGCTGAGCCGGCACAGGGAAGATTTGGGGGGCCTCCCTAATTGGGCAAAAGAACACAGCTAGATAGCTACAGCATTTCAAACTGTTTCTGCACATGGGTCTAGGCCAATTCCTGACTGTTTCTCCTGCCCCATAACCTGTAACCTACGGCTGGGTCTAGGAGTGGCCCCACCTGTGAACTAGGGCTGAGACTCTAAGTAGAAAAAGAAGTATGTCAGCACACCCAGTCCTTTCGGCTTGGAATTACGAGCAGTGTGTGTGTCTGTGTGTGTGGTTTTGTGGTCCACTCCACTGTACTACTGATTGTCCAGCATTGTCTCTCAGTTTCTTCCTGAGACAGGTGGCCTGTCCTGAGCCCACTAGCTGTTTGGTTGGGCCAACCTGCCACTGAACAAACGGATTCCTAGTTTCCAACAGTCTCTGGCTCTGGTTCAGACTCTGTGTGTGTGTGTGCGCAGCTTTTGCAGAATTAAGATGCAGATCGTGTCCAGAGAGGGTCTACATAATTAAAGATTTCCAAGATGTCATAACCTTCACAGGACGGCAAAATTCAACAAAGACTGAATTGATACAATTCAATCAGAACACTGGCTAGAACATAATAAGGACCTAGTAAATGTCATGTATCATATAATATATATTTATTATAATCAATGTTACATACTTATATAATTGTAAATTGTTACTGCCATTATTATTTTGACCACTACCATGTGCCAGGTACTGTCCCTGGTGTTGGCAAAGAACAGTCCTTGCCCTCAGGGAGCTCAGTCACAAGGATCTTATATATATAATACAAAGTAGTCTTGGGAGGATTATGCATATACAAGATACCAGCAAAAAAGCTCCCAGGATTGAATAGGGTTTGCCTCTCTGAGAAGCTCATATCTGATCTGTATCCCTGAGAAGGTACTTTCAACCTACATTTCTGAAGCAATTCTGCTGCCCCCCCTTCAAAGTGAGCATTTCACTCATAAGCCACCTCAGGTCAACATTCTGACCAATGTTCTTCCTTTCCTTGGCTGTAATCTGTATTCCTCTCAGATTCTATGTACTTGGAGAAGCTATCCAATCCAACCCAATCCAACCCGGTCCCTGCAATGAAGCTCCTTCTTTGAAATCCCGTAACACCTGCTGTCTGTACTGTATTCTTAGCTTGAACTTCTTCATTCTTCAGTTGTTTCATGGAGATAGAAGCTGTTTTCCAAGTAGGCCGAAAGCTCCTTGAAGAGAAGCACTGTGTGTTCAAGTCAAGCCAACTCAACGCAAGCTGCATTTATTGAACATCTGCTCTGTGCCAAACACCACAAAAATGCCAGGCTCAGATGCGGAGAGGATTAAGATCAGGTCTGGTAGGAGAGACAGATACAAATACTAACATTTTGCACAATTAATGTAATCATAATAATGTGTTTTGAATAAAGTATGCAAGTAACCTAGAGGATCTCTGAAGGTGGGGTGAGGAACGAAGATGAACCTCCAGGAGAAAGTGATGACCAAACCAGATTCTTCTGGGAGGTAAGAAGTGGGAACTACTGTAATTAGGAACGTGGGCTCTGAAGACAGCCCGCCTAGGTTCAAATCCTGGTTGCATCGCTTTATTAGCAGGGTGCTCTTGGGCAAGTTATCTTTTCTTTGCTTCAGACTTCTCAGCCGTCAAATGGAGCTAATAATCATACCTACTTCATGGAGCTGTATGAGGATTCAATGAGTTGATCTATGAAAAGTTCTTGGAACTTGGAATGGTATCTGGCAAATAGCAGGTGATCAGCAAATACCATTATGATTATTAATATTATTATTATTCAGAATTCCCACAGAGCTAGCGTAGAGTGGGTGTGTGCAACATATATGCTCAATTAAGTAAAAATCATGTGCTATGGAATCACCCCAAGAGAAACGACATGACCGTCCAATCCAGGACTCGAAATGGGATGAGCGCTTCCATGCCCCAGGGCATAGTGAGGCCTGCACAAGCCCACTTGTACTTGGCTGACACAGCACTATCGACATCTTCAATCTGCTGTCCGCTTTCACTTCCATGGCTCTTTCAACACACCCTCCCAAGATCTTGAAAGCAAACCGAACGAACAGTTTCAGATTATTTCTTCCAAGTGAGCTGACATTTTAATAAGATGGACCCCTTCACATTATCATGTACTTGTTAATTTACCTACTCTTGTTTTGGACATATCCTTTGTCCTCAGCTGACATCATGTGTTAATTTGCCTCTATTTATTTAAATACAGTCAAAATATGGCATATGTCAAACTATGAAGGTTTTATTTATTTTTTTAAAAGATTTTATTTTATTTGAGAGAGAGAGCGAGAGAGCGCCCACGAGCGGGGTTGGGAGGCAAAGGGAGAGAATCTCAAGCAGACTCCCTGCTGAGTGTGGAGCCCGATGTGGGGCTCAATCCCAGGACCTTGAGATCATGACCTGAGCCGAAGTCAGATGCTTAACCAACTAAGCCACCCAGGCGCCCCACAAAATATGAAGGTTTTAAAATAACAGAACCCAGTGCATTGTACCAGTGGGGCAAAAACCAATCCGTCAAGATCTGGTCATACGGTATCCATTTTAAGCCAATAAATACTGAAAATCTCCCCAAACTCTGTACTTGCATTTAGTGCTTCTTATAGGATAAGGTTTATAAATGATCTTCTCTAGGTTACCAAGCAAAATCAGGGGACCTAATGTACACATTCTATTTCTTTGTTTTGGGCAATTAACTAGAAAACCACAGGATAGGAAAAGCCTGACTAGCTAGCACTGGGAGGGTCTACAACTCTTATTAGTTATTCAGATCCATGGTAGAGTACGAAGCAAGCACAGATCAGAAGGTGGGAAATCCCTTTCAGGCTCATCTGATGTATTCTTTATTTTGGAGGGTTGGAAATACCACCCATCCAGGCATCCAAGACGGTACATGAGATTTGTTCAGAGATGGGAAAGGTCCCATCTCTGTCTTAAAACTTTAAACGAACTTCACTCTGTCTCTTCCCCTCTGTTCTCACTGCTTCTGTCCTAATTCAAGCCCCTGGCATTTCCTATTTAGAATATTACAAAAAGTTCTTCATTCGTCTCTCTGCCTCAGCCTCTCTGCAATCTAGTCCCCCCACTCTCGGTAGTTATCTTTCTAAATCCATGGCCTCCTAAACGTGACAAGACTTCATTAGCTGGCCCAGAGCATCTTCGCCTCCTTCTGCCATCCACCTCAGTCCCATTCCGCATATCCACCCCAAACTGATGACTGCCCACACTTGCCGTGGTCTTCTGCACCTCTGCTAGCCCTTCACCGAGCAACCTCTGACTACTCTTCAAAGTCAGTATTTCCTCGGTCAAGTCCCAAAGCAGATGTGATTCCTCCTTCAGCCTCCCGAGTGTCTTTGTACACATGGTGATCATCTGTTTACTTCTCTACCCTCCTCTCACACTGAATTCCTTAAGGGAAGGAACTCTGCCTTATTGATCTTCGTATTTTCAGGGAGTCCAGGCAAGGTGCAAGGACTTAATAAATGTTCAGTGAACGGTCGGTTGCTGAAACAATTGCTTTGACTATTATAATATAGAAATTGATAAGATGAAAACAGTGAAGAAGACTGTTTTGAAGGCAAATAGTGTGGAATAAGACAACCTGGTCCTTGATCTAATTACTAATTTTCCAGAAGGGGGCCATAGGACACTGCCTAGGTCATGCCACTCTATATTTTGTGTTCCATGTCTGTGCAAAAGCAAATTACCAAAATGCAAGAGGACAGAGGTCATATTCCAAGAAAGAAATCATTCCACATGATTGGTTCTGATTCTGTCTGCCCCAAGCCATCTACGTTCATAGGAAAGTATAACAATCAGTCATCAAATGTGAAAATTATCTTGCATTTGTTGAATTTCCCCAGGTAGGGCAGAGTGTCCATGCAATCATGTTCAAGTCCAGCAGTTCTTATAACAGAGCAACACTGGGGAAATCTCCTTATCTGACGGACTAAATTTAACTGAACTATGGCATCACCACTCACAAGATCTGATAGTTATTGAAAACGATCTTTACTGTCGGAAAATGCTTATGTTATAACATGCGGTGGAAAAATGAGCTTCAAACTATATATGTAGTATGATTAATTAATTTTGAAAAATGGGATACAGAAAAAAGACTGAAAGAGAATGACACAAGAATGTCCCTCATGTCCCTGTGAGCGGATGATACAGGAATCAGGGAAGACATCTAAGATTTCTGAAGAATAATTATCTAGCTCTCACTTTCCATATCTAGCACTCTTCATGAGACCAAGTAATATGTATGAGATACGTGGAACTGACAGCAATGGGGACGGGATGGATTTGTTTATTTGATTTGTCAAACTGAAACAAATTATGAAATCAAGTCCAGAGATCATAACATTAAAAAAAGGAACTTTAGAGTTTATACTTGCTCAACTTTAAAACTGCAGAGTTTCAATTTTGGGTAACACAGGGACTATGACACCATTGCAAGCCCTGGTATTTTCTAGCTGTATGATCCTAACAACATTTGTACTATTTCAAACTTGTCTGCTCCCCTACAAGGCAATAATACATGGCAATTTCATGTCTATCATATCTTTTCCCCCTGGCCTCTCATTTCAGAGCTCCAGACAAAACAATAACCAAATACCTGAATAGAACAGGAGGCTTTAATAATAGAATAAAGCTGGGGCTACTATCGTACTTTGTTTTATAAAGTTTCTCAAAATTCAATGACATTTGTATCCCCCAAGGATAAGAGATGAAGAGCCACGGAAGGCATCCATTTAGGGAGAAAGCTCAGAAAGGGAAGCTCTTGTGTCACCAAGTGACGCCAGGCCTGGAGTTGGATCACATACCCGATGGGGTTGTTACAAAATGCCACAGCATCTTGGTGATAATTAAATATGCTTACTTTTCCTTTTTACTTGCATTTGATGAGGAGTACCAACATTTATTTTTGATACATTTAAAAATTCGTTTTTTATGATGGCACAATGTAGTCATGTTAAAAAAAAAAAAAGACAGAAGAAAAGAAAAAAATAATGAACGAACAATCCCCAAAGTGTACTCAATATGGAAGAAATTTAAAAAAGGTCAGAGCCTGAGGGTCCAAATCTAGTGAGGCTTAACGATGCTGTCAGCAACAAAGTCAGCAAAGCCACCCAAATGTAGCTCAGCTCCCCAGCTTGCAGAGTGCTCGGAGCCAATCAGGGCAGGCCTAAACTTCCAACAGTAATGAATCCATAGACGCTCTGGTCGGCCTGGACATCTGTTTTCAGTTTGCAGGGTCTTGTCTGAAGTTAGTCTAACAGAAAACATACCAAAAAAAAAAAAAAGCCTGCCAAGTGGAAAGAAGAGAGAGGGAGAGAAAGGGAGGAAGAAGAAGGGGAAGAAGAAGGAGAAGGAGGAGGAGGGGGTAGGGAACGGAGGGAGGAGGGAGGAAAGGGGGAGAAGCAGACAGACAGGAAGGAAGGAGCTAAGGGATGTGGGAAATCTTCAATACCACAGAGCCCAAGGAAAGGCACCTCCACTTACATACCCTAGCACCAAGTCCTGGCCCATAAGCCTTCCTTCCTCTCCCCACATACCCCCCCCCACCCCCCCCCCCCCCGCCCTCCCCTTCCCCCCTCTTGCAAACCTTCCCCGCATGCAAAGGAAGACATGGATCAGCTTAGGACATAGCTCTTGTGAATGTGTACAATAGATCTGAGTCATTTGTTCATTTTGTAAACATGAAGAAATCACACTTTTAAAACTTCCTCCTTCATGACATTCGTAGCACTTGATGATATGCTTAGCATGGAACATTTACCCTTTTCCTTACCCACACCCATAGTGTCAAGAGGGACAGAGTTTCTCTCTCACTGAGAGCTCATATACTGCAGGGCAGGTGGCAAGAGGGAGCCGGAGAGGGAGGAAGAAGCAGCATTCAGAGCACCTGTGGTGTCCATGAGTCTAGGCCGAGCCACACAGGAACACAGAGAACTGAGGAGCGGCTCAGGAGAGTGAATGCCTTCCTTTGGGGAACCTTCCCACTCAGGGACCCCACCCCCACCCCCACCCTGGACACTTAACACATCATAGGTAATTATCTGTTTATGTCACGGTCTCCCGCAACTCAAAACCAGGGACCGCTTCTGTTCATCTCTGTATCCCTAGTGCATGGTGCATGGTAGGGGCTCAGTGTCAGGACATGGAGTTCAATCTTAAGGGGTCCCTGGTGGCTCAAATATTGTTCTGTTCCTTGCCTAGCTCTTTTGCAGAGAAGGGTTTCAATGCACAACCCAGAGAAGAGTTCTGTAAGGCGTGGACTTCAGGAGGGTGGGTCAAGCCCAGATGTAGGTACCACTTGGCTCTGCCATAAATTGAGGGATAGGTGTTAAATTTCCTGGAGGCTGCCACTCTTCGTGTCTATTTCGTTAGGACACGGGAAGAGGATTTAAAATGCTTTGCCCTCATTAGAGGAAAAAACCTAAATGCATCAAAGCAGTAACAGAAACATCTTGGGTAAGGAGATAGTTTCTGAAAGCACAAAGCAGGGTGACTGGATGATCTTGGTTTTCATTTTCAAAGCCCAGGGGGAGTCAAGTCTCTGCACTCCAGTGTATAGTCCACATCCATTCATAAGCTCCGGAAGATCCCATTAATGTGAGTAAAAGAAGAGAGTGGTCAGCAGGGACAAGACAAAGGAAGTAAGGAAAGAGAACAAGAGGAGAAATGAAGGCTCTCGGGACCTGCTTTACAAACTCAACAGAAAAATATAAAGATCTCAAACAACTCCCCTTCTGAGCTGAGGACTATGCTGTGGGCTTAAAGCCACACTCTCCAGCTAGGAGCGGGGGTCTAATCTAGACTGGGGGTGAGTGGCGAGAGAGCACCAGAGTGGTCCATATCCCCCAACATCGCAGGACAAGGTTATCTTACAGCTCTTCATTGCCCTGACTACAATTCTCTTCCTTTGCTAAAAAAGGTCTCTTAAGACAAAAGAAAAACATGGTGGGCCTACTGGTTGGGTGACTGGAGAAGCCTCTCTCTCACTCTGACACCCTTGACCATGAGGCCCTCCAGGGTAAAGGGAGCAGGGGATTCAAGAGCGAGTAAAGGAGGCAGCCTCAGACACTTGAAGGGAGAACATCAAGGAGGCAGAGAAATTACGTAGGGGAGGTAATGAGCACACTAATTATAGGGGTCATAATGAGGAGCAATGGAATGAAATTAAGGAAAGGAAAATGTTAATTGTCAGGAAAAACTTTCTTGGGCCCACTGAGGGAGAGGTGAATTTCCCGTACTCTTCACACGGACCGGAGGCCATTCAGCTTAACAAAGCTGGTTCAAAACGAGCTAGAAATAATTTAGAGGGAATTTTATTTTTGTTACCAAAAGCAGACTAGGTTACTTGATGACACACAGAGGCCTCTTGTATCTAATTTTATCACTTTGTTCTCTATTCTAAATTAAATAGTAAAGTAGCAAATGATAAAAAAGCCTATGACTCTTTCATTCCAGAAATATGATTCAACATCTAAGGAGATCAAAACTGGCAAAGTGAGAACAAGTAAGAAGAATGGAATACAGTCAAACATGCTTCAATTTACAACAGATTTACAGAGACCTAACTACAAAGGAATACTAAAAATAGGGCTTGTTTCTCCTACTTTCCAGAACAAATTCAGTTACTGTTATTTTTCAGAATTGATACCAAGATGGCAATTAAACCTAATCACTGTCAGGAGCCGGTAAAGAGCTTTAGCTTTCAAAGTTGAACCCAGTTTCATAATGACATCGAGTAGCATTCTCAGTACAGTTGGGATAGCTGAACCCTGGAGACTACAGAACTGGAGGCTTAGGGTCAGGAGTAAAACGTAAAGAAAATGTCTTTTCTCTTCCTCATTTAGGAGCCCAAGGTGTGATTCATGCAACTTTCATCTGGTAAATATCTGCCAAGCTCCAGATTTCCTGGGCCCAGAGGATAGGAAGGGGGGGGGGCTGAAACAGACAAGTAAACACATGCCCACAGCCTAGTGTGCTGCCCCACAGCATGGCTGTGAGCATGGGGGGGGGGCCACGGGAGCCCAGGGGGGCTTCCACACGGGACTGCAGGGGGCGACAGTGGCGCTGAGAGGAATCCTGAAGGAAAAGGAGGTAAGATGAGCAAAGGCCAAAGTGTGAGAGAAAGCGTGCTTGCCTTTCTGTTCTTCTCAGTGACTCCGATCACAGGGACAGATCTACCCTGGCATGCACGTTAGAACAAATTAAGCAAGAAAAGCATTTTAAAGTCAGGTGTTCTGATATTACTTGGTATGTTCCCAGTATTCTGTGTGACTGAGAAACGCTGGGGGAGAGGAAGCTCGGAGTGGATGGGACACACGCAGACCTGAATGACACAGGGACTGCGAAGCAGTGACCAGTGACCCTTCTGCAGCAGCAAGGTGTCAGGGCACTTTTGGAAATTTATCCTCTCCGTTATGTGAATTACAAACATGTAACATTTTTAATAAGAGCTTAGGGTAAGTCGTATCTGGTGACGCTCTGTGCCCTCCCCAGTTTGTCTGCTCATCCTTGCCCTTCATGTCAACTATAAATTCAGGGCTAGAGCTATAAATACATTTTCAGAGAATCCTTTAAAAACCTTTGGTCTGATTTCAAATCCTAAGATGTCTTAAGCACTGGGATGGCCTGATCGAATCCTTACCAAAAAAAACTTTTCCATAAACATTCAATTTCACCATACATACTCTATTACTCCTGTAATACATTTCACTTATTAAAATTCGACTACTGACAACAGACACTGTATTTTGAAAGGACAGATAGCCCGCAGGCAGATTTAAAAGTAGAGTTTACAACACTCAGGGCTTTATAATGCAGGCTTTCATCTTGTACAATATTAACTATATAATTGCTAACTTGATTTTTCTTTCTTTTCTGTATTGCTTCTGAGACTCTGATGGAATGTTCGCTGCCATTGCTAATGAAATTCAGAAAAGGACCATCGGTTTTTTTACTCTGCTTGGGAATTTTGATGCAATAGATATTTGCACATTGCTGTCAGAACAAATAAGATTCCTTATTCCTACGTGCAAAGGGAACATGGCTTTTCAGAGGAAAAGTGAGAAGAAAAGTCAAGCAAAGGGGACTTTAGGAAATCTGGCAGGAAGAAACTTTTGTGTTCTGTTGATCTGATTGTATGAGAAGTATTTTCAAGAGCTTTTATATAATAGGCAAATTTTCTTTTTTTCAACAAACATCTAGGGTAGAAAAACACAATGCCTCTAAGTCAACTGTTTTGCCAATCACAAGAAAACAGTAGTTTGGTGGAAAGTGCACGGGAATGACTGGCAGTTCCCAGCTCTGCCACCAATCAGCTATGTGACCCGGGAGGCTGTGCCACTTATGTGTTGTTTTTGACCTTGTTCTCTCTACTACCTGAAAAATAGGAGGGAGAGGGCAGAGTCTGCAGTCTCAAAAACCTATCCGTTTTTAATCCTTTATTCAGAATTTTACCCAGAGAGGAATCAGACTATGGGTTTCATTGAATATTTAGGTGGCCAACTCAAGTGACTCCTCACACTGATCTCAAGGTTAACTTGTTGCTTTCAAGAGTCAATCTATTTGCAAACCAAACTTGCACAACATCCTGACTTATGTTACAGAAATAAGTGGCCATTAATAACCTAGCAAATACAATTTGGATTTTAAGTGATGAAAACATGCTTCACTAGGACCAACATTAAGTATAAATTGAGCAACAGAGATGGTCACCCAAGTACAGCAGGTAGGTGCAATGTGGTTATTACTTACATTTTGAAAATTGTATTCAGGAAACCTTATAATCACAGCATTATTTTACAAGAGTCAATGGACTACAAAGAAGAATTATGTTCAGACCTGTCATAGACTTAGAGGAGGAGGAGGGTTGCAAGTCAGCAACAGTAACAGAAATTAAATTGGTGGCTGGAATATGTTTTCCCAGTGAGATGAAGCAGACTTCTTACTGAGCCATGGACTCTTACCTTTAAAGCAAAAACATTTGCCCATTCTTCTTTTCGTTCCTCATTATTGCAAAACCCTCATATAGACTAACCCCATTTTTCCAAATTATAATTATTTTTTCAAAGGCTCCTAGGAATTAGTTGCAATTCATGCAAACTCATCATCTCACAAATATTAAGTAGACATCAGTCATTGAAAAGGGTGAGATCAGAGCTGGGGACATTATTACTCTTTGTAGATGGCCAGACCATGGTATTAGCTGGGGCAGAGGATTCCCTTAGCTTCCAGGTGACTTGCTGGTGTAAATGTCTATGTTGCCAACAGGACCAACAGCTGAAAAATATGAAAAACCACACACTAGAGCCAGTGTTTTTCTGGGAACTATTATTTAAAGATGCACCAACCTGGAAGCCCAACCTAGTCTTACAAAGAATTTTCAAACAAGGAACTCACATTCCCCAGAAGAGCGACCTGCATGCAGCTAATATTTAATCCTCCCTGTTGCAGACAGTAAAATGCCACCCATGGCAAATGAAACTGTGTTACTGATCATGTGAATTTCCTTGCGGTCTGCTTCTCCCATTTCCTGTTTCACTCCACAAGACCACCAGGGGCCTCCTCACGGCTCTGAGTCCCTTCTGATCCTCACCAGCCTTCCACTGCTTCTGACTCTGCACATGACCAGTGCTCCCCTCTGCCCCGTGCCCCGTTTCTGACTGAGGCAATGTGCAGTGCAGAGGGGCGGGGGGCTCAGAGTCACAGCGAGGGGAATCCTGCCTCCGCCCCCCCCAGCTGTCTGATCTTAGGCGAGTCACCACCAAGATCCCTGAGCTTTCGTTTCCTCATCTGTAAAATGGGACTGTTGTAAGGAATGAGTATTTAACTGAGTGCCTAGTTTAATTTAATTGAGTCATGGATTATTTAATGTACTCAGCACATAATGGTCCCTTTCCCTGCCCCCCTCTCCCCTTCCCTTGTATTCTAAGATACTGGATGTGTCTGCTTTTACCTTCTGCCTCAACTCTGTCTTTCATATCTTCTTCAAAACTACTTCAATGACCCATTCCTGCTGGCGCTGGGGTCCTGCCGGACTTAACTTTTGTCTTCCTGCATTACCAGGTGCTGTGTGATAATATATGACCTCTCCCAGTGGGTCATTTTCCTAGTCCTGGCTATTCACTTCCTTGCTAGAGTGTCTTAGCCCACACAGAGCCATAAATGATGTTCTCTGAGGACCTATCTCCCCCAGTGCCACCACAGTTGTTTAGATGACACATCAATCTACCTACCTACTTTGAACTTTCCCCTTTGGTGGAGCAATACCTGGTTCTCAATCTTAAACATCCTCAATCATCAGTAACTCTTTTTATATATGGCACATGCTTATCTTTCTTCTGTGAGCCTTCCTCTTTTCATTCTCACTGGGTCACGTCACCATGTCAATGATCTGCCAAATAAGCAATCGCTAGTCATTTTCCACTTGTCCTTTTTTGAGCATAATTTGGATGACTGCCAGAGCTTGCGCTCCCCCCCGCCCCAACTTCCTCCCCAGCCCCTAGCCTGTGAAATATTCCTCATTTTGCTCCTTTCTTTGTTTAGAGATAAAAAGGGAAAATGTTAGTTGCCTCCTGGCTGGCTATCTAGAACTTTCCTCCCAATAGTCTCAGAGAGGCCTCACGGAGGGAGACAATACGGGTTTAAATCTTGCCTCCCTCAGTGCCTCTCTGTTACCTAACTTTCCCAAGTGTGTTTCCTCATCCACGAATGGGAAAACAACACCTGCCTGGTAGGGCTGCTCAGAGGATAAAAATGTTTTAGGCAGAAAGCTAACCACAGGGCTTGGCACATGGTAGCTGTTGAGAAATGGGGGCGAAGCGTTTTCTTCACCCTCCAGAGCTCCCACCTACCAGCCAGTCCCTCCATCAAGCCCCTTCCCAGGCCTTTCACGGGCGGGCATTTCTAAGGGTTGGCCTCCCTTTTGGAATCCCATCCTGACTTCCCTCTGCAGGACAAACCCTGACCAGGAACCTCAGCCACTGCTTCAAGACTTCCTTCTAGGTTGCTTTAAGATACTTCATAGCCCCTTTGGGCCAAATCCTGACCTCCAACGGCCTCATCTCAACATGTCTTTGAAATGCGAACTCCCCAGTAAAGCCTTTCCTGATTCAGTATAATGGACGCCCTTCGATTCCAACCTTTGAGAGAAACAATTCCACCCCAGCCTGGGGAGAGGGAGGAAGAACTCTGGCCGGATCAGGCAACCGGCTCCCAACGTGCTCTGGGAGCAGGGCCAAAGCCCTTCAACTTCTCCAAGCCAGGGAGCCTGACTGGGTATCACCAAGCTCCTTATCTAGGCTGGAAGGCGAGATTCTCTGAATGTGGGATGCCCAGAAGCCTGGATGCCCGGTCTCCTCTGCCCCTCAGGGCTGTTCTGTTGCTGCGTGAATAACTTTTAGGGCCCTTACCCGCAGCTGGCTGTTCTCAAGGGCAGAGACCATTCTCTGGGTAACTCAGCACAGGCCGGAACTCTGTGCTAGAGGCAGAACTTAACACATGCATTTTGATGACAAAGATCAGAGCACCTCCAGTGAGGCACAGACAGCTGCCACGGATGACTCAGAGCTCTCTGCAAAATGGCTTAATTTCGCACCCTTTCAGTCGTCTAAAGAACAGACTCTCAAGAACGAAGTGGACGGAACACCCTTTAACTAATGTAACCTCACAATGGCCCTTTAAGGTCAGGAGTTTTTATCTCTAGAATACAGATGAAAAAGTACAGACATGGGCAGCTTCATCCTGAGTCAACAGTGGACCCAGGGGCCTGAGGGCATAGTGGAAAAAAACCAAGGGGTGACAGCGAGTAGCAGCAAGGGAGATCTGAGTCCCAGGCCAGGCTCTGCCATGAACCACGTTTGTGATTTTGGAGGAGGGCCTTCTCGGGCCTCATTTCCCTCATCTGGAAAATGGCCTTGGGCAGTGGTTCCCAAGCCTGGCAGGGGATCAGCACCACCAGGAAAACTATATTAGAAACAAATCTGCATTGTCGGGTCCGCTCTTGAAGATTCTGTGGGGTTTTTTTGTTTGTTTTCTGTTTTTTTTGAGACTCTTCTTCTGTAAGTCTGGAGTGGGGCCAGGACTCTATTTTCTGTATATGCACCCCACCCCCAGCCCCCAATATGGGAACAAAGGGAGCAATAAGTGCCCGACCCTGGAGTCCCAGTTCAGGGTTCCACTCAGACAACTTTGTCTCTCCCCAGTTCCAAAACCCATTAGGTCATCTTATCCTTCGCTCTCTCTTGAGGAGAACCCAAACTGGACTATTCCCAAGCATGTTGCACGGTAGCTTCCCACGTTCATGAGAATTCAGAGAATTTTGAAATCAAAGGTTGGTTCATAAGACTCACAGAGCAAGAAAGAGGTAATCTTGTTTTGACAGAAATCTAAGCTCAAGGGCGGGAACTCCCCCCAAGCTTCTTATAACTAAACATGGAACAGCAAAGAGGGAGGGACAAAGGCACTACGCTTGCAATAGCAATAGACAAAGCTTCTTTTAAGAAGAAAACCTGTAATATACCTGGCTTTGCTTGACTCAAGCTTAAAGAGTCAGTTAAAGTCCTATGAACGAGAGAAGAACTAACCTAAGGACCTGTTTGCTGTGTAACGTGAGAGCTCTTACCCGTTGAAAGCTCTCTCTGACACAACTCTGTTGCAAGTACTAATTTTCACATCTTATTGAAAACTGAAGTTCACAGAGCTAGACAAACCCAGGTATATTTGACTCCAGAAACCATGTGGTACTACAAACATGACCTTCATCGCGAATGCACCTATAGTCAAAATCTCTAGAAAATCTAACAATGAATAGCAAAGCTCAGCAAGTCTGCCGGTTTTGGAGGAATCTGTGAATTGGGGGCACAAGCATGTCCTTTACGGAATTCTCAGATTTGCTCTACTTAGGGGAATTTGGGCAAATATAACCCAGAAAACTGGAATCCAACTCCCATTCTTGATGTTGGTTTGCTGTGTATGTGCCCTTGAAAAGTCAGTTTTCCTATCTGGCTGTGGGTTCCGTATCAGCAGAGTGAGGATGATAGGAGCTACTTACAAGGCGGGAATGCTGTGAGATTAAACAGATTATGTCCACAAAGCAGCTCTGATCTCCTTAGAGAAAGGTACCAAACAAATGAATATGGAACTCTTGCTTGCCCTTTAGCAAAGGCTGTACTGACCGAAGCTTACAAGAAGCACCTTGGAGACCACACTTCATCCACTGTTCTCTGAACTTTCCGAAATTTTTAAAAAAGATTTATTTATTCATTTATTCATTTATTTATTTTAGAGATAGAAAGAGTGTGAGCAGGGGGAGGGGCAGAGGGAGAGGGAGAGTCCACAAGCGGACTCCCCCACTGAGCGCAGAGCCTGATGTGGGGCTCGATCCCAGGACCCCGAGATCATGACCTGAGCTGAAACCAAGAGTCAGACGCTTAACCGACTGAGCCACCCAGGTGCCCCTGAACTTTCTGAATTTTACCCCTGCAAATACATTTATGATTGCAAATAGTGGGCCATCCTATCTACTGCAACTGTGCTGTTGATTGGAATTTGAAATACTGTAAGCTTGTCTTAGATTCCTTGCGACGCAATTTGAGTTCCCAAACAGTGAAGTGCCTTCTTATATTGTGATCTGATTTTGAAGGGAGTCCTGAGACTGTGCTATTATAAAGCATTAATTAAGGGGCTCCTGGGTGGCTCAGTTGGTTAAGTGTCTGCCTTCGGCTCAGGTCATGATCGCAGGGTCCGGGGATTGAGTCTCGCGTTGGGCTCCCCACTGAGTGGGGAGTCTGCGCGTCCCTCTCCCTCTGTGCCTCCCCCTGCTTGTACTCTCTCCCTCTCTCTCTCTAATAAGTAAATAAAATCTTTTTTAAAAAACGTATATAATAGGAGCTCAGTTGTTTTCTGTTAAAAAGTAAAGAAAATATGTATTTTTTTAAACTTTAGGAAGTAGAGAATTTACAGTTCTCACTGGTCGCACGCTGAATTTTCCTACCTCACCTGAGGTTACTCTTTGCTATGACACAGCACTTGACATTTACACAGTGTTTTACAATCTGTTTACTATCTGATGTTCATGGGCACCCCCCAGAGGGAGGGCCCTGGGGACTGATAACTGCTTTATAGGTGAGGAAACAGAAATCTAATAACTTGTTCAGAAGTGTGAGAAACCTTTCCTTCGTCTGTCCTTCCTTCCTTCCTTCCTTCCTTCTTTCCTTCCTTTTCCTCTTTCTTTCTTTCTTTCTTTTTTTTCTTTCTTTCTAAATATTTTATTATTTTTTTTAAAATACTCTTACACCCAACATGGGGCTGGAACTCACAACCCTGCGATCAAGAGTCACAGACTCCACTGGCTGAGCCCGCGAGGCGCCCTGAAACCTTTCTCCTTCATAGATGACATTTACCACCTCTTTCGGAGTGTGGGTACAAACACAAAAACCTGATGCATGAAGGGAACAAGGCTTGGCTTTCTCTTTGAGTGGACTCAGTATCACATGGAACCTGAAAAGAGCCTGGGGTCACCCAGCACCAACTGTGCTTTTGGCAGATGGGCCCTGGGAAGGGCTGAGGCCGCGGCTCGCTGGACCTAGTATCAGCGTGCCCACCGCACGTCCAAATCTGAGACTCACATGTTCCCATGCCAACAGTCCCTTCTTGGTGGGACGGGCAACTCTAAAGGCTTAGATCGACATTCTGTTTTCTTTAGCACCTGCTATGCGCTCAAGGCTTCAGGAATGAATCACTAGACATGGCATTGAATCTAGAGCCTTTTGGGCACAAGTTCACCATTCCACCCACGAATTCCTCAAACTTTAGAGTAGATCTGTGTTTCTCTGAGGCTCGCCTTCCTCCTTGAGGTTGGAGATGATCGAGTGCCACACTTCTTCATAGTGGGTCAGAAGCTAGTTCTGTTTCCCCTCTCATTGGGGAAGCTTTATTTCCATCACTCTGAAAGCCACATGCCCTGAACACTTAAAGCTGCCCTTTTCTTCCCCTTCCTAGGTCATCATCCCTCCCCCACTTTAGGCTCTAACGCCCAACCTCACAGGCCCAGAGGTCAAAGGTTCTTGGTAGTGGTGGTTCTTTGGGACAGGCGTGGACCGAAGCAGCAGTAACAAAACCAGTAACAACCACTCTTACTACTAATATCCCTGCCATGGGGACCACGGTTACCCATCATTTTAGTGAGTGCTCACTATGTTCCCAGACCCTGTGCTAAGTGGATTAATGCAACTAACAATGTGTCTCACTACAGCTCTATGAAGCGGGTTATCAATATTATACCCATTTTTTATAGACAAAGAAACTGAGGCACAGAGAGGTAAGTTTACCCAACGTCACACAGCTCGTAAGTATGGTCCCAGAGGCCATCCTCCTTACTACTCTGTACTGTGAGGGGACCAGAAGATGAAGAAGGGCCTCCAGACTCCCCAAGTTTGGCAGGGGTATCAGGACAAGCCAGAGGTGTGTTGCTGGACAATAAGATCATCTGGCAGTGAGTTGTCTATAATCAAGGGCAGATGTGGATCCACGTAAAAATCAACATGAACACCTAACCCCAAATGTAAACAAAGCACAGTATTTGTTCAAAAGGAAATGTTCTTATTAACTAAAAAGAAAGGAAACAGGATATCAAAAAAACAATGGCAAATCAAAGGTTTTGTGGCGGCTTTGAAGGAAGAGCCAAGCTGATGTGGTCAGCCCTACTCCTGCAGGGGACATGGCTCCTGCAGCAAAGCTGTTGTCACCCCCACACTGAATGAGCCAGGGGATGTGACAGCAGGGCCGCGTCACGTTTTTACATATGTTCAAGAACACCTTAATTACTGTCCTAACCTATAATGAGAGGGGGACCCGTTGTGGACTGAGGTCAGGCTGACCTTGCTCTCCTAGGTGGGGGTTGTCACTGAGGTATGAGGCCCGCCCTGATGTCACTGCAACAGGATCCAAGAGTGGTTTTCTCTGGATCTAAACACACAGCTCAGTCTTGGGTGCATTTGGACAATGCTCCTCGCGCGTCTTTGGTCTGCAGACTGTTTGAGGGGACAAGAGCAGCATGGGCATTCGAGAAGGCGCTGAGCATGGGTCAGGAGATCTGACTCTGGGCGCTACTGAGGCAGCCACCAGACGTTTCCTCATCTGTGAGAGGTTGGGGCGAGGTGACCTGAGATATTATTTCTAGCCCTAACATTTTACGATGATAACACCCAGCCACGAAAAAGGAAAAAAGGAAAACACCAGAAAACGGAAAGCCAGCCGGCTGGAATTGATGGACAGGCTGACACGGTTTCTGATGAAGCACCGGGGATGGATATCCTATCACTGATTCATGCTAGAAACCAAACAGTGAGGTTGGGATTTTGTGCACCAGCCTCTGAATCATATGGAGGATCCTCAAGACCACATTTTGAAAATCCCTGAGTTGGGCTCTCACAAGAGAACTACTTATCACCCACCTCTGGCTTGGCAGGGAATCAGGTTCCCAAACCAGCAGGGCTCAGCATATACGTTTTCTCCATTGAAAATGCCTGAGATACTCCTGGTGCCTGGCACCAAACCCAGCCCCACCCGGGCCTCAAGATGCTCAGTCATTTACATGTCCAGAGCTCTGCACATGCCTTTATACACACTTGTTTTCACCGGAAGCTGATGTGACAGGCATGGAAATTGATCCTTAAATGGGGGATATACTGATTATACTTAGCTCTACTTCACCTTGCACTAATGCATGATCTTGTAAATGACTTAGGCATCTCTTCTAAAGACATCCTGAAGGTTCCTATAGCCAGGTTTAGTGTATGCTGCTTGCAGACATGATTCTGACAGTTTCAATGTGATAATTAAAAATATGAGTGACTTCTGACTCTTAAAAGTCACTATCCAACTTGGAAAAATGGCCGGTGCTGTTTCCTTCAAAGTTAGTCCCCCTAAAGCAAACAGTTTTAAGAAATGTTTTTCCTTGTGCTGGAAAACCTCACCCACAACTATGCTAGTTCTTGAATATGGCGATCTTTCATTAAGGAGGGGCTCTTTAATACATACTAATCTCAGAAGACTCAAGAGTCCCAGATTATCTACGCATCAATCCACTCAGACCCACTTAGAGATGTTGAGAATCTTTGCAAATCCATTCATGATAATCTCTATGATAATTAGATACCTACTATGGTTTTGCCTTTAAATCCTCCAATAATTACAGACAAATATTTTGTGGTCACGCATACCATATTGGAGAAATGGGGTCCTATAGGTCACATGTTCAAGCCTATAATACTCCCAAAGAAATCTTACTTTCAACACCTTTTATTTCTTTACATTCTGTGCCCAATACTTGTATGAAAAATACTTCTCACCTCCTTAGTTCTGTGCCTGTTGTCTTGTAATATGGTGGTAGCTCTCATATACTAGGAAAACTTTGATTTTTAGCTCAATTTGTAAGGCCTTTTGAAAAATAATGCTCTTACTTCAATCTGATCAAGAAGTGAGGCTTAAATATTTTTGTTATTTGGGACAAATGCATAAATCCAATTTCTTTTTTTTTTAAGATTTTATTTATTTATTTGACAGAGAGAAACACAGCGAGAGAGGGAACACAAGCAGGGGGAGTGGGAGAGAGAGAAGCGGGCTTCCTGCTGAGCAGGGAGCCCAATGCGGGGCTCGATCCCAGGACCCTGGGATCATGACCTAAGCCGAAGGCAGACGCTTAACGACTGAGCCACCCAGGCACACCATAAATTCAATTTCTTAACCTAGAACAATCTTTAAAATCTCCCCACAAGATGACATTCTATAATGATTGAAAAGAATGAAGAACAAACCAGATTATTTCAATTCTATTCTTTCAATCGGCAATTATGTTTCAGTGGACAATTCCCAACTTTTCTTTTTGTCTTTCTTTCTCTTTCTTTCTCTCTCTGTATCTTTTTAAAACCAAATATTTTAGGGGCGCCTGGGTGGCTCAGTTGGTTAGGTGACTGGCTTCGGCTCAGGTCACGATCCTGGAGTCCTAGGATGGAGTCCCGCATTGGGCTCCCTGCTCAACAGGGAGTCTGCTTCTCTCTCTGACCCTCCCCCCTCTCATGCACTCTCTATCTCATTCTCTCAAATAAATAAAATCTTAAAAAAAAAAGAATTCTATTAAAAAAATAAAACCAGATTTTTAAAAAGATTTTATTTATTTATTTGACACAGAAAGAGAGAGAGAGAGGGAGAGAGCAAGCATGAGCAGGGGGAGCAGCAGGCAGAGGGAGAAGCAGGCTCCCTGCTGAGCAAGGAGCCCCACGTGGGGCTCGATGCCAGGACCCTGAGATCATGACCTGAGCGGAAGGCAGACGCTCAACCAACTGAGCCACCCAGGCGCTCCAGAGTTTTCTTTTTAAACTTAAAAAAAGAACTGTGCACATATATGGTTAAAAAAATTCAAAAGAAGTGAATAAAATGAGAAGTAAAAGTCTTGCTCCCTTGTCCACAAACCCACAATCCCAACCCTCAGAAATTACTGTTAGGTTCTTGTGTATGTTTCAAGAAATCCTCTACACACACACACACACACACACACACAGTATATACACACATATAAGTGCATGTATTTGTATATATATACTATATATATATTAAACATCACATATGTACACTCACATACATACACACATACATAATGCCTATTTTTTACTCAAAAAGGGATCACATGTTAATATATATTGTTTTGCACCTTGCTTTTCACATCTAATAATATATCTGGGGGATCATTTCATGTTGGCATATACAGGTTGGCTTCATTTTTTAAAATAGCTGCTTAATCTGTTTTATAGGCATCCAGAATTCATTTAATTAATCCCCTAATAATGAACCTTTAAGTAGCTTTCTGACCCCTATTTTATGGAGGTATAACTGACCTACAATGAACTAACATTTCAAGTGCATAATCTGATTAATTTGATGTGTGTATGCATCCATGAGACCATCAGCACAATTAAGATAGTGAGCATATCAATCATCCCAGAAGCTTCCATGTGCCCTGGGTAATCCTTCCCTTCTACACCTTCTTGCTCTCCTGCCCCGCCCCCAGGCCAACAACTGATCTGTTTTCTGCCACTTTAGGTCAATGTGCATGTAAAGAATTTTATATGAAGATTTACATCTTACGTGGCTTTTTTTTTTTTTTTTGGTCGGTCTCCTTGCTGCAGGTATCAACAGTTTTGTTCCTGCTTTTTCTACATAGTATGATATTCTATGGATAGAGTGTCTATCTATTCATCAGTTGATGGACATCTGGATTGTTTCCAGCTTTGAACGATTATAAATAAAGCTGCTAGGAACATCTGTGCAGTAGAAGTTCTTTTTGGACATATGCTTCCAGTGCTTTTGTGTAACGCCTAGGAATGGGAGGCATGGGTCATGTGGTAAGTAGATGTTTAATTTTTTTTTTTTAAAGATTTTATTTATTTATTTGAGAGAGAGAGAATGAGAGACAGAGAGCACGAGAGGGAAGAGGGCAGAGGGAGAAGCAGACCCCCTGCTGAGCAGGGAGCCCGATGTGGGACTTGATCCCGGGACTCCAGGATCATGACCTGAGCCGAAGGCAGTCGCTTAACCAACTGAACCACCCAGGCGCCCCAAGTAGATGTTTAATTTTTAAAGAAACCGTTGAACTAGCTTTCTGAAGTTGTATCCTTTGACATTCCTAACAGCTGGGATGGAGAATGAGCTACTCCATATCCCTGCTACAACCTGGTATAGTCAGTCGGGCTTGTTTTGTTTTAAATTTTAGCCATTCTAATAGGTGTGTATAGTGGTATCTCATTATGGTTTTAATCTGCATTTCCTAAATAACGAAGAGGTTGAGCATCTTTACTTGTGCTTATTTGTCACCTGTTTCTGTTCTTTTTGGCCCATTTCAGTATCTTTTTTTTTTCCCCCCTATTTTTACTGGGTTATTCTCTTACTATGGAGCTTTAAGAGTTCTTTTTGCATTCTGGATACAAGTTCTTTATTAGATTTGTGATTTGCAAAAAACATATTCCAGTCTGTCAGTGGTCTTCTCATTCTGCTAAGAGTATCTTTTAAAAAGTAGAAGTTCTTAATTTTTGATAAAGTCTAACCATTTTTTTTTCATGAATTGCTCCTTTATGCTATATCTAAGAAATCTTTGCCTAAACCAATGTCACAGTTCCTCCTGTTTTCTTCCAGAACGTCTCCAAGGTTTCAGATTTTATATTTAGATCTCTGACCCCTTTTGAGTTAATTTTTACAGATGGAGTGAAATGTGGATCAAGTTTGTTTTTTAAATATACGGATAGCCAATCACTACAGGACCATTTGTTGAAAACAATTCGCCACTCAATTGTTTTTGCATGTTTTTGGAGAAGCACAGAACTGCCTTTGCACTTTTGTGGAAAATTAATTGGCTGCCTAGGTAAGGATCTATTTCTAGACTCTTTCCTGTTCCATTAACCTGTTTAACCACGTCTATCCTACTATGCTGACTTGCTTACTATAGCTTTACAAGTCTGGAAGTTAGGTAGAGTACATTCTCTAACTTTGTCCTTCTTCAAAGTTATTTTGGCTGTTCTAGGTCCTTTGCATTTCCATATGAATTACAGAATAAGCTTGTTAGTATCCACATTAAAAAAAAACAACAACAACTTGTTGGGAGGTTCACTGGTGTCACAGGAATCAACAGATCAATTCTGTGAGAAATAACATCTTAAGTATATCAAGTAGTCCATGGTATCTCTCTCCATTCTTTGATTTCTCTCAGCAATATTTTGTAGTGTTTAAACTTCTTGCACATCTTGCACTTCATGCACTTCTTGTACATCTTTTGTCAGATATATTCGTAGGTATCTCATATTTTTTGGTATTATGAATGGCATTGAAAATTTTCAATTTCTCATGGTTTGTTGCTGGTATGAAAAAAGAATTGATTTTTATTTATTGATTTTATTTTGTATCCTGCAAATTTGCTAAACTCATTTATTAGTTCTGGTAGCATTTTTTTGTAAGTTCCATCAGATTCTTTTGCACAGATGATCAGGTAATCTGCAAATAAAGACAGTTTTACTATTTTCTTTCTAATCTAGATCCTTTTAATGATTTTTCTTGCCTTATTGCACTTGTTAGAATCCTCAGTGCAATGCTGAATAGAAGTGGTAAGAGTAGATGCCCTTGTTTGTTTTCTCAGAGAATAAGCTTTCAGTTTTTCACCATTAAGTATGATGTTAGCTATAGATTTTCATAAACGTCCATTATTAGTTTTAAGAAATTCTCTTCTATTCTTAGTTTGCTGAGAGTTTTTATCAAGAATCAATAATGGAGACCTAAACATGAGACCTGAAACCATAAAAATCCTAGAAGAGAGCACAGGCAGTAAGGTCTCTGACATTGGCCGGAACAACATTTTTCTAGGTATGTTTCCTGAGGCAAGGGAAGTAAAAGCAAAAATAAACTATTGGGACTACATCAAAATAAAAAGCTTCTGCAAAGCGAAGGAGACAATCAACAAAATTAAAAAGCAACCTACAGAATGAGAGAAGATATTTGCAAATGACATATCTGATAAAGGATTAATATCCAAAATATATAAAGAACGTATACAACTCAACACCAAAAAAGAAATAATCCAATTAAAATATGGGCAGAAGACATGAACAGACATTTCTCCAAAGAAGTCACACAGATGGCTACGAGACACTTATGAAAAGATACTTAACATCATTCATCATCAGGGAAATGCAAATCAAAACTACAATGAGTATCACCTCACACCTGTCAGAATGGCTAAAATAAAAAACACAAGGAACAACAAGTGTTGGTGAGGATGTGGAGAAAAAGGAACCCTTAGGCGCTGTTGGTGGGAATGCAAACCGGTGCAGCCACTGTGGAAAACAGTATGGAGTAAAAAATTAAAAAAAGAACTATCCCATGATCTAGTAATCACACTACTGGTTATTTGCCCAGAAAATACAAAAACACTAATTTGAAAGGATATATGCATCCCTATGTTTATTGTAACATTATTTACAATAGCCAAATTATGGAAGCAGCCCAAGTGTCCATCGACAGATGAATAGATTAAGAAGATGCAGTGTATATATAAAATGGAATATTACTCAGCAATAAAAAAAGAATGAAACCTTGCCATTTGCAACAACATGGATGGATCTAGAGGGTATGCTAAGTGAAATAAGTCAGTCAGAGAAAGACAATTACCATACGATTTCACTCATAGGTGGAATTTAAGAAACAAAACAAATGAAAAAAAAAAAAGAGACAAACCAAGAAACAGACTCTTAACTATAGAGAACAAACTGATGGTTACTAGAGGGGAGGTGGGTGGGGGGTGGGGGAAATAGGTGATGGGGATTAAGGAGTATATTTGTCATGATGAACAATGGGTGATGTATGGAATTGTTGAATCATATATTATACACCTGAAACTAATATAACACTGTATGTTAATATATTGGAATTAAAATTTAAAAAACAATAAAATTTTTTTAAAAAGAATCAATATTGTATTTTGTCAAATATTTTTTATACATCTAAAGAGATGATCATATGATTTTTCTTCTGGTTTGTCCATATGATGAATTACACTGATCAATTTTCAAATGCTGAATCAATCTTATATGCCTGAAATAAACCCCACTTGTTCATGATGTATTATCTTTTTCATACATATTTGGATTCTATTTGCTAAAAATTTGTTTGCAATTTTTGCATCTATGCTTGTGAGGGATATTGGCCTGAAATTCTCTTGTATTAACTTTGGTTTTGATTTCAGGGTAATACTGGCTTCATAGGATACATTGGGTAATATTTTCTCCCCTTTAATTTTCTGTAAAAGTTTTTGTTGAATTGGTATTATTTCTTCCTTAATATTTGGTTGAATTCATTTTGAAGGCATCTGAACCTGGAGTTTTTTTGTGTGTAAGTGTTTTTAACTACAGTTCAATTTCTTTAATAGATAAAGCACAATTTTGGTTATTGATTTCTTCTTAAGTGGTCTTTGGTAGTTTGAGCCTTTCAAGGAATTTGTCCACCTCATCTATGTTGTTGGCTTTACTGGCATAAAGTTGTTCATAATGTTAATTGGTGATCCTTTTAACCTATATGGATGTAACTTCATTCATACTGGTAATTAGTGTAATCTTTCTTTTTGTTTGATTTGTTGATCTTCTCAAGCAGCCCTTTGAAAAGCTTTTGGCTTTTTCTAACTTTTTATCCTGATTTCTATTTGACTAATTTCTGATCTAATCTTTAATTCTCCTTTCATTGGCTTACTCTGGATTTCATTTACTCTCCTTTTCTAGTTCTTAGGCTGGAAGCTGAGGTGACTGATTCGAGACTTCCTCCTTTTCTAATGTGGGCCGGTATTTAATGCTATGAATTTCTCTTTAAGCATCGCTTTAGCTGCACTTTGTACATTTTGATATGTTGTATTTTCATTTTCATTTAGTTTTCAAAATACTTTTAAATTTCCCCTTTGATTTCTCTTTGACCACAGGTTATTTAGAAGTGTTTGGTTTCCAAATATTTAGAAAATTTTCAGGTATCTTTCTGTTATTAACTTCCAATTGAAATCAGAAGTCTGTGGTCATGGGGCACCTGAGTGGCTCAGCTGGTTAAGTGTCCGCCTTCAGCTCAGGTCATGATCCCAGGGTCTTGGGATCAAGTCCCAAGTTGGGCTCCCTGCTCAGCGGGGAGTCTGTTTCTCCCTCTGCCCCTCCCCCCTGCTCATTCTCTCTTGCTATCTCTCTCTCTGTCAAATAAATGGATAAAATCTTAAAAAAAAAAAAAAAAGAAGTCTGTGGTCAGAACATATTATTATTTGAATCCTTTAAATTTACTGAGAAATGCTTTATTGCCCAGAAATTCATCTCTTTAAGTAAATCCTGCAAATGCATTTGAAAAGAATGAGCATTCTGCTGTCATTAGGTAGGAAGTTCTATAAATGTCAATTAGGTGAAGAGTGGAGATGGTTTTATTCAAGTTTTCTATATCCTGATTTTCTGAATACTTGCCTATCAATTGTTGAAATCTCTGTCTACAATTAGGGATCTGTTTTTTCCTTGCAGTTATATTAGTTTTTGTTTCATGATTTTTGAAACTTTATTATTAGGTACATCAATGTACATCCTCTGGATGAGTTGATCCCTTTATTATTGTAAAACTACCCTCTTTATTGCTGGTAATATTATTTGCTCTGAAATTGATTAATATTGTCATTTCAGCTTTTTTTTTTTTATTAGTGTCAGCATGTGCTTCCATTCTTTTACTTTTAGTCTCTTTGTGTCTTTACATTTAAAGTGGGTTTCTTATAGGTAGCAAATAGTTAGACCTTGTTTTTATATCCAGTCTGATAATCTCTATCTTTTAACTGCTATGTTTAGACCACTTACATTTAATGCGTATCATATGGTTGGGTTCAAACCTACCATCTTGTTATGTTTTTTTTTGTCCCATCTGTTCTTTATTCCTTTTTTTCCTTTCCTTTTGGCCTGGTAACTTTTGGATTAACTATTTGTTATGATTTCATTTTCTCTTCTTTGTGGACTTATTAACTATAATCCTTTGTTGTGGTATTTGGTGATTGCTTTAGATTACAATACACATCTAATGTCTCACAGTTTACATTCAAGTGATAATATACTACTTCATGTATAAGAGATTTTAAATAGTATACTTCCATTTCTCCCCTCCTGGCCTCTGCTATGTCATATATTTTTCTTCTACATGTGATATAAAATTTGTTATTATTTCTGCTTTAAAAAGTCAATGATCATCTAAAGAGGTAATATAATCAGAAAAAATCCTCTTACGTACCTATATTAGTTATCATTTATAGTGCTCTTTATTTTTTTGTGTAGATCCAGCTATACATTTTCTTTCTCCTTGAAGAATTTCCTTTAACGTTTCTTGGAATGCAGGTTTATAAGTGATGAGTTCTTTCACATTTTGTAGGTCTGAAAAACTCTTTATCTCATCTTAAAAAAAAAAAACAACCCATATAATATATTTTCTGGGTATACAATCCTAGATTGATAGTTTTTTTCCCCCTTTCAGTACTTTAAAGATTTTACTCTGCTGTTTTCTAGTTTATATTATTATTTTTGTTTTAGTTTGCATTATTTTTTATGAAAAATATCTGTCATCTTTACATTTTTTTTTACTTTGTCTGTAACATGTCTTTTGCCCTTCTGGTTGCTTTTAAGATTTTTCTCTTTATCACTTGTTTTAAGCAATTTGATTATAATACACTCTCGTGTTGTTTTCTTCCTGTTTCTTGTGCTTGGGTTTGTTGAATTTGGATCAATGGGTTCATAGGTTTCATCAAATTTGGGATATTTTCTGCCATTACTTCTTTAAATATTATTTCAGTCTTCCCCTCTCTCTCCTCTTCTTTGGGAACTTCAGTGACACATATATTTGACCCCTTAAAGTTGTCCCATGTCATTAGTGCCCTGTTCACTTTTTTTAATCTTTTTTTTCTTTGTATTTCATTGTGGATAGTTTTTTATTGCAATGTCACCCAGTTCATTAGTCTTTTCTTCTGCAATGTCTATGCTGTTGCTAATCCCATCCAATGTGTTTTTCTTTTCTTTTCTTTTTTCTTTTCAATCTCAGTCATTGCAGGCTTCATCTTTTTAATTTAGGTCTTTAAATATATATATATCTCCATATACATATGTATCTTCCATGTCTCTACTTAACAGGGACAGTCTTTCCTCTAGCTTTCTAAACATATGGAATATAGTCATAACAACTGTTTTAATGACCTTGCTTACTTATTTTTAGATCTGTTCAGTTCAGTTTCAATGGATTGATTTTTTTCCCTCATTATGGGTTCAGTGTCAATGGATTGATTCTGCCCCCCCCCTCCCAATTACAGGTTGTATTTTCCTGCTACTATGCTTGCCTGGTAGTTTTTGATTGGAGACCAAGCATTGTGGGGTGATGTTTATTTTTGTCTTCTTGTAAACATTGTTGAGTTTTGCTCTGGGATGCAGTTAATTGGAAACAGTTTGATCCTTTGGGTCTTGCTTTCAAGATTTGTTCAGGGTGACCAGAGATGTGTTTAATCTCTGATTAATTTTTCTCCACTATTGAGGCAAGACTTAGTAACTAATACCCCTTAATTATGAAATTTTTTCCTTTCTGGCTGTTCAGGACACCATTTCCATCCCTCTGTGAGTTTCAGGCACTGTTCTCTCAATCCTTTAGAATGTTCTTTCCCTGTCCTTGGGTCATTTCCTTACATGAATGCCCTCATCTGTAATCAACTCAATACCCCAGGGAGATTTCCTCAGCTCTCCAGATTTCTGTCTTTGTGCAGCTCTCCATTTTAATCTAGCCATCTTGGCTTCCCGGACTCCTAGCTACATCCCTTCCAATCAGGGAGACCATATATTGTGGCCTGGGGCAGTAAGCTAGAGTAATCATGGGGCTCATTTTGTTTCCTGTCTTCAAAGGTCATTGCCTTCTGATGCACGATGTCCAATGTCTCGAGTACTACTGTTTCATACATTTTGTCCTTTTTTTTTTTTTTTTTAAGGTTTCACATGGAAGTTAAATGTGGTCCCTTTTACTTCATCTTGATCAGAAGCTGAAGTCTTGCTTCTAGTTTTGGCTGATAAAAAAAAATGCTGCAGTAAACATCACTGCATATATACTTCTGGTCAATATGTGGATCTATCTGTTGAACAAATTATTTAAGGTGTCGTTGTTAGACTGAAGGATAGGTGCATTTTAAGCACAAACGATTTTGCCAAATTGCCCTCCAAAAATATTTTACCGTTCAGTACTCCTACTAACAGTTTTTGAGAATGCCTACTTCTCCATATATTCTGTAACACTAAGTATCATCAAATGGGTACATCTTTAACACTTTGATAGTTTAAAAAGTTATTTTATTTTCATTTGTAAGATGTTTTGATTAAACATCTTGCTACATGCTTATTGGTGATGGGCACTGCTTTTTCTGGAACTGCCTATTTATGATTTTTGAATTTTTAGAAAACCGCTTTTTCATTTTCCTATTGATTTGTAAGAATTTGTGTGGGAGATTAACTCTCTATCATATGAATTACAATTCCTCCCCCTTGTTCAGCTGATAGTTTTGTTTTTTGACTTTCCTCAGGGTGTTTTTGTTTTGTTTTTTGCCAAGAATAATTTTTAAATTTTGTACGTAGTCTAAGTTACCAACCTTTACTTCTGTGACTTTTGGATTTTGTATATTTTCTGGAGTACATATGTACATGATAGTAATAAGAGTTTCCTAAATTTAGTATCCTAAATTCATAATTAGTAAAGTGAGACAATGTAGTTTCTTTCTTTTCCATATAAACTGAAGTTAGGTAACAGTGTTGCTACACTGAGTTCATGTAACTTATGCTGATCAAGATCTCTGATGGGCAACTTTCTTTGATTAATAAAACATGGAAGATATAAATTATTACTTGTGAAAGCAGTTTGGTATGGAAGAATCTCAAAGCATGAAGGAAAGCAGAGATATAGAAGAGGAATCTTTTGGGGGAACCACTGGCTTCAAATCAAGATCTTATTTTTCCCAGAATGGACTCATCTTTAGGGTTTGCTGGGAAGGTGGAGGGATGATATGAAACCAAAAGCAAGGGTTATTCTAAGACATGTTGGTTGGTTATAAGCTGGTTCCTAAAGCCTAGAGCCTCCCTTGAAAACTCCAGCAAATTCTCCCTCCCTTGGATGACCAATGTACTGACAGCTAGTACCATAAACATACTTAGAACAGACTTTGTACCTTGTCATATACTTTCTTCATATTGTTGCCTAAGTTTTATTTTCCCAACAAGGGAGTTAGTCAGTTGAGAGCAGAGCCTTAGGCTGTTTGCTCCCCACAATACTGAGCTTAGACATATATACAGTTGAACTGAGAGCCTAAGCATGTGCTCTCAAAGGTAGGGAAATTGTGTACAAACTACCTCAAATTAGGAGATAGAATTCAAGAGGAGAGTATGCTATTCATGTGCTTGCCTGGGGATGGCATTTGTCATCACCTGGCATTTGACAAGATGAGGCTACTCCCCAGCAAAGGAAAATGGTTGCAGTGAGGCCTGAATGGAAGATCCCTCCTTGGAAAACATGACTGTGAAAAAAAGGTCGTTCTCTTTCGGATTCTCTTCACAATTCGTGAAGAAATTACTGAGGGACTTAAAATCACAAAGTGTCATTTTTCTTTAGGGGGAGGAACTAACCTTCAGTGATGATGAAAGAGGAGGAGAAGAGCTAACATTTATTGCTTAGCATGTATGCAGCACTGTCCTAATAAGCACTTTCATGAATGAGCTAATTGAATGCTCACAGCCCATGAGCAAGACAGTATCATTCCCATTTTATAAGTGAGAAAACGGAGATTCAGGGACATGCAAAATTAACGTAGGTATCACAAGAAGGCAGAGCAATTTGAACACAGGTCTAGCTGACTCCAAGGCCAGCCCCTGACTGCTACAGCACACCTCATTTCATCCTCAGAGCAACCCAGACAGAAGCCTTCCCATGGTGTCCATGTGGACATGAGCGCTGAGGGAACGGAATTGCCTGAGAGCTGTCCAGGTATTTCTGACTCTAAAACTCATATATTACTGTTGCAATACATGGAGCTTCCCACTCCCTACTTTATTCCACTTGTCCCTACCCATCTCTGTAACTCTCCTCCCACCTGTTCCCAGCACACGCATGCACGTGCCCATGCCCGTGTGCACACACACACCACACAAAAAGGAGAAAGAAGAAAGGTCTGGTCACATGACAAAAGTCACATTAGAAAAGCTATGCATGGCCATTCTTCTGTGTCTGTCATGGCTCATGTGATTCTCTGTGCCTAATTATATCTTCTTCCTTTAAACCGTTCAATGCGAGCTTAGTTACTCCTTTGAGCCCCTCCTCGATTCCTCTCTTGAGTCAGTTGCTCTCTCTCTGCCCTCACACACTCTGTTTACACTTCTGCTATTACAGTACACCTCACGCTCTGCCCATTTCCGCACTAAACCCCACCTAGCATCTTATTTAATTGCAGTATCACTAGCAGTGGGCACACTGTTCAGGCATGGTGCACAGTGAATGAACTCGATAGCCTGAATGGAAGTCTGTAGGTCTCTCTCTACACACCACTTACTATTAAGGAAGAAAGCTACTGCCAGACTTCTGGAGATGTGAAAAAGATAACCGGCAGACAACCAACACCTGGGTCTGGTTATCGTCAGGGAGGGGCTGAGTGCTGAAAAATGCAAGGCTTCTTGAAAAGAAACTACAAACCTAAAAAAGCACATTACTGACTTAGGAGATCTCTATAAGCTTTTTAGTGGCAGGGAGGAATTAGCCTGCTGTTTCAATATCCACTTAGACATTAAAACTTTGCTTCTAGTTGCTAAATTATGTTGCTAAATTATGATGAACAAATCATCTTCTACATACATGCAATTCAAATCTCGGTGTGTTTGCTCCCCTATTTGATTACCAGTCCTTGAACACCTCATGCCTTTGAATACCCTAATAGGGCCTGTCTTTTTCACTTCCCATGATTCTAAATGACTATCCTGGAAATGCTGTGTAGCTTGAAGTTGGTCACACAGGGCTGCCCAGGAGGCCTTCGTGGTTGCAAGATGACAGTAAGAAAGCATGAGCAGCTTTCTGCCACTATTTCGGTGTAATAGCTGGTAGACCAGATCTCAGGTCTATCATTTGGGCTTCCTTAGATTTTTCATTTTGTCCTGCAAAACCAGTTTCTCTTACCTGTTGAGAGAAGGACAGGAAAGTTGTGGGGTTTTTTTTTCCTCCTTTGTCACCAGACTTGCTACCAGGGTCACATTGTCCAAGAAGGAATACGGGTCATTAGGAGACTACTATGCTGGGGCTGAGGATGGAGGAAGGCCAACAGTCACAAGATGACCAATTTTGAGGATTTGTCTCAGTCTCCTTAGTTTATGTGCAAGCTGACAACAAGAAAAGTGTTAGCTGGCAAATTGTGAGGTCCTGCTCTTTAACATCAAGTACAGCCTATCTGTCACTGAATACAAATCCGGAGCTTGCAGCTGGCTCAACCTTGACATACAGGCCCTATTTCTTCAAAGTGCTTTTCACCTGCCATTTTTAGAGTTGGGAGAATTCTGAAACACAGTAGTAAGCTTTCATAAAATGCACCCAAATGCTAATTTTTGTCTCCCTGTAATGGGCTTTTATCAGAGCTGACCCTTCCTACCTTTCAGGTCCTATCCCACCACTCTTGCTTTATGCTCCAGCTACATCTGCCTGCTCAAGTTTCCTGAACAGCAATTCATTCCAGCCCCAGGGTCTTTGCACATGTGGTCTTCTTTACTGTGTATTTGAGCCCTACCCTGCTGGTTCCTTCTGGTTCAGCTCAAAGGGTCACTTCTTCAGAGAGGCCTCCCTTGACCACTCTTCTCAAACAGTACCCCCCACTCTATCACACCAAACAGCCATCTCCTACTTGCCCTACCCCATCCTGCCGCTGGGCAGAAAGCTCATTACATAACTCGTACACCTACAGTGGATCTCTCTTGCCTTTTGCGCTGTCTGGTATACTTTCTACTACCCTGGTCCACCAACCTTGTTCTGGTGGCACAATGAACGCAACATGGATTGGTACTTCAGAAGGTTTCCTAACAATGCTTTAAAACAAAACAAAACAAAAAAAGATTTCTGTTCACTGAGTAAATCAAAAAATCAAATTAAAAAAAAAAAAAACTTTCCAAGGATCTGAAATTTTATTTTACTGTTTCTATTTCAGTTTAGCTCCAAAAATATAACAGATACATCTTTTGAAAAGCACAGAACAGAGACACTGACGTTTATTAAATGTTTTAGACTTTATTTCTAACGTTTTTACTATACCCTGTGACTCTATCACCTTTTTTTTTCCCAAAGAAAACAATCATCTCTTCATTCTATTTCACCTTTAAATTCACATGAACTATTCCAAATTTCTTAATTTCCAAGCAACACATTAAATTCTTCAGATTTCTTTCAAAATAGCTCTGGGGAAATCCCTGATGATCTCAGCTGACAATTCCTTAATCAGGAAAAGACTTTAAATGCTAATCATCAGAAAAGTTACAATTTACAGGAAAGAAAGGGGAAATGCTGACATATTGCACAACATACCATGAATAGAGCATGGTTTATTAATTGAATGGCATACTCATGCTGACAATTTTATCAAGAATTTCTAGTGACATCATAAACTATGTTAGAGCAAATGAACTCTTTCTACTGTCCATGTTTCTGACAAGTCCAAGGTGCAGTAAGATTCCCTTCTTTGGAGATTTTATGGGAAAAAGGAAACATCAAACAATCTGTGAACTTCCCCCTGCAACCCCGACTTCTACAAAGATTCTATGTTTTAAATGAAGCAAAGAACTTAGCTAAAAGGAATTCTTATTTGGTGTCTAATTCCATCCAGAACTGAAGAGAGTGCTTTTCTTTGTGGTTTCTATTATTTGGTAGAGGAAAGAAATGATTTGGTTCTGCTTCTAGCTGTGGGTACAAGGATCAAAGTTCTCTGCAGGTGGGCAAAGACAAAAGCTGCAGTAGGATCCCCAGATCCCCCTCCCCCCAGCTACAAAAAGAAGACAGTTTGAAGGTAGTAACTACCAGCATGTAACTCTGAACCCCAACTTATCTGGTAAAGTCAATTAGGTTTCAATTGTAGTAATTATGTAACATATTAAAAATGAGATCACCATCCACAAGCACTGGGATTTCCCCCTTGTAGTTTATATAAATTCATCAATAAACTGCAGTCTTTATTAATGCTTTATTGTAAGTGATTACAAACACAAGGCATTTCATAAACATATCTCGTTAATTGTTACATTGTAATTCGGCAGTAGGTATGATGCAAAATTCATCATCCTCAGTAAATGAGTACAAAACAACAACAAAAGCTCCAGAAGGCTGAAACAGATCTCAGTGACTCATCCCAGAATCAGCCTCAACCTTCATTCAGATGGGGACTTAAGCATTTATTCATTAGACTAGAACTGGCTGAGAGAGTAAAAATCCCTAGAGAGGGAATGAGATATACTGGTAGGTATACAGAAGACTGAGGAAATGGGTTTAAATGCCTGGGGATTTAAATGGAATTATGGAAACCTTAGAAATAACACTACCTGTGATATGGGTTGTTATTTTGAAAACCATACTGAATATCCAAACAAGTGATTCCGCATTTCCATTTAACGTGATAGCACTTGCTAGCATATGCTAGGTACTGCTCCAGGAATTCTCCACCCATTATCTGCCTTCATCCCCTGACAATTCTATCATGTTCCAATTCCCATTTTTAGGGATAAAAACATCGAGGGGCAAGAAGGTTAAATAATGTGCCCCAAATCTCACAGCTGGCAGGCCAGGAAGGAAACTCGCTCCCGTCCAGCTCATCTGAGTTATTAACCAATGATGTATCTTCTCTCCTTTGCCATTTTGGAGCTAGTTTCCCCCAAGGATCCTTTGGGACCCTAGCCAAAAGTTTCAAGTATTTTCTGATTAGAGTTTCCCAAAAGAAAGATAGCATCTAATGTTTCTGTTCAACCACACCTCATTCTGCTTTAGCGCCTTGCTTAAATAGGCCGATGTCCCCCCATCACAGGAAAAAGGCAAAAGAAACCAGCTTCCAACCTAACGTGTTTTATTATCTTTCTGAGGTCCTCTCCACAGAGCTACACTTCCTTCTTCAGAACCTGGTCACCACAGCCGGCTGCTTCTTATTCTGACAGTCCAGTCTCAGTAGATTATGTCTAGCTCAGTGCAGGCCTTGCTCAATACTCTGAAATTTCAGACCCACCAAAGCTACTAAAAAAAACTCTTTGATCGAGGAGTCCACGACCTTATGTGAAACCAGAGTCATGGGAATTTGAACAAATGAACCAAACATTTCCAAGGTAAACTGAGACAACCATGACCACGGAATGAATGAGTAATATCCATAGATGACTTTCTATCCAAAGCCCCCAAAGTGTTTACCGAATTTCCATAAACATGGTACTAACTACCCTTTGTATTTTCATGACACAATTCTTTCCTGGACTGCCGTGCGCTGACCTCAAGTTATCACACTCAGATTGCCCTCAGGTGGCTGGCAGCTGGTAAGAGGAATGACCTCCTCTTTCCATCTTCAGAATAAAGACATGGCACAAAGGAGGGAGACTTAGAGCCCTGCAGATGTCACCAAGTGAAGTGTGCTGGCCTGGCTCGGGGGCCTACAGAAGCTGGGGGAAGAAGCTGGTCGTGCACATCCGAAAGTGGGAGGCCAGTGGCTTCCCAGTACAAGTAATTTACAACTACTTCTGCACACGGTACCTTTGGATCGTCTGGCCCCATGACTCAGTTTTCAGCTCTATGCAATCTATTTCCCCTCTAGATTTTCATGCTCCCTTCCCCAGATACAGCCCATAACCTCAAATCTCTCAGCAGCCAAAAGGAGATGACGAAGGACAAGGCCAGGGGGTTCGTCTTTGGGTTGTTTAGCCTGTATTAGTGGCAGCAACCAGAAGAGCATAAAATGCCACCATGAAAAAGGTCAAAGGAAAAAGACCGTTCTCTGACTCAGGAAAAACATCAGGTGAGGATAATATTCAACCGTGTGACTTCTTAAATAAATGACACACAGAACGCTTTATTTGGGATTTTTCCTCTTACCTCAGAGAGCAAAGGCCTGGGACTCAGTATTGAGCATCTTGTTCAATTTAGGTCATGGAGTCTAAGGAGAAGAATTTTCACTTTTCCTTTGGGATTCTCTTATAAAGAAAATAGCACCAGGCTTGAAGAGATTTAAAAACTCCAATGCCTCTGGGGCTAGGAAATGAGCACAAGGAGAGGAAGTGGGCCAGGTGGGGCTCCAGCAAAGTGGAGGGGTGAAGGGCACTCCCTTCCACAAGAGGAGGAGGGAAGAACCAGCGTTGTCAGATCTCGTGTTTTTATAACCAGAAGTTGGAAACACAGATCGTTATGTGAAATCTCCCAATTTTTGTATGTTGCAACTAACTGATATATGTATATACAACTACATGGGCCAAACCAAACACATCTGTGGGCTGGCTCTAGTGCACAGACTCTGGGGTCTGACCTCTGTGATCAGTGTAACAGTTTTTAACCCTTAAGCAGTTAAAAAGCAACAAGATCTGACACATCCTCCAGGGAGTAAAGGATACTGTTGCTTGGTCAAAAGGCCCGTTATAATTCTACCGTGTGGGGTTCTAGAACGAAGTCGAAGGCGCTGATGAGTTTATCCCACTAACAATTTGCAGTCTACACCTTTGCAGCTTCCTGCTGGAAGGAGGTTGGTATCGGGAAATCGCCAGGGCAAGTTAGGGAAGGTGCTTCGTGAGAGAGATGTAGGTGGCATAAGGACATGAGGTCTGACCAACTGATTCTGGGCTGGAGCTCACGTCACCTATTTAAAAATCCAGGGGTTGTTCTTCACTGCTGCTAGAGGCAAGTGAGCCCGAGAGATGTGTCGACCAAGATCTTCCAACTGGCAGCTCAACGGGACTGATGGAGAAGTTGAGCTACAGAGAAAACAATCCTATCCCCTTCCAATCTGACAACAGATCACTGAACGGAGACAACAGGCTGGCTGGCTGGCTGCCTATCTTCCTTGTCATACACAAGGCATCATGCCACACAGCACACTTTCAGCTCTCTTCCCATACTGCTCCTGGAAGATTTCTATACATGGCTGTGGCACATGTGTTGGGAAGGAAGGGGGTTTCTATTTTAAAGAATAGAAATTTCCTTGCCTCTGGCTATGGGGCTTGAGTACTGAGAACTTACTCAGTTCTACCACAGATTGGTGATCCTCAGTATTTTTTTTTTTTAAAGATTTTATTTATTTATTTGACAGAGAGAGAAATAGCGAGAGCAGGAACACAAGCAGGGGGAATGGGAGAGGGAGAAGCAGGCTTCTTGCCGAGCAGGGAGCCCGATATGGGACTCGATCCCAGGACCCTGGGATCATGACCTGAACCGAAGGCAGACGCTTAACGACTGAGCCACCCAGGCGCCCGATCCTCAGTATTAAAAGAGGAAGAGGAGACAGATGCTGGACTCTTCCCTCCACACCAAATGAAAGGAGAGCCGACCCGGGACTGATTTACGGTGGGTTGGGGAACTCTATCCTCACTGGCCTGGCCACCATCTTGCCATCGTGTCATTTCAACCACTGGCATAATCAAGTCCTAGCACTAATACCAAACCTTTACAGATTGCTTACTATATATATGTAAGGTTCAATTCTAAGTGTTTACATGTATTAACTTGTTTATTCCTCACAAACCCCAAGGATGCAGGTACTATTGTTACCTCTGTGGAAACTGAAGCACAGAGAGGTCCAGTATTTTGTACAAGGTCACACCGTGATTGGTGGAATATGAACTCAAACAGTCGACAGTCTGGCTCGAGGGCTATGCTCTTAACCATGAAGCTAGACAACCTCTCAGAAGAAGACTGGCTATCAAGGTAAAGGCCATAAACTGAGACTGGGCTACTTGCTGTACAATACGAAGGCTTGGAAATTTTCTGTGCTGATGGTTAGTGGAAAAGAAATTTGCTAACTTTGACATTTTATGCAGGTCTTGGAGCAATTATGCATTCAGGGGGAAAAAGAAATTGAAGAAATTTCAGCATGGGGCACCTGGGCGGCTCAGTCGGTTAAGCATCTGCCTTTAGTTCAGGTCATGATTCCAGGGGCCTGGGATTGAGTCCCACATCGGGCTCCCTGCACAGTGGGGAGTCTGCTTCTCCCTTTCCCTCTGCCTGCTGCTTCCCCTGCTTGTGCTCTCTCTCTCTCTCTCAAATAAGTAAATAAAATCTGTAAAAAAAAAAAAAAGATTTCAGCATGTACTTTTGGCTCAAGTATTTGGTATAGTGGAGCTGCATCCTATCATTATCCATATAAATTCAAGCATACTCATTGTGGGGAACAGAGAGAGAGGGAGAGAAAGAAAGAGACACGGAGACAGAATTTAAACGTGCAGTGGGGCCCCAGAAGGGGAGTGGCGGGGAAGGAAGAGCTGTTTCCCAGCTCCCTCTAAGCCTCTCATGTGCAGGGCGCACTCTTACTGGGTGGAGCGCAAGTCTGTGATTAAAAGACGAGGGTTTTTCTTTTCCTATAATCTGGTTCCTCAAGGCAAGCCAACTACTTCATCTGGTGCTCAACTGAAAAATAGTTGCAACACTTGAGAAAAAACTGTGTGGGACTGACTTGGAGATGGTGCCTCAGCCTCCACAGGGGCGCGCAGAAGTAATCTGCAGTGTATTTCATTTTTGCCTTCCATGCTTGGAAACCCCAGCCTCCTGCATAAACTGTAGCCAAATTAATTTCAGTATGTATGATCTCCATTTGTCTCGCAATCATTCTCGAGCATTTCTCTACAGATACCATCTACGGTGGTTTGGGGGCCCAGCAATTGTTATTTTAAAATAGAAACTTACTCCATATTATGACCTGTGATCCTAATTTCTCTGGCTCTTGACTCTCCAGTCTGGCTTTGGAGCCAGTCTTATATAGGACCCTAAAAAGAGCACCCTATCACAACACTAAAGCCTAAGCGGTAACTGATAATGGCTTGTTACTATGGTTTGATCACTTTTCAAAATTAGGGCTCACCAGTAGACTACAAGCTAACAGTGACTGACACATCCTGGGCACTCAATACCCAGCTGATGAAAAATAAATGCCGTGCAAATTTATATACCAAGCACAATGCAATGCTTGGGTCAGGAAAAATGACATTGCATATAGCTATCTGAGTGCTGCCAAACTCCTAAACCAGGCACTTAGAGCGTTCACTCTTGAACCTTCCTTTACTCAGGGTCTGGTTCTCTTTAGCTCTACGTGCCTTGCGGGGTGATCTCATTTGCTCCCCAACATCAACCATAGGACACCACCACCCACGTTCTCGTATCTCCTCCCAACCCCTCCCCTGAGCTACATGTCTGATTTTCTTTTTTTTTTTTTTTTTAAGATTTTATTTATTTATTTGAGACAGAGAGAATGAGAGAGAGAGAGCACATGAGAGGGGGGAGGGTCAGAGGCAGAAGCAGGCTCCCCGCCGAGCAGGGAGTCCGATGCGGGACTCGATCCCCGGACTCCAGGATCACGACCTGAGCCGAAGGCAGTCACTTAACCAACTGAGCCACCCAGGCGCCCCATGTCTGATTTTCCAACTGCCTTCAAGATATCTCCAACTGCCTTACATAAGCAACGCAAGGTGAACATTTCCAGGACTCAGCTTTATCTTCAGCCTCCCGACCCTACTCCATTACCCCTTTTCCAGACTGAGGGCTTGTTTCCTGCTGTAGTTTAAAGTGAGGCTTCAGGGCGCCTGGGTGGCTCAGTCGGTTAAGCGTCTGCCTTCGGCTCAGGTCATGATCCCGGGCTCCTGGGATCGAGTTCCGCATCGGGCTCCTTGCTCTGCGGGGAGCCTGCTTCTCCCTCTCCTCCCCACTTGTGCTCTCTCTCACTATCTCTGTCTCTCTCTCTCAAATAAATAAGTAAAATCTAAAAATATAAATAAATAAATAAATAAATAAATAAATAAATAAATAAGGTGAGGCTTCAGAGGTGTCAGACAAATCCATGCTCAGATCCTAGGGAGACAATGACTGGCCCATCCTACGACACTGGGCTTCTCTGCGTTCAGGTTTCCACAACAGTAAAATGGCCCCGATATCACCCCAGAGAGTTGTGCTGTTGACTACATCCAATAAGGTATTAAATTCTGGAGCTCTGGGCCAGGTATGCAGTGTCAGCCTGAAGTAAAAAAGGGCCTCTTCTGATTTTCCTTCTTCCAGTGAGTGAATTCATTACCTCCATCTACCCAACCTCCTCCGCTGGACAACTCGAAGCCTTCCCTTACTTCTGATGACAGTCCTACTGCTTCTTAATTCAAAGAGTCTCTAAATTCTGCCCATTCTACTGGTCACACTCCTCCGGTGGGCTCCACCTCTCCATAGCCACGGTGTCCTTCATTGCCGTCCTTGTCTTCATCTACACCACTGTCACCACTGGCTAGTTCCTTTCTGGGTTTCCGGCCTCCCTACACTTCAGCCCATACATCACAGTGACACCAAAGTCTCCGTTAAACCCTCCATCAATCATGTCACCCCTCGGCCTAAACACCTTCCATGGCTCCCACAGGTAAAGTCCATGGCTGCCCTGGTTAGGAATAGGGTGGGGCCTATCACTTATTATGATAAATAACTCGTCGGGATCTTGACTTTTTTTCCCCCACTTAATCACCGCAGCAATGCCAATGAAATAAATATAATTATCCTTGTCTTAGAGATTTAAAAAATGAGGCTAGTGAGTAGTCCAAAAATCCACCTGCGTCTAAATCAGTCAGAGACTGAAATCCGCAAGCTGGTGTGACTCTAGCCTGCCCATCTGTCAGTACAATGGGTTCACATCTTATTTCAAGAACACACTCTAAAGTCAAAGCATAAAATGAAAATCCCGTATAGATCAAAGACAAACTCTCAGAGGGGCTCAACACAGCCAGTATTTCTTTCAGTGTTGGAATGAACGCTGTTTCTTTAGCTGACACGGGATGAAGAACTAGCTGGCGTGCAACACCCACACTGTTCAACTGTAGTCTTTTTCTCGCGCTCCATTTTTGCGGAGTACGTACAGTTGGAACCATGTCTAGTAACTAGGATATCTGGCTAACAGAGCACTTAGAGTACACCATAAATATTTGTGAAACTACTGTACCCCAAACAACTGGGGGGGCAGAGACCACCCGACTTCACATTCTTAGCCTGTGGCTTTATACACTGCATGCAATAGGCAGCTCATTTATACCCATGTTGAAACAACGAATACCCTCTCTTCCTCATCTTACAGCTCAGCTCCCTCAACAGTCAGGACACCTTTCAAATGAGTTGAGTAGGAATTAAGATTACCAGGTGGGTCCTTATTTGATTCTGCAAAACAAATTAGCAACCTGACTTTGGGGTTTGAGAATAACATCTTGCAGAGTAAGGAGTATGACAGTTCCCACAGGCCCCTGAGTCAAAGCCAAACTGCAGGTTCATGGGCGGAGACAGCTGTGCTGAAAGCTGCCTCATTTTCTGGTTTGGTGTGGTCAGGAACAGGAAATTGAACCTTCGGTATTTTGGGCTTTGATTCTGTGCCCTTAAAAAGTACCCAGCAACCCTGGGGTCTTTGAATGTGGAAGGAGCATGCACGTGTAATGTGTCCGTTGGAAAAACAGAAGATGTTGGAAGCCTGAGCTTTGACACTGTGTCCACCTGCCCGGGGAAGAAACATTTGGGTGCTGAGCCCCATCCACCCAGAGTCTTTACCCCTGATTTCCAGAGGCCTTCAGAAGCACAGGCATCGAGATCATCGTACCCAGTCCTCAGAGTGGTCTTGTGGTGTGAACAAGTGGAGTCTAAAATTAGTCTTGCTACAACCAATCTGGTGGCAAACACATTTCCTATATTCACTAAATTACAGATATGCAGGCAAGCTCCCCAGGCCCTCTTGCTTCCTGCCTGGGGACAGTGTCATTTGCTTTATATCATTGTTCTAATCTGCTTTTTTATCCGATTAAGTCAGATAACACAGGTCAAGCACTCTACAGTGCCTGCTATATCCTATAAGCTCAATAATCGGCAGTAGTTGTTAGAATTCCTCTCTCGAATCTCATCCCCTAGTGACCTCAAAGTAAAAGCCAAAGTCCCCACAATGGCCTATGGCCTAGAAGGTGCTGCAAGATCTGCCCCTTGTTACCTTCTGATCTCACCTCTTCCTTTTCTTCCCCTCATTCATTCCATATGGACCTCTTTGCCATTTCTGGAACGTGCCAGGCCCACTCCTACGTTAGGACCTTTGTATGGACCAATTGTTCTAATTCTTCCTCAGTGCCTGGCATATAGGAGACGTGCATGAAGTATATGTTGAATGAGTGCTGAATGGATAAATTGGCTTGTGGGGTAAACCAGTATCTCCCGGCGAATTGGGAGTTCTGCGCTAAGTACTTCACTAATGGCAGAGGTCTTGACATGTTTGGGTCTCCTAAGGGAACTGGGACTCTGCCCCCTAGCAGCTAACAGAAACTTCCGAGTGTTTTTCATGAATTAATTACTTTAACCCTCACCCCACTCCCTACCCTGCTGCAGTGAGGTATAGTGAGGTACTATTATTAGTCCTTATTTTAGAGAAAACAAAGCTAGTAAGTGATGCGGGCTGGATACAAGCCATTGCCTACAATTATTTTTCGCCAGGGAACAACCTTCAGGGCTGATGACTACTTTGGATGTTGCTTACTACCCAACTCTCACTGATTTTACGATCCCCTCTGAATGCCAGCTAGACAGGCTGGGGATTTTCCTCAGGGACCTGCTTTCCCACCAGCCCATGCTGCTGGGGTTTCTAGCACGCACCCTAGCCAATCCTGCTCAAGTTACGATGGAGGAGGTCAGGCCAAATGGGTAAGGCACTGCAGGGGCAGAAACACCCCAATTTTGGGGTTTTTTTTTTCCCCTTAGAACTTATATTTCACAGAACCAGCTACTCATTAAGACACAGAAACGAATCTTTTCTTTAACAGTCAAATAATAACAGGATTTGAAGTCAGTGGGTCAGACAGGACATTTTTTGGATCTGATGCTGCTGGTTAGGTAGGATGACTAAGAACTGCTCAAGAGGATTCAGACACCGGCTGGAATGCCCGCCCTTCCATCCCTCCTTCACCTTGCTCACACCAATCCATCCTGTAAGACTCACCTCAGCACCCTGCTCCCCAGGAAGCCTTCCTAGACTAGCGCTTCCATCACTCTCCTGCCTCCCTCCGTCAGGCTAGATTAGGTGACCTCCTCCTTCCCCTCTAAGCACCCTGTATCCTCTTCCACCATAATGCTTGCTGAAGTGTACTAAAGCCACCTGTCTTCCCAGCGCCCCACAGACTATAGACTGGAACGCAGGAACAATGTCCACCGCGTGTTTGTATCCCCAGTGCCTAGTGAAGAAGAGGTGCTCAACAAATGACTGTTGAATGGAAGCAGTACCACCCTCCTGAGATAACACAACCTCTTAGATCTCCAAATCTGCCCTGTCATCTTTGGTCTGACTCAGACTGAGAGGTAAATGGCACAGCCCTTAAAGTGACCACATTCCAGCTCAAGAAAGCCAAAATGATGTGATAAGAGCCACAGTCTTCAAACTGCATGGCATTCTCTTGCCTTACACTCAAAAGCTCACCAACTATTCTCAATGAAATCAGTCAGCCCTATTGCTCGTAAAATAAATGTATTAAAGGAGTCATTACATTTTCCATAAGGCTCTTCCTTTCTCTTCAAAAGAGAAAGGAAGCACGGCACGATGATAAATTATCTCCTTTTGATTCAGCCAACACATTTAATGTTTAGAAAGCCGGTATCAACCATAATATTTATAACCTCTCGAGTACCACTGGGTACAGATTTAAAAATGCACGATGTCTGTAGGTGATGCTATTAATATTTTTGAGCATCTACTTTCAGAATAGTCCACTGGGTTTCAGTAAAGAAACAGCACATACAGGGAGAATAGCAACACATTCCTTCTTACTAGCATCAGCTATTCATGCAATGTGCTGCCTTGAGCATGCACACAGATCAATATTTCAGCAATCAAAGAGGCAACAGAGTGCATTTGAAGTATCTGAAGAACAGCCCCTACGGGATTTATGAAGTCAGACTCTTTAATATCACCCCAAACTTAATCCTATCAATGCTGACTAATGCTGTACTGAATTTTGTAGCTATCAAGAAAATTAAAAAACAACAACAACAACAACACCCTGCTTATTCTAAAGCTACATCGACATAAGTCTCAAATCGGTGACAACAAACCACATACCACAAAGTATTTAAATGAATCAGAAGTTCGGGTGTAGCCTAAACTTAAAAAAAAAAAAAAAAAGACAAAAGAAAAAAGCACGGAAGTTGAAAACCACTGGTCATGGTCAGTGGTATTGCATTTTAATTCTTATAATGACCTTGCCCATTTTTACAGATGAGGAAACTGGAGCGAAGGCAGTTGAAGGAAATGCCCTGCATTGCCTGGCTCATCAGGTGCAGCTGCAGGATTGGAAGCGCTGGCTGAGGGTCAGCATAGACAAGGGGGAGACACTAGGTTCTCTGCAGCCAGCCTGCCTGGGGTCAGGGGCTGGCTCTGACCCTTACTGACCAGGCAATTTTAAGCAAGTTTCTCAACTCTGTGACTCAATCTTCTCCTCCGTAAAATGGAGATATTAGTAGTATATACTTCAGAAGGCTGTGGTCAGGACTAATGAGTTAACTTATATAAAGTGCCTGGCACCCAGTCAGCATTATTTTGCTCTTATCTGACTTCAAAGCCTAAGCTTTTTCTTCCACATCAAGGGTTGATATGATGAAGCACACACAGGAGTATCTCCAAGCATAATTGCTTTGCATCTTGTCTGCAAATGATAAATGTTTGTGAATTAAGATCTCACCCTAGTTTTCACTATGTCTCAGTCCAGAAGGAAGTGTTCGTGGTAGAAGCAGGCATTAAAGGACACAAAATCTGGCTCAACAACGGAAATCATTCCCCCCACTTAGAACTACCTGCCTGTCCCAGGAGGTGCCTCAATCGAAGGTGACTATTCAGTGGAGACAAAGAGCAGATGAAAGAACCTCTACCTTTACAGGGGAGGGGAAGAAACGCCAGAGATCTGCATTTTCTTTGGAGCAGATTACTGGCTTCAAGTGCTGCCTCTGAGCCAGTCATTTTTATAGGAAGGTAACTTTCATTACATTACATGCAGACACTTACCCTGAAAAAAGGCATGAAAGGTATTATATAGAGGCTGTTAAAGATGGGCAGGTAGGCAGTGTGTGTGTGTGTGTGTGTGAGAGAGAGAGGTGAATTCATTCACTGATTTTGGGATATCTCTTGTAAAATGGCCAGGGAAGTGATGATAGCAATTTAGTTGAATAAGTGACTACGAATAACTTTTACGCTTGCAACGGGAAAACAAATACTTCCTGAATTTCTAAATATATTCCATCTTCTATGCAAAATAAGTAATCAGAGGTGTTTGGTTTTCTGAAGGAAAACTGGTATAAGCAAGGTTTTTCTTTATTCTAATTTCTTAAGAGAAAAGAACAAGCAACATCTCTGATTCATTGTTGGTCCATGGAAGATACATCTTGGCCATTTTCCTACAGGAATAATCAGCAGTTTTTGCCTCATGTTTCTGTGCAAGAATAAGAAGGAGGAAAAGGAAATCTTAAAAGTTTTAACAAAAACCACCAGGACAAAAATAAAAACAAAAACTCTACCGCGGCAAAACTTAATTTGCTTTCCTGGTGGAAGTGTGCTCTCTCTCATGCATTCATCCCCTCATCCATATTTTCTCTGTCCCCCATACCACTTCCCCATTTCTCATATGTGAGATGGCATTGGAAAGGTGGGCTCTGTGCATTAAATATGTATACAGGGGAGGTTGCTTGTTGTGGGGCTAAGGGGGCAAGCTCTGGACGAGGCAAGCATTAAATGTCATTAAGACTCAGGTTGTAGAATAGGAATAACGACAGTACCTATTCCAAAGGGCTACGGAAAGAAGTATTAAACGAGATAACCAATGCAAAGCTATTAGTACAATGCCCTGAACATAATCAATGCTCAGTAAGTGCTAATTATTAGTTTTTCTAATTATTACTTGAGGGATAATCATTTTGCAAAAATAAGAATCTAAACTAGAATTCCTACTAATACTTTAGTAAATACTATTGAGTTCTTTGATGATTCTAAAGGCACATGCGTCAGGGTTGTACAGTGGTTTAGGATCTTCATTAGAGGCAAAAATTATCACTGGGCCATGATATGCTCAAGTTTTCACCAAAATAATATTTTAGTTAATAAAATGCTCAAAACAATTTATTTACTGAAGCTTAAAAAAAAACCCAACCCAGCTCTGTAAATGTATAAAGTTATTACTTCCCTGTACTTTGGAGAGACAAAATTCAAGCTCTTCCCACAAACCTAACTGATCCTTCCAACAATACCACCCCCCACCCCCGTCCCTGCCAAATTCAACTACATAAATGCACATTAAAAGTTTAAGGAATAAATAAGGCAGAACATCTGATGACGTATTATGAAGGGATTGATTATCCACTCTTAGTTCTTTCTCCTTCTTTACTTTGCCCCTCCTGGACCTTCTCAGAGCTGTGCTAACTGCAGACAGATGAGTAGAGCCAAACAGGGAGAATCAAGATCTGGGTGGGCATTCTTCCTTTGGGGCAGGGAGGATGATCAGTCTACCCTTAGGGTCTCCTTTTGGGGGATGCTCTCTAGATCTTGAGACCTTCTCTGAAGAAAACATCCTCTGAATTTTGATCAACTTTTTACATTTTTCTTTTCTCCCCAAATGGCTTTTGTGCAGGCCCTTTTTACACATTTGCTCACTGATGTAATCAAGATGGTGGAACTCTGAGCCCTCTTCTAAGCCCCATATCTTTCTCTTCCCTTGATAGAAACACAAAGACAACCACACTGGAAGCTTCCACAAGGGAAAGAGATGGAAGGTACAACTGGTACAGAAAAAATTCTAGGTATGAGCAAAGGAGCTAAAAATCACATTGCTTGTCCTGGACACAAGGGACATGGACACAAAAAGAAAGTCAAGAAAAGGTGCTTTCCCTTCTTCTGCAACAGCAACACAGCATTCAAGAAAGTCCAATCTATTTTAAGTAGTTTCAGGTGACAGATTATTGGCCCATGACGAGACACAGACTGATGGATCACAGAGGAGATAAAGCTCCCTGTGCTGTGAACCACTGCTAATCTCAACTGATAGAACTAGAAGAGACACACATCTCCACTTTCAAGTGTTTACTGGGTGACATCACACTGTCGATTTAACCCAAGTGCTGTCTGGATTATCCAGTAAATGTCACATAATAGTACTCGAGTAGCTTAGATAAAGGCCTCAGAACACTGTGAATGAATACATGCCGCAAAACAAATTTCCCAGATGAGTGCATAATCTTAACTCCATGTCAGTCTACTTGGTGTTCTTTCAGGTATAACTCTAACCTCGTTAAGTGACATTTGTCTAGTATAGAGCTATGGTTCTGTTTTAGAAAGTCAATCCAGTCACCTCAGACAGTTTCCATAATGTGCTTAAGAAAGTATAAGATTGAAGCTGTTGACTTAGGTTGGCAAAATAACAATTACAATAATCCATCAGGGAAATGCATATCAAAACAATGAGATACCACTTCACACCCACTAGGATGGCTACAATCAAAGAGACAGATAATAACAAGTGTCGGCGAGGACGTGGAGCAATTGGAACCCTCACACACTGCTGGTGGGAATGTAAAATGGCGCAGTCGCTTTGGAAAACAGTCTGGCAGTTCCTAAAAAGGATAAACATAGAGTTACCAAATGACCCAGCAACTGCACTCTCAAATACCACAAGAAATGAAAATGAAAACATATGCCCACTTGTACATGAATGTTTACAGCAGCATTATTCGTAACAGCCAAAACACAGACACAACCCAAATAAAAGGTGGTATATCCATACAATGACACGTTATTCAGCACTAAAAAGAATGAAGTTCTGGTACATGCTGCAACATGGAGGAACCTGAAAACATGCTAAGTGAAAGAAGCCAGTTACAAAAGACCACATATGCATGTTTACACGAAATGTCCAGAACAGACAAATCCAAAGACAGAAGGTAGATTAGTGGTTGCTGGAGGAAAATAGGAAGGGAATGCAAAGGGATACATTAGGGTTTCTTTCTGGAAATATCCTAAAATTGATTGTGTTATAGAATTCTGAGAATATATTAAAAACCATTCATTGTGTACTTTAAATGGGTGAACTCTATTGTATGTGAATTATAGCTCAATAAAGCGATTATGAAAAGGAATATTAACACATGAGATAGAAGGAAATATGATTGCTTACTAAAACAAGGATTGCTTCTTTGGGGACCCTAATGCCATCCTCCTTCACAAATTCAGTGTGTGACCTATCAGCTAAAGGCTCAAGAACTAAACAATGGTCTTCCAGAGTCTCAGCGACCTCACTAATGTTCAATGTAATCCTGCTCCTTCCACTAATCAGTACATTGATGATTAAGCTTTCCTCCTATTTATATTTCCTACTACGGTAAGAAGCATGGAGCTTTCCACATAGTAGATGCTCATTTATTGTGTTCAATTTAAATACATGTCCAAAAATAACCAACTGGAGTCAGTAATTAAAATCAAACCAATAATACTTTGCCCTGCTTAGGGACAGCTGATCAGCACCACTAACAGCTACTTGCCCAACTCAATCTGGGGCATCTGAAATGCAATTATGTCCCTCAAATCTTAGTCAGTCCTGGTTACAACAATAAGATTCATGCTCTTCAACTGCCTGGGGTGTATCTCCCTTGATAAAATCTGAAACTTCCTGGGCAGGAGTTACTTCTCATGTGGATTAATTGACAAGATCCCGGAGGGTACAAGGAAGGCAGCATTCTGTTTCTCTGATATGTAATGCCAGGAAATCCCCAGATGGTCCTTTGGTTTGTTATACTACCTATAGTTTGATATTGAGGGGGATGACTTCTAGAGCTAGTCTGCCTGGGTTTAAATTCAACCTCTGCCATGTATTACTAGCTGCTCAACCCTGGTGCAAGTTATTTGACATCTCTGTACCTCAGTTTCACCATCTGTACAATAAGAATAATCCTAACACACACCACTGAGATTTCCGTGAGGGTGTAGACCACTTAGAAGGATGCCCAAAATATAGTACGTGCTCAGTAGCTTAAGCCGTCAGTGTAGTAAAACTTACATTTGCAGAAGCCCTGACAAAGACCTCCGGCATAGAGAGCCATGGTTATAAGAGAGGACCACAGGTTATCAGATATACACCAGGGCCACTGGGACAGACTGAAGTAAAAACTATAAAAATACACTCTTTCCTCAATTCCTGGTTGGGAAATGCTACTCCAGACTAAAGGAAGTGTTCAACAAATACAGCCTACCGACATTGAAATTTTGTTTTTCATGTTGCAGAACCCTCCCGGAGGAGAGGAGGATCTTCTTTGATAGGTATGAGAGGAAAAGAACTACCACCACTGTGATCAGACACCAGTAATTTTCAGAATCTGTATGCTCTTAGTCTTCTTGTGGACTTTCCATCACTGACAGGGAATCACAGGTGGTTTGTAGTAGTCAGCAACATTACCAGTGGTAAGAGGCTTCTGGGAGACATTTCCTAAATTCCTTATTTTTTTTTTATTTTTTGAAAGATAACTTGTTTGAAATCATTTCAAATTTTATCAACAACATTCTTTTGAAAACACAAAGGCCTTTTTCACCATATTTCCCTTCCCACATGCTTCCTAAAGCTTCTCCAATCTACGTATTGCTAGCGTGGCAGACACAGAATACTCACTAGTATGCACATTCTCTTCTTCCTCCTAACTATACCTTTTTTTTCCCAGCCTTCCCTGTAGGTAGGTGTGGTACATGTTGTGGCCAATGAAATGGGAGTGGAAGTAATGGGCTCTTCCTTATGTAGACCTAGCCCAACTGCACTCTTTCCCCATGGACCAGTTTGAAAGGAGGGAACTCAGGAGAGAGCCACAAGATGGAAGGAACCTGGGTCCTTGCATAACTTTATATTATAGGCCTCACCCCCTCCTTGCCCATCTGCACTGAACTTCACATAGGGAAAAATACACAGTAGTAATAAGCCACTGGGGTTTTGGAGTTGTTTATACAAAAGCTCCTGTTACTTACTCTAATTAATATAGCTAGGTCAAAGCTTTGTTAATTATTGTTTAGGCGATCCGGTTTGCTCCTAGAATAGTTCTACTTCTGCTAGATATTGGCAACAAGTACACTCATGAAACACATTTCTTTTTTTGTTTTTTTTTTAAGATTTATTTATTTGAGAGCGTGCATGTGCGAGTGGGGGGAGGGGTAGAGGGAGAGAGAATCCCTAGGAAGACTCCCCGCTGAGCACAGAGCCCAACATGGGCACGATGTGGGGCCCAATCTCACGACCCTGAGATCATGACCTGAGCCGAAACCAAGAGTAGGTTGCTTAACTGGCTGAGCCACCCAGGAGCCCCAAATGAAACACATTTCTTAAATCCCTTTGCCTTTAGTTGTTTTTTTTGTTTTTTTTGTTTTTTTTTTACTATCACCAAGATCACGGGATACATCCTTTCCATTGTATTGATGAAACACATCCTGGTGAACCATCTGATCTTGCCACATTCTTTTTCAAAGAACATGTCTTTTGCATTGTAATCTTAGTCCAGATCTCTTTGCAGAGCTGGGCAAAGTATATTTGCTACTGTGCACTTAATTAATCATTCACTATCTCAGAGAATTATTTTATAATTACATCAAACTCTGGGCTAGGAGTTGGCCAATTTAAAACTGTCAGATAAAAATTAAAAGATATCAGCAAAAATGAATTATATTTATTTATAATTTTCAGGTAGCTCTTTATAGCAATCTTTTAGTAGCCCATATATTTAATATAAATCACATTTTTTTTGTGTTAAATTTATGAAAGGAATGAAGGAATCCTTTCTGATTATTATCTCCAGCCTCTTGGGATGAATAAACAAAGTCAATAGAGCAACCTTGAGTTTTAACACCATTAAGTACTTTCTGAAAGTTTCTATTCTTGCTTAGTAACTCCTTTCTCATCTTTTAAAAATGTTCTTAGTATTCACTACAATTATAGCTACAAAATACATGCTTGTATGTTTACTGACGGCTTTCATTATCAGACTGTAATTCCTAGGAAGACAGAACTTATATCTGTTTCTGTTCATCCAATAAATATTTACTGAATGTCCATTGTGAGGCATTGTTCCAGGTACTGGGGAATTAAACATAAATAAGGTATAGTACTTGGCTTCAAGATGTCTATCGTTTGGTGGAGGAAACAGACTAAGCCTATAAATAATATATACCGGGATAAATCCTACATTGTACTTTTCACTTCATGTGTCCTTGGTTTTAGGTGGTAGTGGCGCTGTCTGTCCAGCTCATGATGGCCCAACCTACCTGAGAACTGTTTCTTCTGCATTCATTTGGGTGTGTATGTAACCATATTTGTATCACATGACTCTGTCCCCTTGACCACAACTGCTTGGACCACAGTGGACTACTGACCTGTGCTGCATCAACCAACTTCTCTCTTCCGAGAGGTTGGAATTGGAGCTAAGAGATTCTAATTCAGTCTGAGCTCTTTAGTTGAACTGAAAGAGGATCTATAACCTAGAGTGCTATGCAGTGGTCATCTTCTGCCAGATGGCCAGGGAAACTGACAACACTAGTCTAAAGAGAGAGACAAAAGGAGCAAGTCACGGAAAGAAGTAAAGATGAGAGATTTTATAGTCTGAGAAAGACCTGAAAGCCCACTTCATATGCTCGTTCTAGTCCCTTTTCCCATGAAAAGGGACTAGTACTTTATAGCTTTTCTCTCTTTTTTTGCTAAAGCTATTTTGTTAGTGTCTTATGTTTTCAGTCATGTCTTAACTGAGACATTTCTATTTGATATGAAATATTTATAATTCTACTTAGTCTCACTTACTTTCATAGTGTAAGACATATGTACTGTCACCAAAAAATGTAGCTTTTTTCCCCTATGTTATAAACATCGCATCTGCTGGATTTTAATCCTTAGGAATTCTAGCAACACTTCTCAGGTGCTTGCCTAGAAGTTTCCGTGTTTCCTCACTGGTGATTTTATAATGCAGACTCATTTCTATTTAAGGGCAGAACATCAAAGGCCAACATTCTTTGAACTCCGTGAAAAACACTATCACATGTGTACCCCATCTTTTGTGGCTAGTTAACATTCAGGGGAGAAACTAATTCTTCTTACAAACATCAATGGTGTGTTTGTACTCATAAACAAAAAGGCTTTGATAATGAATGCTTTGATTTCAGCTCAGTAAGTTGATCAGCTAGTCTGATTAACAACTGTTAACTGGAGCCACCAGAATTTGAACACACCTAAAATACGTGGCTTTAAGGTCCTACTCAGGAAAAGGAACTTAAGATTTTACATAACTTAAGCTTCACATTAATATTTATGTTACATTTACACTTAAGCTTTATATTAGACTCCAGAGATTTCTGTAACAGCACACCCATAAACATCTGCTACTTTTAAAGCATATTTCTTCTTTATTCCTCACAGATAGGTTAGGCACTGTGAATGTAAGGGGAGTAAGACCTGGTGTCTGTCCTAAGAGAGCTCAGTTTACTGGAAAAGACAGACAGGAAACAGGAAACCGTCATGCCATGCTCTGATAAGTGCCACGCTAGAGAAACCAGTGTGGATGAGAGGCATCTAATCTATCCTGAGGTAAGCCTTTGGGCTAAGTCCTAGAGAATTAGCAGGAATTAGGCAGAGGAGGAGTAGAGGCTGAGACAGATTTGCTGAGGGAAAGGAGCATACAGTGCTCATGTACATGGCAACAATGTGAGGCAGAAGAGGGTCTACATGTTAATACCCAGTGTGACAGCTGTGCCAGCAAGACGTTTTGGATAATTGCCTACATTTTCCTCCTAAGCTCCTGTTTCCAATGCTTTTCATGGGTTCTGATTACTCTAGAAATTCTGATTCAACTCAACAAATATTTGGTGAGAACTTAGTAAGTTTTAGGTACTTTTTTAGTCCCTGGGAGTACACAGATTGAGTAAGACTAAGGGAATAGTACTTTCCTAAAGAAGCTCGGTCTAGTGGGGAAGGCAGATACACAGCATCTGGAGAGGGTTAAAAAGGACAGATGCAGGGCGCCTGGGTGGCTCAGTTGGTTAAGCGACTGCCTTCGGCTCAGGTCATGATCCTGGAGTCCCGGGATCGAGTCCCACATCGGGCTCCCTGCTCAGCAGGGGGTCTGCTTCTCCCTCTGCCCTCTTCCCTCTCGTGCTCTCTGTCTCTCATTCTCTCTCTCTCAAATAAATAAATAAAATCTTTAAAAAAAAAAAAAAGGACAGATGCATATAAATAAACAGATGATAAAGCCTGAAATGAGTCTTTAAGAATGAATAAGAACACGCTAGCCATGTGAACAATAACAAAAGTGAGAGAAGCCTTTCGGAACACGGAAAAATGTTAAGTAACAACTGGCAGGGAAAAGGATCAGGGCACAGGGAGAGAACAGATTTGTGAAATAGCTAGGAAGCAATAGAACTGAAATGGGATGGCTAAGAGCGAAGGAGGGGGTTAGTCTATTATGACTCCAGGTTTTTTTGTTTGAGTGAATGATCCATTAACAGAGGCAGGGATTGCAGAAGGAAGAGCTGATTTTGGAAGGAAAAAAGGTCATGTTGAAGCTGCAGTGCAGCCACCTGCAAGGGAAGAGAGAAGTAGTAAGAACAGGATTATGGCCTGGTGCAGCCACTCTGGAAAACAGTATGGAGGTTCCTCAAAAGGTTAAAAATATAACTACCAAATGACCAAGCAACTGCATTACAAGGTATTTACCCAAAGGATACAAAAATACTGATTCGAAGGGTCACATGCACCCTGATGTTTATAGCAGTATTATCAACAACAGTCAAAATTGGAAAGACCCCAAGTGTCTATCCACTGAGGAATGGATAAAAATACACACACACAATGGAATATTACTCAGCTATCAGAAAGAATGAAATCTTGCCATTTGTAATGACATGGATGGAGCAAGGGTGCATTATGCTAAGTGAAATAATTCAGTCAGAGAAAGATAAATACCACATGATTTCACTCATATTTGGAATTTAAGAAACAAAACAAATGACCTTGGGGCGGGGGGAGAGGCAAACCAAGAAACAGAATCTTAATGAAAGAGAACAAACTGAGGGTTTCTGGAGGGGAGATGGGTGGGGGATGGGCTAAATGGGGGATGGGTATTAGAAGGACACTTATGATGAGCACTGGATGTTACGTGTAACTGACAAACTACTAAATTCTACTCTGAAACCAGTATTACACTATATGTTAACTAACTAGAATTTAAATAAAAACTTGAAACAAAACAAGAAAGAAAGAGAATTGAAGAGCTGTGTAAAAAAACAAAAACAGGGGCGCCTGGGTGGCTCAGTCGTTAAGCATCTGCCTTCGGCTCAGGTCATGATCCCAGGATCCTGGGATCGAGCCCCGCATCGGGCTCCCTGCTCGGTGGGAAGCCTGCTTCTCCCTCTCCCAATCCCCCTGCTTGTGTTCCCTCTCTCGCTCTCTCTCTGTCAAATAAATAAATAAATAAAATCTTTAAAAAAAAACAAAAACAAAAAACCCACACAAAAAAAACAGGATTATAGCTAGGGATCTCGCTCAGCAGCACAAACAGAGGGTGGGAGCTGAAGTCATGATGAATGAGATGAAACAAAAAGAAAGTCAATGTAAAGGAGGGCAAGTGGCTAGAAGCAGAATCCTTGAAAAATAGTAGAAGCAGCTCAAGAAGAAGCTCACAAAGGAGATGAAGTGGGGAGCAATGAGTTTCTAGGAGCATTCAGTAGTCAAACATTTTAAATGAAGCAGAGACTTGGTAAGATACAGACTGAAAAATTTTGTGACCTGGAGATCTTCTGGAGAGGATTCATTGGAGTGATGGAAGGATCAGGCTGCCATGATGGAAGAGTGAACAGAAGAAAGGAAGTGGTCCCTGGGTATTCAAACTACTCTTGTAAGAAGGCTGTAGGAGAAGAAGTGAGAGAAGGGGCATGAGTTGATGCAGGACAGTCTCAATCTCTCTCTCTCTCTCTCTTCATTATCTATCAATACTTTTAAAGTTAGAGATGAAAAGACTTGAGTGGGTTTCCAGGCCTAGAGGAAAGCCAGCAGAGATGGAGAGACTAATGATATTGGTGAGAGGACATAATTTAAGGAAATGGTACTGGAGGAGAAAGTTGTCCTAATGAAGTAATCTACTTTATTTTTTGTAAACATTTTTTAAAAAAGATTTTATTTACTTATTTTAGAGAGAGAGAGAGTGTGTGTGTGTGACTGGGGAGGAGCAAAGGAGGAAGAGAATCTTGAGCAGACTCCCCACTGAGTGTGGAGCCCAACTCGGGGCTCAATCCCAGGACAGAGATCATGACCTGCGTTGAAATCACAAGTTGGACGCTCAACTGACTAAGCCACCCAGGCGCCCCTGAGGTAATCTACTTTAACAAATTTTAGCTTCTAATCGTCTCTAGCCAGGAGAGCTGTCAAGCAATGTATGTCCCAAGGCCAAGTATCTGTGGAAAGCATTTGCAGCAGACAGCAAACAGTGGTATTGGGCTTGGAGCAACACCAGGGAACAGGAGACAAATTCCCTATCTTATTAATCCTAAAGGCTTCTGACTTGCTTAGTAAAACCCCACAGAGGAGGTACCTGTAGTGAGATTAGAGAAAGTTCACCCCCTCATCTATGTCTCCCGAAATGCTGTAATCAACAAGGGAGCAGACCCCTCACTCCAGGGGATTACAATCACTGCACAAACATGACTTTCTGGGGCTGCAAAGGAGTCAGATTTGAGTCTGAGTCTCAGCTTTGCTAGAGATTAGCTACTGGCTTTGGGCCACTTCGTTGCTGTAGGCCTCAGTTTCTTCACTTACAAAATGGAGCGAAGCGATTGATGCTACACAGACCAGATGGTGAGGCTTGAGCAAGTTCACAGACATGAAAGTGCTTGGTAAAATATAATGCTCAATGCAAATATATGGTGTTCACATCAAGATGTTATCTGAAGTCTCAGAAAGTTGGGCAAAGCGGGAAGAGACTGCCCATAAACAGTTTTTGTTGCTACCGTTGTAAAAAGACATATTAATACAAAGGAAAGCGTTGAAGCAAAGACCTTCAGCTTTCACTGATGACTAACTCCCCACTGTTCTCTGGTAGTCTTGCAATCCTGAGGAGCCAGGGGGTCAGGTGTTGGGAGGGGAATACAAATGAGTCGCCCCAGGCACTGGAGCGGGAGAATCCAGCGCTGCTAGCGGGGATAGCGTGCAGCATTGCTCGATGGAAACCGTACACGTAGGACTCCAAGGTGCATCCTCACAGTTAAGGGCTCAGGTTGGAGTCAAGACAAACCTGAGTTCGAATCCTGGCTCAGCCGCTTATTAGCCATGTAACCTCAGACAACCCAATTTCACTCAGCTTCAGTTTCCTCATCTGTAAACTGGGATAACAACATCTACCCTTAGAATGTTGTAATGATTAAATACAACAGTGTGTTTGTATCTATGTAAGTATGCACGCGCATGCATGTGTGTACGTGCGTGTGTGTAATTCCTGCCATACTGTAAGGGCTCAAGAAATGGCAGCTGTCATAGTGGGTCTGTTGTCAGAGGATTCACAGAAGCTTGTTTTCACACAGAGCTGCTATTTATTGACATTTACTGAGAGCTTTACAGGCATAGTGCTATCTAAACATACATGTTTAATCTATTACGCCTTGGGATGGGGCGCCTGGGTGGTATAGTCGGTTGAGCGTCCGACTCTTGGTTTCAGCTCAGGTCGTGATCTTGGGGTCCTGAGATCAAGCCCTGTGTAGGGCTCTGTGCTCAGTGCAGAGTCAGCTTGGGTTTCCCTCTCCCTCTCCCCCCACCCCACCCCTGTGTGTGTGCACATGCTCTCTCTCTCTCTCTCAGATAAATAAATCTTAGAAAAAAGTCTTTAATTAAATTGATTTCAAATGAAAAATTTAAAAAAAGATGTTAGCTGAAAGACACAAAAAATAAAATAAAACAAATTAAAAAATTTTTAAAAATCTATTATGCTACTTGAACTTTAAAACTCTGAGAGTAAAAACTATGTCGATCCTATTTTTCTCTGGATCCCGGGGCATAATAAAGTACCCAGCACAGAGTAGGTATTTAAGAAATATTTGTTGAAAGAAGGAAGGAAGAAAGAGAGGGAGGGGAAAAGGGCAGGAAAGGTGGAGGCCAAAGAGAGGGAAGGAGGGGTGGATGTTGAGAATGACTGACTCAGGTGCCATGAAACCCAAGGACTGACAAAAATAGAAACAAAGCATTTCTGAGCTACCGAATGGATGGAGGCCTCTTATAAAAAAGCCACTTTCTGTGCTGATGTGATTTATTTTTACTCCTCTAAGCTCTGGTATAATCTTTCCCTCCATCTGGCAAGTGGGAATGGACCAGCTATATTTCAAGTTTGCTAACAAAGATTGCTTAAGGTAAATATTTGTTGCTTGCCAGAGCAAACCATACCATTTTAGTTTTAGGTTATTTTAATGATAAGCTCCTTCAGATCTAGTTCCACTGATACTTTGTAGTACAGCATGGAAGTACATTTCACTCAAATCCCAACTATATTTAGAATCCCTTTCACACTGCATCATTCAAGCAGATGTGGGGCCAGCTGCAGCTAATTCTTTCCTAGAATCTGAGACGTAGATTTTAGTAAGGTTTTTAAAAATAAGTCACACAGGTGTCATCTCTGAGTCAATTAGCACGTTAGCTATAAAAAGAGTATGTACAAATTAGGCTCTCTTTCTACAAGCTCCAAGACAGGAACAGGGTTCTCACTGTTTCGATCAATCTGTTTTTATGTGGTTGTATTAAGGTATTTTTTTCCACAAAACAAAAATAAAGTTCTCCCTGGACTGTGGCACTACACCTTTTTTCTTTTTGTTGCTAGTACTTATTCTAATATTATCACAGAATAAAGTGATCCAATATAGTCCTTTCTTCGGGTTCAGATTCAAGGAATATTGATCAAGCACGGCACAGAAACTCTGCAAGTACTTCGATACCCACTGTTCTTTTTCCCTGAGCGATTTAAAGATACGAACACAAATGTGAATGTCCTGTCTTCAGATATGTGGGAAGTCAGAGAAACAGTTGGAAATCCTGAAAACATCCGTATCTAGGTATCTTGGGGGCAGTCACTGGTTCAGCGGTCCTAGGCAAGGCTGGAATGCCTCTGGTCCAGTTTCCTCATTTCTAAAACAAGGATTCATGGACCGGATGGTCGCAAGATCCCAGGCCAATCGCTAGAACCTCTTGCGCCCTGCAGGGGACCACAGTCACGGCTCTGCCTCTGCATGCCACTCTGAGACTCAGCCACAGCAGGGACCTTTTTGAAAGCAAGACAAATAAAGTTGTTGAAAGTCGAGAAAAGTCTTCTCTCTTTAGGGGGTATTATTTTTTTAATAAAGTGGGAGCACCCAAAAGTCAAATTTTCATTCTGCGAATTTTTGTTTTAGTCTTTCTAAAGTCAATAATGTTCTAATGCTGTGTTGTGGCCCAATGTGCCTGAGTGGAAACCAAGAGATGGGCAGGCCTCAGGTTCCTCCGCGGTGGTCCACAGGTTGTGCCGAGTCGTGCGCCTTCCCCACGCGGTTACGTTGACAGCCCGCGCCCACTGTTGAACCGCAATTTTCATCTGTGCATCTCTTTCTGTGTTATAATACTTAATTACATTTAATCTTCATATGATCCTAATCTTACTGCCGTTCGCTCACAGAAGTTAGGTGGTTTCCAGCTGGTCACAGCTACATAGAGAGACAGAACAAGGGCCTGAGCCCGCTTTCCTTGATTCCCAGCTCGGTGCTTTCTGAATCAAATACAACAGTAGCAGCCGTGGTGAATCAGCACGACGCATGTCCCGTGTGTACGGCATCCAGCAAAGAGCTCTGCTTATAACGCCAGCTTATTCCATCATGGTAATAACTCTATGAGGTAGATGTTATTATGATCCCCACTCACAGATGTGGACAGTGAGACCACAGAGAGGTCACCCAACACGCCCAAGCTCACGCAACAGTCAAGAAGCACAATCGAGATTCCAATTCAGGCAGTTTGCTTTCTCACTTCTCTTTCAACAGTGATGCCAGATTGCCTTCTTACAATAGGCCGCTGCCGCCATCACTGTTTCCAGCCATAATTCAGGGGAAATTATTTGCAAGAAGAGTCCAGGGCTCTTCCCTGGAGCTGCAAGTCATGCATGAACGTAGTCACTGGTGTCAGGCCATCCCGCTCTCGTCTAGCCCAGATACTGCGAGGGCGTGGACTGCATAGCTTTATCCCTAGTGCCCAAGCACAACTGTCCTATATAGAGATGATTCATAGTAGCTGTGTGTGAGCGGAACCCAATGGAAACCACCAAGTCTTCATCAACAGAGACATAGTACCTTCATTGGCTGCAGGTCAAAATCATCCATGCTGGTGTTTTGTGGTGCCCTGCATAGTGGGGGCAAAACACTGAATCTTTTTTTTTTTAAAGCCATCTATGTAGGCAAAAAGTTGACATTTGCACTCACTGACTGGGTAGGTGCGCAGGGTTTTTTTCCTGAAAAATTCTGTGGTCTCCGCAGCTGTGCTACTATTCCGCAAGACCACAGGTCTGTGGAGCAGCAACCAGGGAGGGCAATATGCACTTGAGAAAAGTCTTAAATTACTAAATTAAACAGGTTTATACAATCCAACTATAGTCACAGATGAACGACGATGGTCTAAAATGAGATTTGCCCTTACCGAAATTTTGGATTTTACAATGTAAGAAAAATATTTCCTCAATTAGTCAGTGGATTGCTATTGAATCCTAGGCCTTAAATAATCTACAGACATTTAAGGGCTTTCTCCTGTCTGGGTGGGTCCCAAACAAAAACTAAAAACCTCTAAGGGGTCAAAAGTATTGCTAAACTTACACACCCAGTATCATTTTATATTACAATCAGCTAGACTTCAAATAGAGACTTTTATGAAATGAAGTTAATGGGATCACTTCCGAATAGGATTTTTTAATGCTTTGTATGATAGGAAATACGCAGTTTCTTTCACTGTTAAAAAATAATTCCTGCTTGTTAGAAAGTCTGCAATCAACTCAGCTTTATTGCTTCAAATAAGCAGTTTGCACACAGAACAATAAAACTGCTTAATAAAAGAACATAATAGGCTTAGCAGATGTTGCAATCACAGAACATTTTAGGTAAATGGTTTTAAAAGGACATTTCCTCAGTTTAGAAACACACTTTGGAAAATCAAATTCAGTTGTTGAATTTATGCAGGCTCTCTCTGAGGGAATATTTGGGCCTATTTTTCTCTAGCAGAAACACAAGACTGAGTTTACAATGAACCAGCTTTCAGCAAAAGCAGGCCGGAGGGAGTGTAACTCCTTTAACTAGCTCACATACCCACGTTCCTGCTTGTGTTGCTAATAAAGACATCTTGGTGGTTTCCTTAAAAAAAAATCTTTACCATTTGTTTGCTGACAGCTTTGTGGGGTATTAAAGAAAACTGTCACTTTCTTAGCAATGAATCCTTCAACATTAAACACTCTCTAGATGAGGACAAAAGGATGGTACCTGCCTTCAAGGAACTTATGCTCCACTGTAAAAACAAACAATGACAAATAAAATACAAGCTCATTATTATATAGTTCCAGCCATTTCTTGCTAATTGATGGAGAGTATCAAAGACTGCTGGGTTTACTATGTCATTCCTCTCCTAATAATGCCACCTACATAAGGACAAACTTTTTAAGGCTGATGAAAGACAGGACTTCAGCTCAAGGGAGGAAAAAGTGTTACAATTTTTAAATGTCACTTAATGTAACCTATCTACCAAGAAGATAGGCAAAGATGGCAAGTGGCCAACATTTTAAAAGTGCATGCTTGGGGCGCCTGGTGGCTCAGTCGTTAAGCATCTGCTTTGGCTCAGGTCATGATCCCAGGGTCCTGGGATCGAGCCCCACATCAGGCTCCCTGCTTGACGGGAGGCCTGCTTCTCCCTCTCTCACTCCCCCTGCTTGTGTTCCTGCTCTCGCTGTCTCTCTCTCTCTGTCAAATGGGTGAATAAAATCTTTAAAAATAAATAAATAAATAAATAAATAAATAAATAAATAAATAAATGCACATGCTTATTTCCTAACAACAAAGTTGGGCGATATAATTTATTAAAATAATCAAGTACAAGTTATGATTTAAGTCTGTAGTGTCTCAACTCTTAGCTTCAAAAAGAGAAAAATCATAGTGATCTTCCCATCTTAATGCATCCTTTTTGCCTTACAACCAATAAATGCCCCAACCCTAAACACTCGCCTTGTATCTGCTACAAGTCTAAGCAGACTTTACTTAACACCAATTTAGTGACTTGATTCTAGTTAGTACTCTTAACAAAATGCTTGTATCGTAACATACACCATTACAAATTTATTTGGGAGAAGTCAGCATGGTCATTATCATTCTTAAATAAGACCATTTTTCACAAGGAAGCTATGCTTCTGGCAGTGGCATAGAAAATGTTAATGTTCATGCTGCCACAATCAACCATTTGTGCTATATGGGGGGGCGGGGGACAACCCTTGATATATTTCAGGGCTCCATCTGTGCTAACTGCCTCGGGCTCAACCATGTCTCAGCTCCCAGGTGCACTGAACCACATCTATCAAAATATTTACCCCTAAAATAGCTTTGTAATAAGAGTGGAATGTCCTTTTTGATGATTTCCTTTGAAAAATCTGTACGTATTTAATTGGTAATTCTAAGTTCTTGGAGATGATAGATCACATGAATCTACATATTTAAAAAAACAACACCCCCCCCATGGTGATTAGAGTTAATGTATTATAAATAACTATACAAACACATAATATATTTAATATGCTTTACACTTTCACCTTTGACTGTGGCTCTAATCTCCAGCTGAGTGCGCCTCCTTGCTAATCCCATCCCGGTTCTCACTCTGCATTGAAGACTTGCTAGATGGGTAATAGGGAGCCAATGTTAGGTATGAGCCTTCAGCAGCACTAGCCTACCAACACGATACGTAGCTCAAAAAAGCTATGAAGGCCGATAGCAGTTTCTGAACAGGTTAAAGCAAATCAGCTCCTGGGACTGCAATTTATGTGGCAGAACGAAAAACAAAAGAACATCCACACGCACACACACACACACAAAAAGGGTAGGGGAGTTCCTCCTCATGAAGCAAAAACATACCAAAAATCCACCTAACTTTTAAATATTCAACGCTCATTGCTGAGGAAATACCTCTACCATATTGTCCACATGGTCACTGCATAATCAGTACTTAAAACAATGGTTCAGCACTTTGAGTCACCCCCAGCGTGAAGGGCAAGTGGAAAGGTCAGTTCCGGCATGCCTCGCAAAAGCCAACAATGGAAAACCGCATTCCTCTGCTCCTGCACAGTTCCCAGGTCCTGGCCACGACATCCCTTTGCTTCATCTGCTTTAGCACTTTGCCCTCCCTTCTGTGCCACCCCCAACTTCCTATCCTTGAAAGGAACCGGGGGGGGGGGGGCGGGCAAGTAAATCTGAGAGGAGGGCCAACACTGAACACTCAGGAGGCTCTTTACTGGTACCACCTGGGGGCCCCAAAGATTGCTCAACATCTCCATAGGAATGTGGCACTCATTCTGCCTAAGTGGGGGGGTGGGGGGGAATTCCCTTCACTCTTTTTTCTGTCAATAGAATAAAATAAACAACAGAAGAATAACAAAATATCCATGCTTCCTTCCCTCCATAAGAACAACAAAGATCATCATAATTTAATTACAATCAATTAATACCCAGCAAACTTTTTTTTGGGGGGGGGGGGAGCTATGTGCACAGTATTGAGAACCCAGACAATCTTTAAGATACCAAGTATGTTTAATTTTCGGAGCCCCAGCCCCAACATCATATCAAACATACTAAAAGTTGTATTCATAACCCACATTTAAAACTAACTTTATGGCCTGGGCACCCGGCTGGCTCATTCGGAAGAGCACGCGACTCTTGATCTCAGGGTTGTGAGTTCGAGCCCCATGGTGAGTGGAGAGATTACTAAAAAAATAAATAAACTTAAAAAAAAATTATGGCCAAAACATTTTCAAAAGAATTTTTGTATTTGTTTTTGACATTACTTGGCTACTCCTCATTTACTCTATAGTTTGCTTTGATTTCTCAGTAATCACTGCTAAATTTAGTATCTAATGAAGAAGACAAAATATGTGAGTTTGTATTTCTTTGTTTAAACATTTATTTCTGACCCTGTACTTTTGTGTGTGTTTTAGAGCCACTAGTTTTTCTTTCGAGATCTCCAGCACTTTGGGGGTTTTTGAAAAGGACAACGTTGTTTAGTCATTGTGCCCCTAGGGCCTTATGAATACCTTATGAATGGCCTTGACGATAACAGCCAGAGAGGCAATATTGAGGAGGAGACGCCTCGTCAGGAACTGGCAAGAAAGACCCAGGGTGAGCACAGAGGGAGGGAAATGTAGGTGAAGAAGAGGATGGCTGAGAAGACGCACGTTGCAGAGGCTCCAACTCTGTCAAAACAGTGGACAGGATATATGACCATTCCAGTCACTCTGCATGGGTCTCACACGCGACACTGACGAAGAAAGCACTTGCCTCTCCAGGAATTCATAACGTAGTGGGGAAATAGGACTTCCATATAGCATGGGAGGCAGGGTGTGAAAACTGTTGTTAAGAAAGACCTCAGGTACCATGAAAACATGGAGGAGGGAGCGGTCACCAGAGCCACCAAACTGCATAAGTCCAGGGCCGGGGGTCACCATGCACACGGTCATCTACGCGAACGGTGTCCCCACAGTTGTGCAGTGCTGCGGTCATGGCCGAAGGGATAATAAAAGGCCTCCCAGAAGCGATGGCATTTGGGCAGGTCCATTTACTAGCAGTGCAACCATGAGCTTCATTTGCTCACCTGTAACTGGGATACCACTACTGACGTCACTGGGTCAGGAATCAAAAAAAATATATGTACGGTACAATACCTGTGTCAAATGCATCCTCCTTCCATTTCCCCTTCCTTCCTTCTTTATAGGAAAAGGGGAGCTTTTACCATGTGTCAGATACTCTACCAGGCCCTGTATATGCAATGAAGGACAATACACACCAGTTTGCCTTCATGAAACTTCTTTTTTTATGTATTTGAGAGAGAGGGAGAGAGCATGAGAGAGAGAGAGCACAAGCAGGAGAGAGGGGCAGAGGGAGAGGGAGAAGCAGACTCCCTGCTTGGAACAGGGAGCCCGATGTGGGACTCGATCACAGGACACCGGGATCATGACCTGAGCCGAAGGCAGACGCTTAAACAACTGAGCCACCCAGGCGCCCTGCCTTCATGAAACTTCTATCATAGAGACTATTCTGTTACTAATTATTCTACAGTAAGACTATACTTTCAGGGATCATTTCTATAGTTTGTTACTAATTATTCTACAGTGATAGGAAGAAGGTAGAAGAACAATGCAAGCAAGAGCAATGGTGTGTCAAGAGAGCGGTCAGTCATCCAGTTTTTCAGGAATAAGGAAGAGGGTTTTAGGGGGTTTGTTACTCAGTTAGCAGTAAGACTAACAAAGAGGAGGAAAACCACCCAGCAACAGCAGTTAGGGGGTAGAGCAGAGTGACAAACAGGTTGTATCTACTCTATCAATTCTCATCAATTGGCAATGGCTTCCTGGAAGGCCAGACTGAAAATAAACTCATGACTGTCATTGTCCATCACGGGCATTGTAGGGGCTAGGGGTGACATGCAAGCAGCAGATTGGGCATTCCTTATCTACATGAACTTGAGCACTGTCTTTGTAAAGAGTCACATCTGGAAGAATCTGTGTCATTTCCTTAGCACACAACTAGAGCACTAGAGCAAGACAGAAGACCCAGTGGGAGAGGTAGACCTCTGACTAATCGCCCAGCAGAAGGCCAAGAGATCAAAGGAATATAGGGTGGTGGTGACTGCTTTAATGAATTGGCTTAGTGTGGAATTCATGCTAGGTTGAGTCACGAAAATGGATAAAATGAATTGGTAAAATGAAAATGGTTCCGTTTTGGAGGCAGAATCCCATGTTCAAATTACAGCTCCTCCAATTATTAGCTTCTTGTGATCCTTACTTTCTCATGATAAAACATGTGGATATTAATACCTACCTCAAAGGGTTGTGGGAATGACTAAAACATACTGTAAAGTACCTAAAACACACTGGGTGCTCAATAAACAGTACTTCTCTTCCTCTTTTCCTGAAGTGACCGGAGGTCCATACATAGAAAATTGTGTAGGTCTACAGAAAGGGAAGGAGTTAGAAGGTAAATATCCAGCGTGGCTGGGCTGGGCAGCAAATGAAAATTACAAATGCCTAGAATTAAGAAGTCAGGGAGTGGTGAGACCAGAAACCACTGGTTTGGCTGGCTGTCCACAGTCATGGGTCTTGTATGTTACCCGGAAAGATACAAGGAGGAATATGGAGTGGAACGCTGCTGGTGGAGTTCACAGCTCACTGGGGAAGATCATTTTTAACCACAAGTTATAATAAGTGTGCCCAAGAATTAGGCACGAAAGACATGAGAGTTAGGGGACAGGGAACAAGGTGAGAGAGAAATTGGGGAAAGTTTCACAGAAGCTGCAATGAGAATTGCATTAAAGCACATCAAATTTTTTTCCAAATGCAGAGAAAGAAAAACATTCTTCTGTGAAGAAGGAAGAGTATCTGGGAGAGAAGTAAATGTGAAGAGTTTTAGGGGCCTTTTCAGTGAAGATGTCAAAATCACATAGAATCAAGGCAGGAATGAGGAAGATGGGGGAAAAGAATGAGTCAGGTGCTGAGGTCACCTAGGATAACTTATTATTCTGCTGTTATTATTTTTATTAACTTCAGATTGCCCAAGAAAAATTTTAAGACCAATCAAGAACAACAAGAACAAATAGATTCTTACATTAGATTCTTTTTGTTTGTTTCTGTTTTTATTTAAATTCTAGTTAGTTAACATATAGTGTAATACTGGTTTCAGGAGTAGAATTCAGTGATTCATCACTTCCATACAACACCCAGGGCTCATCCCAACAAGTGCCCTCCTTAATACCCATCACCCATTTAGCCCATCCACCACCCACCTCCCTCTCATCAACCCTGAGTTTGTTCTCTATCATTAAGAGTCTCTTACGGTTTGCCTCCCTCTCTTTTAACCCTAGTCAGTGAAACTAAACATGTGTTTATCCTACATAGAAAACAATCTAATTAGTCAAATAAATATGCAGGAAACTGGAAATGTTATGGCTCATATGCAAAAACACTTGCCCAACTGAAAACTGGTGGGTGTCGTCCAGTTAACTGAGAAAAGAGCTTGACTCACAACTCAGAAAGCAACTAGTTTATAAAAGCTAGTATTGTCTTTAAAAAATTAAATGAACTTAAAATCACTAAATTGACAGAAATTAAAATGAACGCAAGAAACTTGCACTGGATTTTTAAAAATCCTGTTTTGCTAACTTACTTTAGAACCGCATTTTTAGTAAATAAGTTGAGACTTTTTTTTGTTTCATTTTCAGTATTTTTCTGTTTTGCAATCTTGAATGCTTGAAGCCTTCCCTTGCGGTTAGGACCTCCAGTCTGCCAAACAGCGTGTATGGGTTCAGCTTCACCTGTATATTGGGGGTGGGGGGGAGGGGGTGTACAGCCGATATGCCTTTTTTTTTTTTTTTAAAGATTTATTTATTTGACAGAGAGAGGGAGAGAAAGAGAGAGAGATCACAAGCAGGGGCAACAGCAGAGGGAGAGGGAGAAGCATGCTCTTTGCTGAGCAGAGAGCCCGATGCGGGACTCGATCCCAGGACCCTGGGATCATGACCTGAGCTGAAGGCAGATGCTTAACCGACTGAGCCACCCAGGCGCCCCCCCAATCAATATCTTTCTTAAACTGTTTGAGATGCCCTTGTCTCAGGAGCTCTGGAAGTCCTCTGAGAATGACATCACCACCAAGGTGAATCATCTAGAACACATTCCACCTCTCAAAAGGAGAGGTACCTGAACACAGCCTGAGTTATGCTGAATGGGGCAGAAGAGGCAGCTGGTACAGGGTGTTTAGAAAACCCAGGTTCCTGCCAGCTCCAGGTTGCCCTATCAGGAGACTTCAGATTCTCATCAAGAAATGACCCCACTGATGAGATCTCAGGATAATAAGATTTATAATTCAGCAACCCAATTTCACAGGTCTAGAAACTAAGGCATAGGAAGGCTATCAGCTGTCCCCCGTCTGCAATCGGAGCCAGGAAGGGAGCCAGAAATAAGGAGCTGGTCTCCAACTTCACCGTTCATTTCTAAGCCCACTTGACTAAGCTGAGACACACTGTGGAGGATCATATGAGAAATCACATGACTGTACTGTGGTCTAAAGAAGGAATGGAATAAAAACCAGTTGCAACCTCAAATAGGTCCATAAGCTGAAAGTCAGAAAGGTAGTTTTAAAATACACTTTCCGATTCTTTTGAACTAAAATCAAATTTGGGACGCTGTAGGAAGGCAGTTGAAACAAAAGCTAATTTTGTTTAATGAACTAACCAGGAAGGCATTGTGAAAGTATTGTGCAATGAAATGCTTAGCTAATTACTGAGAGATCAAATAACTGTTACCATAGTTACTGCACACTGTTTTCCATAATAACTTTTATCGCTTCAATAAATCTTTGTGACGCAATAAATATAAAAAGTTTACTGTAACATGACTATAATGTTTTGGAAGGCACACGCTGATGACTGGCCTACTGAAGTTACCTTCCCATATTTGTCAGCCAACCAGGGGTGATAGCCCATCTCCTTGACTCAATATCACAATGTTTCAATGGCTCCTTTCATCAGTCTGTAATTCCTCAAAAGTTGAATTTACCTGCTCCTGTCACTCAGCAGAAAAGTCAGAGGGCTCTTTCAGCAGTACATCTTGTCGCTGAATGGGAATAAAATTATTGACAGCAACGGCAAGCAGGAACTATCAGGCTGCACGCTGGGCAGGTACATGTCACCATCTGATCTTTCCCACACGGCTGTGGGAGAAGGAGCCGGCCAATGTCACCCAGCTCCCTCTTGGAAGACATTTCAACCAAGGTCTGTCTAGCTCCAAAGTCAGTTCTCTGTCCATCACACCACACAGCCATATATATATATATACATATATATATATATATATATTTAAGTATATATATATACTGTATATATATATACAGTATATATATATACAGTATATATATATACTGTATATATATATATATGTATACAGTATATATATATACTGTATATATATATATATATATTATATATAAGTATATATAATATATATATATATTATATATAAGTATATATATAAATATATATATATACTTATATATATATACTTTAAAGTATATATATATACTTATATATATATAAGTATATATATATACAGTATATATATATACTGTCTGTCTTTATATAATAGTTTCTATAATAATCATCTTCTTACTGCTGGGTATAATGTTCTATTTGCACCAAAGTGCCATAGAAGACTGGTTGGTCTGTTAACCAAGATGATGTCACTGCTCCACTGGAAAATGGGCATTCTTTCCCCGGATACACTGGAGTTAAGACTTGCTTATATTCCTATTCCTGGTCCCTCCCCACCTCCACATAGGCAGGGCTGAGTCATTTGGCCACTTTCACTCCTTCCTGTACCTTGCCTGCCCTTTTCTGTATCTGAACACTGAGATTTCTGAGTAAGTGAAATGGTAAACGTGATCTAATAGGTTAAGACTGACAATGAGCACAGAGTATGGGCGTGATAAGATAAAGGTGACTGCAGATGTAGAATTCGGTTCTGCTGATGTGAGACCGAGGAGCCTCGGGCAGGTCGCTCCCTGAGTGTCTCCCTGGGTTTTCCCATCTGGAAAATGGGGCAATAACCACCTACTAACTCCCAGGGATATGATGCAGATTAATTATTTAATGTTGTTGTTTCTTGAAGCCACAAAGTACTAAGTATAATAATCATTATCAGGGTGAAATGTAAAACAGACAGAGGATTACAGAGTTATTAAAAAGCATGACTGAAAACCACCATAGGACGGGTATCCTACTGCAATAAAAGCAAGTATGCATCCTCCAGAACCCTGATGTAGAAACTTGGGAGGCTCCTGCCTATGAAACCTGATTCATACCTATTCAGCACTGTTCCAAAGGTCTCAGTTTCAGAGAGGCCAAAAGCCATTTATTTCATGGTTGGTTTCAAAGATGAACAGGTAGGACTCAGGTCCGGGACTGAATCAGCCTTGGATGACTCAGCTGCTGTAATCTCTCTCACGGCAGAGATAGCCAAAGGCTGACCCTTCTGTCTTTTGCACTCCGTCTTCCCCCATTGCCTGGGCATTTCAGCTGCAAATGTGTCCTTGACTCTACCCTGCCTCTCATGCCCTCCTATCTTTTCCATTCAACTGGTTACTGCTACCTCCCCAAGATCTCTCAAATTCAATTCCTTCTCTCCATGCCCACCTTAATAGCATCTTCAAAAAGACAACTGTCTTCCTGCCTCTAGTTTTCCCTCCTCCTTAAATCTTGTCTGTCATTCTACCCCAAATGTAACATAATGCTGATCATGACTTGCTTCTGTTTAAAACAATTCGGTGTACACCAGTGCTTCCAAGATAAAATTCAGATTCTTTAGCAAGTGATGTAAGGATCTGCATAAACTGTATCCCATCTACCGTTTCCAACTTTTTGACTTCTCTCTTTATCATGCTCTCCTCACACTTTCTCTTCTTGCAGCACCCTCTGCTTACTACTACTTAACATCTACTACTGCGTCATATTGGAAACTGTGTTCTCTGTAAAGACACTAGTCCTGGAGAGCCCTAAGGGCAGTGACTGCCTTTCCTTCAGCCTGGCATGAAGTGTCTGTGTACTAATGAATGACAGAATGAATTAACAAAGGCTTCCGTGCACAGGTTAACCAGTTATGCTCACTCATATTCTGTTGTGCTCGCAGCTTGGTAAAGGGCTCTTGATCGATTAATTTGATTGTTTTTAACTATAGACGATGACAGTAACTGATTCAGGATGTCTTATTATGAAGACTCAAGTGAATTAAGTTATCCTTTATAATGCAGACCTAAATGATTCAAGTTTGCCTTGAAGCTCTTAGATTCAGTCAGATTCTATGAACTCCTGCCAAGAAGCAAACACTCAAAGCATAAAACAAGAGTGTTAATGATTTTGTAGAAAGCTGTGATCATGGAATGTTCCCATCTATCAGAACTCCTGCTGTAAAAAATCTCCTCTTCCAAAGTTATGTCAGGGACAGGAAAAAAAATTAATCAAGCAGTGAGCGGAATACAAAGGAATGCCATTTTAGGATGGAATGCTTTTGTTTGCTCCACAGATATTAAGAAAAAAAAATGAAAGAAAACAGCATTTTACTTCCTTGCTCTGGAATGCTATGGGACACATAAAAGCAAGTCAGCCATAGGTAGACCAGCTTCTCTTACTCAAAGTAAAAGAGCCAAATTAATCTTAATCTATTTTGGGGAATGAGCAAAGGTAGCTTTTGTCTAAGAAGCTCCTATTCTGTGGGAAGACAAAAGATCTCTTCCCAAATATCTGCCAATTAAAAAAAAAAAGTCTTCGAAACTGATAAAACACCAGAGATTTAAATGTCATCCATCAAGTTCACTTCATTTTAAGCTCACACAATGGACTTCCAATAGAATTGCCTCTTATTTTAGCTTCTGACTTCTTGGCCCTCTTCCTCTTCTTGGATTTCAATTTTTATTTTCTAAGCTCTAGACTACTCCTGTGATTACTCATTAGTTTCCATCTGCAGGCCCGGCCACTGCCGGCCACACCATTCCTCCTGACATCATTTCCGCCCTCGGCTCCCACGCTACTTGGGATCTTGCACCTCCTCCATCACAGACCACCTCCTACACGGCTTCTTCCTCTTTCTAGCCAGTGGCTGTGTGTCCATCTCAGCCCTCTGTGTTGTGCCTGCTAAAACGTCAACATTGTATCAAAATTATATCAATATTATATCGAAAATAATTATGTTTAGCCTTCATCTTTCTCCCAGTCCGGGGTCTGCATCTCCAGCAACCTTTAATTGCTCATCATACCAGTGCTTCGAAGAGAACATGTGTGGAACTGAATACACCATCGATTCCTTCATGCCCAATCGGTTCCTTTTGCATTTGTTGGTAAGGAGTGACTGTTCTCTAGGGCATTCATGAGAAAACCTTGGGGTCCCCTCTCCTTCCTTCTAACAACCAATGTAAGTCCTGGGACAAATGCCAATTTCCTCTGCCACTTATCTCATGGTCCCTTACATTTCTCACTTTTAATCAACCAAAAACAGTGCTCAAAACACTTACTGTTTTCATAGACAAATTAGTATTGTCCCTGTCTCCAGTTTCTTCTCTTTCTTTCATAATGCCACCAGATTAAACTGTTTGTGTATCTAAACGTTTTTTTGGCATACACTGTTGTTTATACCAAAAGTCTCCTATATAGTTTCAGTATCACCTGTAAGATATCCATTTCCTAGCTTAGCCTTCAACGTCCTGAGCAGTCTGGCCCTGACCTTGTAGTCTCACTTCCCACAATCTCTCATAAAAATACCACCTGGATGGAAGCCCTTATACATGTTTGAGCTTACTAAAGTAAGGCAATAAAGAAAACATATGCTTTGTCTGGTCCTCAAACCAAATGTTCACTGCCTTTGTTTATAAATCAGAGTTTTTACCCTATGAAATTCCCAGGGACATAGTAACTCCTAACATCACTCCTCCTACTCGACAGACACTGCAGCATAAATAATTCCAAGGTCTGTTTCCTTGCCCTCAAGTCCCTTTACCTCCGTTAAGACTCACTTGCAAAAAAAAAAAAAAAAAAAAACCACACACACACACACAAACAAAAAACAAACCCAAAGTCTACTACTGCTATCTTTTCTTTTCCCTTCTATTTTTATTTTTTTATTTTATTTTATTATTTTTTAAGATTTTATTTACTTATTTGAGACAGAGAGCTCATGAGAAGGGGGAGGGTCAGAGGGAGAAGCAGACTCCCTGCAGAGCAGGGAGCCTGATGTGGGACTGATCCAGGGACTCCAGGATCATGACCTGAGCCGAAGGCAGTCGCTTAACCAACAGAGGCACCCAGGCACCCCTCCCTTCTATTTTTAATCTCAAATTGCCAGTACTTTCTGTTTGCCACCCACCTGCCGACCCCGCCACCAACAGGTATGCTAGACCTGAAATTCTCAAGGATGCCTGTAAATTATTCAGAAGTAAGGCCAAGCACAAGGAAGTTGATCTGTTCTTCCCAACTAGATAGCAGGACCAACTGATACATACTTTAGAAAAACAAAATCTTCACAGTAAAAGATAATTTATAGCTCCATATAGTCCTATGCACCCTCCTGCCATAGAGGGTGAACATGGACAGTGCTTTTTGTTCTTGTTGCCATGCACTAAATTTTCATTATCCGAGAAACTTCACTAAAGAGCAAAGTCTGTAGGAATTTTGAGTTTATGGGACAGGCTGCTGAATTCCTAGTTGCTATCCTAATCACTATGTCGTTCTATAACTTGAGGGTGTTTAAAAAAAAAATAAAGCACCTCTCCCAGCTCATGCAGAATTAACTATACTTGGGGCGCCTGGGTGGCTCAGTCGGTTAAGTGTCTGACTCTTGGTTTCAGCTCAGGTCATGATCTCAGAGTTGTGAGATTGAGCCCTGCATTGGGCTCTATGCTGGGCATGGAGCCTACTTAAGATTCTCCCTCTCCCTCTGTCCCTCTGCATCCCCTGCTTTTTCTCTAAAAAAAAAAGAAAAAAGAAAAAAAAAAGAATTAGCTATACTCATATAGGTTCTTAATCTGTGTCACAGAATTTAGCTCTAAGCAAGGCAAAGATTTCCTACTGTGCCCTTGAGATAAGATTCATCCAGAAATGTTTGGAAGTCAAAGAACTTAAAACAACAGAGGTCTTACCTAAGAGGCATTTACAGAAAAAAATACATGGAAAGATCACCAGGGGGTATTAAAGAGACTCTCCAATAATGGGGTTTAAAAGTGTAAGAAAATTTAAAGAACAACAACCACAACAAAAGACCAATAGATGTTCAGAGACAAAGAAAATTAGGCATTCAAGTGGCTGCGTGGTGGGACAGAAAGAGGTAGAAAAGCCTTGTTTCAAAAGCAGGCTCTGCTACTTACAGGTGTATGTATGACCCAGGGCATCTATCTCATCTATCTGTGAGGCAGTGGCCTCAGGGGCAAAATTGAAGAGCCTACACAGAAACTCACCAATCAGAAGAAATCATATTTTAATGCAATATTCCAAATGTCAAAATTAATGTCCCCCCCCAGTCAATGATGAACAAAACAGAATTTTAAATGATGACAGAACCCAACCCTGCACTTACTACCTGTCTCACACCTCCTGCCTCACCTTCGTCCTGGCCCTCTCAGATCCTGCAAATTTAATTTTGTAAATACTGCATTAAAAGTTATTTATCTCGATTACTGAGTTGTTGGCAGTCCCCTCACCCTTGTTCCAGCCCTCCTCCTGGTCTGCTCATTTGTGTGACAGTAACACTGAAAACAAAAAGAAACCCCATCACTTTCACAGGGTTGCTGAGAAGATCAAATGAGATACTTGCAAATGTCAAGGTACTGGAGGAGGTAAGGACATTCTTTGGTATTATTATTGCTTTAGGAAGAGTTGAAAGAATCAATGAGGTGGGGAGATGGTGTAATAAGACTCCCAGAAAGTAACTGTGGCTGGCTGTCCCACTTCTCTTTCCTCTCCTGGGCCTTTTGGTCTCTTACATAGTTCTGAAGTGGCTTCAAAGAACAGCCCACCCTCTTCTGGGCCATTCCACGTGGACAAGCACCACTGTGTGCAACAGACACAGATGGGACTTGGCAGAGGATACACCCAAGGTATCTTCTTGGAATATCCATGTTATCCATTCTGCTGAGGATTATTTTTTGAAAGGAACATGAGTGGAGTAGAAAATCTCAAACAAAACGGCAAGATTGGAAAAGCAACTCCAGGCCAAAAGACACGAAAAGATGCTCAACATCGCTAATCATGGGGGAAATGCAAATCAAAACCGCCTTACACCTTACACTTTTGGAAAGGCAAGGAAAAACAAGTGTCGGCAAGTGGAGAAAAAGGAACCCTCGTGCACCACTAGTGGGAATGCAAACCGGTACAGCCACGGTGGAAAACAGGATGGAGGCTCCTCAAAAAATTAAAAATAGAAATACCACAGGATCTAGTAACTCCAGTACTGGGTATTTGCCCAAAGAAAACAAAACACTAATTTGAAAAGATATCTGCACCTCTTTGTTTACTGCAGCATTATTTACAATAACCAAGATATGGAAGCAACCCAAATGTCCATTGATAGATGGACAGATAAAGAAGATGTGGTCCATAAATACAATGGAATATTACTCAGCAATAAAAAGGAATGAGATCTTAATGTTTGTGACAACATGGATGGACCTAGAGGATATTATGCTAAGTCAAGTCAGAGAAAGACAAATACTATTAGATTTACATATGAAATCTAAAGAACAAAATGAAACAAACAAAAAAGCAGGAACAGACCCCTAAATATAAACTGATGGTTGCCAGAGGGGAAGGGAGTGGGAGGATGGACAAAATGGGTGAAGGGGAGAGGGAGATATAGGCTTCCATTTATGGAATGATGAAGTCCCAGGAATCAAAGGTGCAGCGTAGGGAACACAGTCCGTGGTCCCCCATACAGTGTTGCATGGGGACAGATGGTGGCCACGCCTGAGCTGAGCACAGCAGAGTGCAAAGCTGTGGAATCACTATGTTGTATACCTGAGACTAACAGGACACTGTGTGTCAACTATACTATGAGAAAATAAAACAAAACAAAAAGCTTATGAAAAAACAAAACAAAGAAATTTCAATGAAACTTCACATTTGTAGCAGAGGCTGCTTTGGGTTGTGCCTCAGACTTCCTGGGAGTAGGTCACTCTCTCTCTTTTGAGGGCTTACTCTAGGGAGAGATCAGGAATTCCTCATCTTGGGGCATCCATCATAGTCCGGGGTATCCTTGTCCGTGTGTTCATTTGACAAAAACGCAGAACACCAACGATGTGCCAGACACTGGACATCTTGAGATGAATAAATATAGCCCCTGCCTTCAAGAAGCCATCTGGGATTATCAGGGTATCAGAAGGACTCTATATGGTAGACTGAAGCTTTTATTTATTCAAAACATTTTTAGTGAGCCAGTCATTTGGCACTGGGAGGTAGCAGTGAGTAGAACACAGTAATCTCTCTGTACTCTGGAGCTGATATCTGAGAGCAATTTTTAAGTGAGTCCATAACTGGGTTTGCTCTAGGGAAGATCGGACCTCTTGTCTCATGCTAGGGCACCAGCATGGGAGACCTAAAACCTGGCAGTACATCAAACATGAAGCTAGAAGTAGGTTTTTAATTTCCTCATAAGATGATCTGTTCCATGGTCCAAAAGGGATACATGGGCATTCCAATGTCTAAGAGAGAGGGCCCCTGGAAACATTATAGGGCCAACTGGACATCTCTGTACAGATCCTTAGGAAGCTGCAATTAAGGTAATGATTTCTATTTGGCCACTTGGAAGACAGATGCCATCTCATCCCTTATGCCTCTCTGCCCACTTAGTCTAGGCATCTAACCAATACTTGTTGATTTAATACAATATGTGGATTGAATAATATTTTTGAAGTAACTTTCACCAGCTATAGATATCATTCCCCCAGCTACATCACTGGCAAGTCCCTGCCCCATGGAGGAGAGGTACCATGGTTGTACGTGTGGAAATGGTGAAGGCTGTCCGTCATAACACACCGATCTAGTTCAAGAGAACAATAAAAAGGTATTCATCTTCAATCCTGTCCAAAGAGGCAACAAACTGGTCAAAACCACTACCACAATCACAAGATTACCACTTGTTTTTATGTAATGCCTGATCATTTTCAAGTCTCTTTCAAAATTACTAATTCATTTGATTCTTGTACCAAAGCTATGATGTAAATAGGGTGAGCAAAATTATTTCAGAGATGAGGAAACAGTCACAGAATGGGTCTCGCCCAAAGTCACACAGCTTACCAGCGAGTTTAAGAAAACCACCGGACTCCCAGTGTCACACTCAATTACACCAGCCTCTGTAGCTATAAGCATAGTTCCCAAGTTTCAAAGTGCCTGGCACACAGTCAACGCTGTCCTTCTTATTTATCTCCATTACCCCAGTGTCTAGAGCAGTATCTGGGGAATTAATAAGTGAACAATGAATAGATGAATAATAATGAATGGATGAATAAGACACTGGCAAAGCTAAAGGAAGGTTTGAGTCACACTTTAGGTATACAGATGGCAGCTTGCATAAAATTATAAAAAACCGATTTCACAAATGCTTTTCAAAAGCTCCTAAGTTGCTTTTCTAACTGCCTCACCTGACTAGATTTAAAGCAAAGTAGATGTGTCTCCCTGACCTATTTTCAAAGCTCAGCTGTTTTTTGGGTTTTTTTTAAAGATTTCTTAATTTATTCGACAGAGAGAGACACAGCAAGAGAGGGAACACAAGCAGGGGGAGTGGGAGAGGGAGAAGCAGGCTTCCCGCTGAGCAGGGAGCCCGATGCGGGGCTCAATTCCAGGACCCTGGGACCATGACCTGTGCTGAAGGCAGATGCTTAACGACTGAGCCACCCAGGCGCCCCTAAAGCTCTTCTTTAAATCCCTTGTTTACAAAATCATAAGGACTAAAGATTTGTTCTGAAAGAATATATAATGGCTCAGGCAAGAAAAAATTTCAAAGAGTCAGTATTGATTAAATTCCCAGAATTGAAGATACTAATAAGAGTTATATTAAAATGCCTTCTGTGTGATGAATCTCCAATGAGAGTTTAATTGCTGGTATTTCAAAAGCCACTCAAGTCATAAACCCAATTGCATAAGAATAGTAATAGAGCAAAGAAGCCAAATGAAAAAAAGTAAAAACCAGATGCTTCCACAAACAATAAAAGCCTTATGATACTGGATCTAGACTGCATTTGAATATCTAAGTATAGTTTTCTAGTAGAAAAGAGAAAGTTCAGCATTTCCAACCTTCTGAACTGGACCACCTTCCCATTCTCTCCCTGGATGAATAGAGCTGGGGTTCAGCCCGCATAAACTGGCTCGGGTACACGATCCAGCACCAGAAGGCTATCCATAAATGTTCCACAATGAATTTGGATAATTCCACAGAAAACTACAGGTAAGAACATGATTCTGTGATAACTACAGAGCACTTTGGTTGATTCACAAGATAGTGCTTTTCTCCCCTTCCTCACTGTAATGTCAATATCAGGGGTTTCTTGGCCAGAGCTACTGAATACTTTTCTCCTTGGGCTCTGTTCCACACCTGTGCTCCTCTGAACACACAGAATAAGATCCTTTATCTGGGGGATGATGTGGTCATGTTTTGTCTTCAAATAGCTGTGCTGTAGGGTATACCGGAAATTAAAGAGTTAAACCATGCTAGAACAGGAAGGGGCTCTCCGAGATCCAAATCCTCATTTTAGAAAGGAAACTCAAGCCCAGAAAGAGAATCATGCCTGGCTTGACATCTAATAAATGAAGGAGACAGCAGGACTAGAATCCAGATCTGCTGAGGAAAACAACCAGAACTGGTAGGAATGCACAAAAGTGCAGTCATGTATTATATACATGCGCAGTCATATATATAATAGATACTTAGCACCAAGGAATCAAAGCAACCTGTCCCAAACTGTAATCATCATTTTGCTACAGTGCTGTTTTGATGGAATCCTGCTACTCAGATGACTTCATCTTTAATTTTATCCTCTTGGTTCCATTCTGAAAAACGCATTTTCCTATTGGGCTAACACTAGTGGTGTAGCCCAAGGCATCAGACTCCCCCAGGTGAAGTCGTGTTCAGGGGCCCACTGCCTTCCACCACACTACTCTGTGGTGTACATAGAGTATACCACAGAGATACCTCCACAGAGATACCTCCTCCCATATTCCTTGAATTGAAACCCAAACCAGAGAGTAGTGTAGTAGGACGCATTCCAGCTCTGGCTTCGACACAGACTTTGGGCTCCAGAAAATCACTGACGCTTTCCGGAACATTTTTATTATTTATTGAGCAACTTTCATGGCAAATATCATGTATCTGGCACTGAACTAGATATTTTACATACGGTAAAATAATAACTAATTTTCTAAAAATGGTGGGTACTCTGGGAACTCTATGATCTCACTGGATCCTCTTAACCTTCCGCAAAGGTTGGTACAACTATTCTTCCTATTTCACAGATAAGGAAACCCAAGGCTTAGTTCTCACGTGATTCTTCCTATTTTACAGTAGAGGATCCTGAAGCTTACAGAATCCTTACCCAGAACCTGCCTGACATAACTAACTTAGTGAGTGGCTAGGAGGTCTCAGAGCCGCGATTTAAACCCATGTCCAGATAACCTGAGTCCACCATGGTGGACACTGTGAAGTGCCTTCCAGAGGCTCCTCACGAATGAAACAGCCACGAGTCCTGCTGGTAGCAAGTGCCCTACTCTCAGCCCTCTTTGGAGACCACTTTAGTTAAGGAGTCACCTTGCTCTAGACCATGCCCCTTTTGGGAGTGACTGGCATCTGATGGCTGGTCAAAGAGGTATAAAGGCCTGGCCTTATTTTCCCAACTCAGGAACAGCTCTGAAGGGTCATCCATCTTCAGAACTCCCTGCAGGTTCTGCTGACGCTTCTGGGGGAGACTGGATCATCAGCTTGACATCCCCCTGCCCAATCCTGCTTCCTTCCCTTCCCTTCCCTTCCACAAGTGTTGGTCCCAAGAGCACTCCCTAGCAGACTTCTGCACCTCAATCTCCACCTCAGAATCGGCTTCCCAGAACACCCAACCTGTGTGGTATCTGTGCAGGTTTTTTTTTTTGTTTCCCACTTTACCACCAGGCTGCTGACTCAGTTGCTTCATCTATAAGACGGGAGGTTGGTTTAGATGAGCCCAGTCTAGCTTTAGCTCCAAAACTGCAATGTGGCATAGCTGAAAAAAGTGAAAAGTTACAAGATCTACTTTCTGTTTTTATTTCAGCCACTTATTAGCAGTATGAACTTAACCCCAGAGATTCCCTTTCTAGTCTGTAAACTGGAATAACATTATCTACCCTGTCTTTCAGAGTTGTTGAAAGCATCCGTTTACAAACTACAAAGCCTGTATTAATATAAGCTATATTTTCAAGAGGATTATTACTGTTCAGTTTGTGGGAGGAGTAGAGCAGCAAGGAATGAAATGCTGTTCTACAATCCTGCGGAGACCCAACCAAGGCCCCTGGCACCCCACTGCAACGCCTGCGGCAGCCCTTGCCCAGAGGGAGCCCCCATCTCAACCAGGGTCCACGCCGTTGCTCTGAACTTCATGAGTCCGTCGCTGATGGGTACAGGACTCTCACTTCCTCTTTCCAAAGCTCTGTGAGGAAGCCAGAAGTTGGTGGGGACCATCAGTCAGCTGTATCACCACAATGGCTCATACAAAAGATACGTCAGGTATTCTCTTCCAACTCTCTTTGTGTCACCCTCTGGCCACCGAATAAAAGGAAGTCACATCACCAGCCCACATCCCCCCACCTCTCTCCTTCACCCCAACCTCTTACTCCTTGGCATTTTCTCATCTGTGGCTTTTCTCATTCTTGATTCCTTTCCAGATCTTTTCTATTTTGCTGTTCGGAACCCTGATGTCATTATTTAAAAAAAAAAAAAAAAAGCAAATCATTCCCCAGCTTTACCCAGAGTGCTCGATCTCATTGTTGTAATCAAAACTTCGTTCTTCCTGGAGGCCCTGCTTCCTTCTTTGTGGAAACTGAAGATCATAGTTGAGACCACACCATTTTCCCCCATTTCTTCTGCCAATGGGGCCAGTTAACGGGGGTTGGGGTGGGGGGGGGAGTGTCCTGTGTTGAGTGGCTTAAGGGTGAGGGCATTCCCCTGGATAAAATCAAATAACCATGCAGACGGTTACTAGTACAAAACTATGGTTTTCAACATCAACTGGGCCTTCAGGGTCTCCTATCAATCCCTCTTGCTTATTGTAAGCCAGTCCTTGTTTCCATTTCTCTAAAACATTATTCTAAAACGAATCACTCTCTTCAATACAACTATTATTCCTGCTTTGCTCCCTTCTCTCAGTGGACAAACCTGACTCCTATTTCACAGAAAAAAATTAAGTCCCTCAACTCTGATCTTCAATTTCCTGCCCTACTCCTATAAAATTATGTACATCAATACCACCCTTACTGCATTTCTCCAATCTCAAAGGACTGCCCTTGACTCTCTGTCCTTCTGTCTCCAAGTGGATGTTACTGCATGAATCCCACCTCTCTTCTCTCTTCCACCTCTTCCTTCTACTGCCATGAATTCCTTGGGTCATAAAAGCATTTACATATTTTCCATCCCCCCAAAACCACCAGCACCAGCACCACACCTTCTCATGCTCTGTGTTCTTCTCTGGCTAGTCTCCATTCCCGTAGCTACATCATCTGTATCTACTTTCTAACCTCCCACTCACTCGTCCATTGGAACCTGGCTTTGTCCAGCTTGGCTAAAGTCAGAAGTGACTTCTCATCTATGCCTATCTTTCTGGCCTGGTTGTTTACATTTGACACAAAGGATTTACCGCCTACTTGAAACTGCTTATTTGGTTACTGAGACAACTCCTTCTTGGTTCTCCTGGAACTTCTTGTATCTTTCTTTTCCATCTCTTTTATGGGCTCCTTCTCCTTTGACCACATTTTATTTTATTTTATTTTTTAAAGATTTTATTTATTTATTCATGAGAGATAGAGAGAGAGAGGCAGAGGCAGAGGGAGAAGCAGGCTCCCCGCGGAGCAGGGAGCCCGATGCGGGACTCGATCCCAGGACCCCGGGATCATGACCTGAGCTGAAGGCAGACGCTTAACCGACTGAGCCACCCAGGCGTCCCCTTTGACCACATTTTAAATGTCAGGGTACTACTCCCAGAGTTATATCCTCTTCTCATTCTTCTCCTGGGGGAGCTCATCCAGTAATAATTCCAATTGTCAAATTTGTGACAATATTTGTCCCAAATCTTTATGTCGCTTAAATCTCCTCTCATTTTGACTTGTACTCTTCTTTTGCTCCCTTCTGGGGGTATTAGCATCCAGCCAGTCACCCAACTTAGAAATCTAAGAGTCTTCCTTTACTTCGCCCTTTCTCCCCACAGTTAGTTACTAAATATTTTTTTACCTCCTAAATACTTTCTTTTTTTAACTCCCTTAATGTTTCTTGAATGTATTTTCTTTTGCTGCTCCCCATCACTGCAGTTAATTCAGGCCCTCGAAGTCCTTGCCTGAACTACTGCAATGGTCACCTAACTAATTGGTCTTCCTGCTCCCTGTTTTAATACCCTCAAAGTCCACTCTCCCCACAGTCAAATTGAGGGATCTAAAACACCAGTGTGATCAGATTGCTCCATCCAATACCTGTGACCATAACAAAAACCCAACTGTCTGAATACAATATGCCTTCACTTGGCATACAAGGACCTCCAGGACTCAAACTCTGCTAATCTCTGGTTAGATCAGTCAGTACTTCCTCCTATCTCCAGCTTTATGCTCCAGCCACCCCTAAGTGCTCCTAATTCCTCATGCACATCATGCTGCTTCCTGCACACTCTTGTCCCTTCTGCCCAGAACACTTCACCCTTGTTCCCTCCACCTGGCTAAGTCTTACTCAAGACTCAGTTCACTTGTCTCACTGAGGAAGTCTTCCTTGACACAGGATTAGCTGTCTCTCCTCAGGGTTCTTGTGAGACCTGGTACATACTGTTGCCATCCTAATTCTACATTGCTTCAAAATTGCTATGTGACTATGTCCTTGCTCCGGCAACAAAACTTAGTGGCCTAACCCAACAGGCTCAGGAATCTGTAGTTTGGGCAGGGCTCCACGAGCATGGCTTGTCTCTGCTCCACTCAGTGTCAGCTGGTGCAGCTCTCCCAGAGCTGGAAAATCTACTTCCAAGATGACTCACTCCCTGTGCTGACAAGCAGGTGCTGGCTATTAGTTCCTCTCTGCCTGTGTCTTTCCACAGAGCAGTTTAGGTTCTTCATGGCATGGTAGCTGAGTTCCAGGTGCAAGTGTCCCAAGACACAGGAAGTGGAAGCTGCTAGTTTCTTAAGGCCTGGGCCCAGAAACTGGTAGTTTCTAAGTAGAAACCGAATAGACTTCTGCCATAGTCTCCGGTTAGGCAGGCACAGAGCCCAGATTCAAGCGGAGAGGGCGTAGCCCCATCAATTGATGGGAGGAGTGTCAAGGAATTTCGGGAGCCATGTTTTAAAACCATCACCTTCCTCTACTGGACTATGTGAGCTCTTCTAGGACAGACATGGCATGTATGTGCTGAGTGAATGGGTTCATTCCTAGACCAAACTGTCTACAAAGAACTTCACAATCTCCATCAGTCACTTGCACCACAGAGGTTCTATTCTGGACAAGTGAGGCACATCGATTAGCAGAAGGATTAAGGCCCAGAGGAAATTAGGGTTAAAGTCACACGGCGTTAGAAATGGGAGGGTGGTTTGGGGGTGCTTGGGTGGCTCAGTCAGTTAAGCACCTGACTCTTGATAGATTTCAGTTCAGGTCATGATCTCAGAGTCCTGAGATTGAGCCCCTCAGTGGGCTCCGCACTCAGCATGCAGTCTGCTTGTCCCTCTCCCTCCACCCCACCCCTGCCCTCAAATAAATAAATAAAATCTTTTTAAAAAGGAGGATTTTAGGGGCGCCTGGGTGGCTCAGTTGGTTGGGCGACTGCCTTCGGCTCGGGTCATGATCCTGGAGTCCCTGGATTGAGTCCCGCATCGGGCTCCCTGCTCAGCAGGGAGTCTGCTTCTTCCTCTGACCCTCCCCCCTCTCATGTGCTCTCTCTCTCTCTCAAATAAATAAATAAATAAATAAATCTTTTTTTTTAAAAAAAAAAGGAGGATTTTATGAGCTAATCATATTACAGTCCTTCATTTTGCGAAACAAAACACAAAAAAACCACACACACACAAACCGAGGCACATAGATAAAAAATATAGCAAACGATCTATGTGGGTCGTCAGTTATAGAAAAAGTAGCAATGATTGAGAATTTGTTATATATGGGAAATACATGCTCGGCTTTTTTTTTTTTTTAAAGCAAGTCAGAGCTACTTAAACCTAAGAATCTGAATGATGAGTACTGTTAATTTTCTTTCTTTTAAAGGGGACACTATTTGCTTTTGCAAATTGGGTCCCATTTACAGCTATAGCTGTAATTTATTTGATGATGCACATGTCTTGATGTTTTGTGGCACACTGATGACTCAAATACTATGCATCTAGCCATTAAATAGAATATGAAAGAATGCATAAGACCTTAGTTATTAGACAACTTTAAACATGACTGAATCACGAATGTGAACAGAGGTATTGGAGTTTGAATTATTAAATGTAATTATGAAAGTCAAAGGAAATGAAATAATTGGACATCAGTAAGGATCAGATTGTAAGCCTAATTCCAAAAGGTAAATCTTGACTAAATAAAAAACTAATAATAAATTAGCTGGCTGAATTCAGAGAGATACCTAATTATAGCTTTAGAAGCACACACTTTAACAGACCTGAAAATATTTAATCTCTTCTAGGCTTTCTGAGGAGCTTCCAAAACATTAGATAATCTAAAAATAAATAAATAAATAAATAATTGGTGGGATCTGTCAATTAACTGAATACATTGTAGCATTTTACCAAGGAAGTAAAATCAGTTTTCCCCAAAAGAATGAACTTTTTTCTCAGGATTCTTCTTGTGTGGCGCAACATTTAGGAAATCTAATTTCCTATATGCAATAATTACCTTGTAAATCGGACGGCCTATATGACTTCATTTTAAGCAATGTGGAGGAAGGGCACAATATTGACTTAGCCATTCCGTAATAAAAATAAGTTGGATGGGATGCTGCTTCTACGAGACAAACTATGAGGTATATTTATAACATGATCTGTACTGCCTACCCAACGTTCATGCAGCTACTACTTCTCACCCAGTAGAACATCTGAGAAACTGAAAAATCTCCTGAAACAGATCAGAGATAAGGTAGAAAGTAAAACAAATGAACAAAAATCTCTTAAACTCAGTATGTTAAAAAGCCAGACTCAGTGTCATAACCCAAGCCTGCTTCTCCTTCTGGGGTCTTTGTCTTGTAGTAAAGGTATAGTGTAGTATTCTGTAGGGAAAAAAAAATTTAGACTATAGGTCCAAGTTCAAATCTCAGCTCTGACACTTTGCCCCTGTCAGATCTTGGGCAACTCATTTATTGTTGCTTAAAAAGGCAGTTTCTTTATCTAAAAAATAGGGTTAATAACTTTCAGATAGTGGTAAAGATGAAATTAGCTAATTAACAAAAATAACTATCCCACTGACTACTATATAACAGGCACTCAATAAAAGGTTCTAATGATGCTTGAATTTGTTAATGAGCTCCTCTTCTGTCCAGCTTAAGTTGGAAATTTGGAAATATCACTGTCCCCAACACTTCTCTGAGCTCCATAACTACTCAGGCACTACATGTTACTGATTCTACTCAATGAACTATCATTCCTTCCGTTGTGTGAAAGACTGAATTTTCTTCTCTTTGCACTGGCAAAAAAAAAAAAAAATCATGTCTTCCTACTGAGCCCATAATATAATTTCCCACTGTGTCAAGCACCTCAGAAAAATTGGTTTGCTTTTGCTTTTTGAAAAGATGTACGTATTTCTGAAATTCATTTCTGGGCATTTTATGTATTATGTTACTATTGAGAATAAGATTATTTGTTTATTTTGTCCTCCCCCCCACCATTATACTTTCTAAACGGTATGACTGGTATATAAGATAGCTACTGACATTTGTCTATTTTGTCCTAGAGCTGACTTTCTTACTCCACTGTTAATTTAAACTTTTAAATTATGAAATAAAACATCTCTCCTATTAAAACTTTGAATATACATATAAATAAAAATTTAAATCACTGGTAGTCTCACCATCAAAGGTAACCACTTTAATAGCTGTGTATATATCCTTTTAGATTTTTTTTCCATATGGAAGTATCTTAGATTTATTATATTTTATAAAAAAGAGATATTGTACATGCTGTTTTATTGTAATATACATATAACTAGTATATGCAGGCTAATATTAATGTTATAATCAACACTGTTATCAGCTATCAACATACATCTCATTTAAAGATCAGGATTCAAACTGATTTAAAATGTAGAACCTACTAAGTGTCTGGAAGAGACATGACAAAATAAATGGAAGTCAGAAGAAATTATAGCTATAATAATTGCAGACAAACCTGAATTCATGAGAATAAAAGTAAAAAACAGTAGTAAAAGTGGGTTATTTCTCAGTAAGTACTCACTTACGATGAGGAAATAATAGATGTTTTATGCTAAACATTTCCACATTTCAAATTAACAGAGTTACATTAAACTTATTCTTAAAAATAGAAGGATAACTAGAAATTCAATGGTATCATGAGACTCTAATAACATTTCAGTCCTTTTCAGATTAATTAAAATAAGAAGGCTAGGAAAATCTGGGAGGATACAGAAAGGCGTGCTGATTTTGAAATACACCTTGTGAACATCTTAACATTCCCATACTAATATAAGCACGTGTAAAACAGTGTTTCTCAGTGTTTTTAAAGTCCATGCCATCTTTAAATATAAACTTAAAAAAAATCCCATACTTCAAATATGAAAACAATGGCAGATTTTGGGGGGGAAATTTGCTTAAAAGTGTTGCTCAGCATAAGCACCAAGTCTTCTCGCTTGCCAGAATCTTCTGCCTCCAAACCTCTGTGGTGTGGGAAAGAGAACGGAATAGGCGGGCCTTGCTGATGAGCACAAATGGAGAAAAACCAGCCTTGCACTTTTTGATGAAAACGGAGTGACATTCGAAGTCCACTCATTTGTTGTGGAGTAAACAGGGAAATCTTTTACTCAAAAATTCTTCAGAGTGATTTTTCTGGAAGTTATTTTGGCAACTGAATGAAACCCGAATTCCAAACCCTCCCCACAAATATCTTCTGGCAAAGACTGGATGCAGGTGAGAAAAGCACCCCTCACAGGCTCCCAGGGGATCTGTAGCTGCGAGGTGGGAAGCTATCACCCAAATTCATTCTTCAGACAGATTAAATTAAATTTCTCCCTTCCCTGAATTCATCTTCAGAAACCTGTTTTTTGAGAACTATATAGTAAGTCAGAAAATTAAGAGACATGTTTGGTACAGCATTAAGGACTGAGAAAACAGACTTTGGCACCAGATGGGGTTTGAATCCCAGCTCTGCCAATTATTAGCCTGGGTGCCCCAGAGACCTAAAGCTAGAGACCTTTCTGTGCCTGTGAGCCTTTCCTGTAAAGTATGTAAAGTACTACCCATCACTCCCTCGGATGACTGTTCTAAGTACTATGTGTAAAGCCTCAGAATACTATCTAGAGTGCAGGAAGCATTCCAGAAACCTTAGTCTTGCTGGTACAGCTGGACTTATGTATCAGTGATGTTGCGTTTGCCCCTGGATATTTCAGTTCTTCCTAGATGAAACCCTCAAATATATCTTGCCAACATGTTATGCTTTGTTGAATGTTTGCAAGTCTGAAGTAGCGGTTTTTGTCCTCACTGTCTCGGGAGTGATGCAACATTATCCTTCAGGTCATAAATCTTTCCAAGCACTTTTACTTCTGACAGGATTGAAAAAGATCTGACAGAACATAATGTAGTACAAGTAGTCATTGTTGATTTCTTCCCATAGTTTGGTTTCAATTTTTAACATTTAAACTCCTCAGTTCATCTGGAATGTATTTTAATGTAAAGTCTAAACTTGGGATTTATGTTATAAAACATTAGCCAATGGTTCCAAAAATTTTTCTTGAACAAGCCAACTTTTCCCTCACTGATTTGAAATCTGTTATACATCAAAATCTTATATGTGCTTATTATAACAGTTATCTATTTATTGTTGTTCTCCCACCGGAACTAAGTTTTACAAAGAAAGGGAGTGGGCTACTTGGGTTCACTGCTGGATCACCAGAGTACTGCTTGGCTCACAGGAAGGAAAAGGCTTTCCTCTGTAGATCCCTCAATGTGATTACCATATTACTGATTTTCTAATGACAAGCAAATGCTACATTACTGAAACAAGTCTGAACTGATCATATTTTCCATTTCTTTCAATAGGCTCCTAGATTTTATTTGCTAATATTTGATTGAAGATTTCATACATTTAGTTTTAAGTGATAGTGTTCTTACCTTTGAAGAAAAAGAAAAAACATAGAATTTGGTCATAGCCATTCTAGTTTCATAAATAGGACCATTTTCCATATTTTTCCATGCTTTGAAGTAGATTAGAAAGCACAGGAAATACCTGCTCCTTTAAGATTTGACAGAATTTACTGATAAATATGTCTAGAATTTGTACTTTGGGGGGGGGGGAGTCTTCCTTTTAATCCTATTTTTGTCAATTTTAGCCATCTACATTTTTTATAAATTTTTGGTCATTCATTTTGTAGGTTGAACTTATTGTCATAGGGTTAAAAATATTACTCTTTTCAAATATATTTTTAAAAATTCCCTCTGCATCTATGGTTATATGACTTTTTTTTTTTAAGGCATGACTCTGGATCAAATTATTATGGTTGGATTTTTTAAAAAAACAATTTGAATACTTGTCTCCTAACAGAATAGGGTTGTTACTGTGTGGTAATGAATATGTTCGGTTTTAATTTAAACTATATTCTGCTTTTTATGCTTCCAAATTGTTTTCTCCTTACCACCCTCTCCTTAGCCATATTAAGATGTTCTATCCCGACTCGTGGCCAAGAAATTTTTCATCTCATTTCCACACTAGTACTGCTTAACTTAGAATTTTCTTCATCCTCGATTTCTTTACAGAAGCCAACCCTAAAACAGCATCGAGTCTCCTTGCACTCCTTCGTCTTCCTTCTGCCTGTCAAACTGTTGAAGCATTTTATAATTGTGAGTTCCCATTACTACTGGTCTGTTATATTAGTTTTTTGAGGAATCATTTATTGTTAACATTATGGCTTACTACTGTATTAACAACTGTTATTCATAAGTAATTCCGTACCACTTAAAAAAAATACTCTATTTTGATTTCCTCCCCTATTGGGTTCGTAATTCTAATTACTTGTTTGGCTCTGGATCTGGATCATCAAAAAGATGATCCTTCTGTTGCCCTTTCAGGCAATGACGTCTCCGCCGGCTGTAAAATGTGAACAGCACACTCCCTCTAGCATCTAAGGTGCTGTTCCACTGCTTTCGGCGTACGATGTTAGTAGGTAACTGGGTACAAATTGACTCTCCTTTTGTGGACAACATCTCCCTCACTCCCCCCATCCCACCCCCACACAGCTGGATGCTTATAGTGTATTCATTTTTTAAGTATAACAATTATGTTAGAATACATTTAAAAGAGAATTTTTCATGATTCTTTTTGTTAATAACCGCTTTATTGAGATAGAATTCACATGGCATAAAATTTCTTCATTGTTCTTTGCTGGCCCCCTCTGAGCCCTTCGACGTGGAGGTTCCTGATTCCCTTTAGCCAAAGTGGTGGTGAGCGTGTGAGGTTTGACATGCAAGCTCAGGCTCCCGTCTTGAGCCAGAAGCCTATCCAGCACACCCTGAAAGTGGACTGTGGCTGCCGCACGGCTACCCCTCCCTCCTGTCCCTCAGGCTCCATCTTGGAGCATCTTTTACTTTCTCTATACTCTTTGGCTTTCTCATCGGATTCCTCTTCTTTCTCTGTGGTTTTGCCAGGCCCAAACCTCAGCCCCCTCCTCTCATTCAACATACTCTTCCTGGCTCCAACTACCATCTCTATCAGTGATTCTTTGGCCCCTCCCCAAATACTGTTTCTGTAGAAACTTTCTCCCATCAGCAATGCATCTGTCATTAAGCATGGTGATTCTCACCTACAGGGATATCCTGAAACTTCAGGAGGGGCATTTACAGCTTGAAGAAGCACTTCTGCCCAGGGCCTTTCGTCTGAGACACATCTGTTCCATCTCTGGCAAATGGCACCATCATCCACTGAGCGGTCCACTCCAGAAGCCTGGAAGTCGCTGCCACTGGACTTGAGGACAGAGATGGCGTCTTGTCTACTTCACTATCATTCATCAGGATGTACTGGATAGGCTTCTGGTTCAAGATGGTAACCTGAGCTTACATATTAAACTTCACACATTCCCCACCACCTTAGCTAAAGGGAATCAGGAATCTTCACCTCAAAGGACTCAGGGATGGCCAGCAAAAGAATGAAGAGGGCCTAACACACAGCAACACAACAAATATTTGTTGAAGGAATGAATGCAGTCAATCACTAAATTCTGTGGTTTCCAATTCATTTTCTTTCCACTCATCCTCTTTCCTTTCATCCATAGTCAGTAGTTTAGTTAAAATCACTATTATTGTCTGCTTGGCTTACTGCCAAAGTTTGCCAGGCTCCAGTCCTGCTTCTCCCAACCTGTTCTCTGTAGGCTATAGTCACTTATCTTCCTCACAGATCAGTTCTTATCCCCTCAACTTAAGGCCTTTCAAAATCAAATCCAAATTTCTCAACATAATATACAAGCCGATAATGCCCTTGACGTTGTACACAGCATTCCTTCTACTTGGGAGAATAACTCAGGTGTCATTGTAAGGAGAATTTCTTGATGTCCCAAAGCTGAATTAAACATTCATCTGATGTGTTCCCCAAAGTATCCTGTATTTCCCCTACTATTACATCTATTCTGTACTGTAATCGTCTTTTTACTCGTCTGTCTCCTCAACTACAATGGAAATTTTGATGGGTGGGCCACTGTCCTTTTCACCTTATCTCAGTGCCCTGCATGGTTCCTGACATGGAGTAGGCATTTAATGGGTATCAGGTGAATGAATGTATTTTCAAACCCCACAAGAGTCCATGCAAGTAGAGAATTTTGGAATTCCATCATGGGAGAGGGATTCTAAATCCAGCTGAGATCCATAAACAGACATTAGGAATGCATGAATACCACAGAATTGTACCCAACATTTTATGTGCATATACATTTGTTAAGGGTAATTTTTAGACTGCCTAAACAGTCAATCCTAAAAATTTAAGAAATGCTTGGTTAGAAAGGACTATTCTAAAGTGTATTACAAACGAACAAAACCAAAACGTAGATACACACACACACACACACACACACAACACACAGACACACACAGGGATTGACCCAATGACATCGAGCCCTAGGGTAAACTTTTCCTGAAAAGGACAAGAGGCAGAGACTCAGGCTGCAGAAGAGCTGAAGAAAAACACACGCCAGGAAAGAACTGAGGGAGAAGAGGAACTTCTGTTTCCTTGGCCATTTTATACAGGGTCCTCATGCACTCAGTGTGTGAAAGGGTGGCTTCCATACAAAGGGTCTATCAGGATCTGAGGAGATCTGTGTAATTTTGAAAACTGAAAACTTCAGCTTGCCATAATGCTACCCAACTTAAGGCAAGTTCTATTCTACAATCCAGCTGTCTTTTCCGTTCTGGCTAGTGAATCCCTATCCAGACTCTCACCTTCAACAGAAGGAAAGAGAAAAAGGAAAAGGAAGGCAGTTGGCTGGGCTTATGACAAGGGAGGGGCAGGAAGAGGAGGTCAAACCCTCACCACTTCTCAGGTGATCCTCCTTCCCTGGCTCACTCTACTCCTTTATTCATAGTACAGTGTATGTAGTGTCCTATTTGGAGGAATCGTGAAATTATATCAGGCACTTTAGTAAAACGATAAGATGTATGTAAGTTCTGAAAAACACAGGTAATTTTGAAAGTTCTGGGTGTTTTTTTTTTAATAAATGCTGACCATGTGCATCCTCTCCCTAGGTAATTAAACATTTAATAAAGGAAGGGAATATGATCTTTCTTCTTTTGGTAAGCTCTCCTATCAGCATAAAACAAAGCAAAAAGGTTTGCTTTAGAAAATGTTCACTTTTGTCTAAGATGCTGCACTAATCCACAAATGTAGGACAGGTACTTCAGAGTGGTGATAGGCTTGATTATTTCGTGTTTCAATGCCACCTGGCCTAACTTCCATTACTGCGGAGTCCGCAGGGTGGCTACTGATCTCATGTCCACGATGTCTCTGGCTGTGAAACAAACCTTGCTTACAAGGGGCTGGAAACTGGACCCTGTCCGCATCAGCATCATCTTTCATCCAAAGAAAATGAAAGCCCGTTTGGCAAACTGGGTCAAAAGGCTTGGTGAATTCATTGGTTACTTAATTAGCATCTAGGTAATCAGGAATGGTCCACAACTACCTGTCTAGCAATTCAGCCCCGTATCATTTAACAACACACAAGAACAGCTCTGTCATGATGTACATGGATAGAAGCCTCATGAATTTATTATATATACTTATAATCCAACAGTGTGTAATTCTGCTACAGAACTCCAGTTGTATAAATGGAAAAATTGTGACTGTTAAAAAAATAGGTTTTAAAAACCAAGTCTGTAAAAACATCTTTTTAAGATTCTATATTAATCTATGCTATCTGGAATTTTGGTGAGGTTTTAATCTATTCATAAAAATATATTATTTTAACTAGTAGTGACAACTGGGGATTGCTCTGGGTAAATTCCTGATAAATTTATGGTGAAATTTAGTGGTCAGTCATGCTGGCTGGAAGCTGGGGTGAAAAGGAAGAACAGGAGAAAGGGGGAAAACCACAGTTTAGTAAAGTCCCTCCCACCTGACAGTGTCTTATTTGAGGTAATAGTCATCACTTAGAAAAAAATTCCAGGATCCATTCAAGAGTTGTAATGGGTTTTGCCCTGTTATCTACTCTGATACCCTTCTTAGCAAGAAATTGCTGTGAATGATTTATTGAAATCTGGCCTAAGTTCCGTTACATTCATAGATGAGCTGAACATGTCACATGTGTGGTATGTGAAACCCTTTCAAATGCTACAGGGGCTGTTTTGAGGAGAGAGAGAAAGATGAGAATGGAAGAAAAAAATTCTATAACCTCGTTCATTGCCTGCTCTACTTGCATCCTTATCCTTAATCTTGTCGACCTCATTGTGTCCTCCATCTTCTTTAGGTTTCGCTGCTGCAAGAGAGACCCAGATTAGGAAGTGACTTGAGAATGATGCCAGGATCGATGTGGACAATGAGATGAGAGCCAGAGTGAAGCCAGAAGAGGCTGAGAAGCCAGAATTGGAAATGAGTTGTCAGAGATCCTCATGATGTGGCATTGACAATATATATATTCCATCCCTCCATACAGGTGTGAAATTTGCCAAACCAAACAAGTAATACTCACCCAGAAGAACAGGGTCTACTTTCACTGACAATATTATTTGGTACTCTCTAACTGAAATGTGCACGTTATGAAGATGTTCTTAAGAGATTACTTCTGGGCAGAATTATTCTGGTGACGTGTGGAATGGAAAGGCAACATGAAGCATGACGACATGGATGGGCATCACCTGGGAAATCCAGCAATCCGCTCCAACAGATGCCCTCAAGGTAGCATTTACCTTGATGAGCCTCACAGACTCTGATACCCGATCTCTTTGACTGGACCCAGGAATGTAGACTCATGCTAACAAAACTCACAAGACACTGATGTATTAAAAAAAAAAAAAAAAAGAAGAAGGCGACTTTATTATTTACAGTGAACAGCAGAAGATTCAGGCTACTGAATGTCCATCAGCCTGATAGTGCATTATCTCCTTGGGAAGACAAATTATCAGAGGGAAGCTTGGTGGGCGTGGAAGCAGAGCAAGTGGAGTTAATTACACAGGATTCCAGCACAAAATGGCATGAGGCTCTGCAGCTTTCCGCAACAGGGTTATCCACCTGCCAGGCAGGCTGGATGCATGCCTCAACCTGGCAGGTGCTATTGGTCAGACAGTGCTTGGCTGGGTATCACAACACTTAAATTGATTGCTTTTCCTTTTCTCTGTTTTAGAGACAGAGAAAATGCTCTTCTGATGGAGATTTTATATGTTTGGGAGTTTTTAAGATGCCAGTACCCTCAATTATAGTCAAATCTTACTGTCCAAGGAGTCTTCATGTTTCTTAGGTTCACGTTGGCTCTCTTGGATTTAATCTAGTAGATGTGCATTTCTTAGTTTAATTTTCAGAGAGTATTTTCATTTTCCAGCTTTCTGAGATCAAAAGGGGCACCGCACGGTGGACTCCACACTTGCCTACAGGTTCCACAAAGTGTCAGTTAAAGTCAAACCAACCTGTATTCGCTATACCAACTGTATGCTCACTGCTGTACCAGCTACAAAATAACATTCAAAAGAGCCTCTAAGGAAATGTTGTATCTCCCGGATGCCTACAGACTTTTGCTCTCTTTAAGGTACAAGAAATAGAAAGATAAGCGCAACATTGTCTTGTTCCCTTTAAAAGCTCCAGCCTAACAAAGGAACAAGATATGTGTTTAAAAAAAAGGGTACTGTGCCAAGTGGCATGAAGCATGGCAGCGGGAGTACCTTTTATACTCAAAAGCAGAGACAGAAGCCACATCTTTCAGTAAATCTGATTAAAAAAAAAAAAAGACCTAAATAATAATGATGATTACTTTAAAAAAATTTAACAACAGTGAAGCACAAAGTATAGGTTCCTTCCTTTCTACTTCCCCACCCCTGTTCTACCTTTCAAGGTTGCCCTCAGTAGTTTGGTGAACACTCTTCTATGTACATGAAACACACACACACACACACACACACTTGCAGCCCCAAACACATATTTATATATGTATACAAACATAAATTTATATATTCTATCAACATGTAAAATTTATGGATTACACATCCCATTTACGATATACACACACATGCATGCATCCATTTATATAATATATACACATGGGTGGGATCGTACTATGTACATTGTTTTACAACTAATTCTTCTACATTTAATTCTTTGTTGTCAATTATGACATGTATATAGAAAATTACACAAAATAGATATGCTGTTTAGAAACTAAATTTCCCTGGATAGCTGCCACCAGGTCAATAAACAAAAAATTCGGAGTACCCTAGCAACTCCCTGCATCCACTGCCCCCCAACCAAATCATCATGCTGCATTTTATGTTAATCATTTCCTTAGTTTTACTACCCATAAGGCAGGCAGAACTCAAATTCTCCTGCATTGGCAAATGCCCGTAGGGCTACAGCAGCTTGGTTCTTTAAGCCTCCATGCACTCTCGCTGTTCCTTAGATTTCCTTTGATTTTCTGCCCTTTGATGCTCTGAGGATGTTTTCTTCTACATATTCAACAGTTTGGATGGTTTTCAGCAAGAGGATTGTTCAAATAACCCGATGCGCCATATTTCCAATAACAGAAATCTGTGTCACTTCTCAATTCTTACGTACTATATCCTAACGCCTGAGGGGTAATGAGAAGCAAACATCCTTAATTTTCCACAGCACAAACACTGAAATATCCAAAAAATGCACAAGGAGTAAAGAGCAAAGGAATGGACATGAGAATGAATATATGGTTACTTCTGCTCTTGCGGGGTTGCTGATTTCTTTCTTTGAAGGAAGATAAGAATGTAGATGCATAAAATGATCTGACATCAAACAATATGAGGCAATAAAGCAATGTGTTTAAATGAAATCACTTCCACTCACCAAACATGGAAAGATTTCCAAGATATACTGTCAGGTGAAAAAAAGAAAGTCGTGGATGGTGTCTGTGTAGAAAATAGATCTATCTGTATCTATCTCCCACATGTGTAAATAGGTGTGTGTATATGTGCCCACACACATTCTTGTTTATGCACTGAAATATGATGGTAAAGACAGGCAACAGTGGTTCCTTCTATGAACTGGGATTGGGAAACCCCAGGAGTTATCTTTTCACTTTTAAATATCCTATACAATATTTTTACATGAAGCAATGTATTACTTTTATAGTTCAGGGAGAAAAATTTTAAATTACATTCAAGGGCAAACATATCTGACAAAGGAAATCATGAAGAAAAAACAGATAGGAAGACATAAATTATTGGAGAAGGCTTCTTCAAAAAGATGGGACTTGAAATGGGCTCCGTAGGGCTGGTAGAGTTCACACTGAGAGGACAGGGCTGGGGGGGAAGCAGGTGACATGGACAAGAGCTGTGTCTGAACAGACGTTAGGAAGAGATGAGAATGGTAACTAAGGAGGACCATAGAGAAGCTCACCTGGCTAAAATTAACTCCAGTTCACACTGAGAGATATGATTACATGGACTCAGCACAGCCATAGCACAAAATGTGGAATGTCATCAATATTAAGAGTTTATCATTGGTTTGATGGGAAACAGAAGTCATTACAGGTTACTTACAAGGTAGTAATAAAATACTAACCTCATGGAGTAGTTTGTGCAAAATGAAATCAAACGTGAAAAATCCCTAATAATTTGTAAAGTGCTGGATCAGCAATTATAGGTTTTATTAGGCAAGAGTTACATTTTAGGGAGATTATCATGGTATTTTGATATGGAATGAACTACAGGGGCAGAAAGACTCAGGGCAAGGAGATTCCTTAGCAATATAATATTCCTGTAAGAGCTTGACCAGTTTTCACAACCTGAAACATGCAGATAATCAGGTTTGTTAAGGATTAATTGTACATAAAATGGCATGGCCACAAAGTATTAGTTCATTTCTTCTCAACTGTTATAGTCCAGATGTATGTTGATAAAGATCAGAACTGATGCCCTGGTCACAGGAATGAAAAAGATAAAGCCAGAGGTGCCAGAGCTGCCTGGGTAGCTCAGTCATTCTGACTGGATTTTGGCTCAGGTTATGATCCCAGGCTCCTGGGATCAAGCCCCACGTTGGGCTCCGTGCTCAGTGGGGAGTCTGCTTGAGGATTCGAGATCTCTCCCTCTCCCTCTGCCCTCTCTGGAATAAATAAATAAATCTTTAAAAAAAGAAAAAAGCAAAAGATAAAGCCAGAGATTTTTCTAAATAAATAACCTACAAGGATCTATTTCTTACATGAAGGAAATGAAAGAGGAAAAGATGATTTCTAGGTTTCCAGCAGGGGAGACTGGTGGAATGATAATGTCCCTGACAGAAATCTACCCAGATCTGTGACGCACAACATTTTAGAGTCAGGACACTCATACCACGCACGTGACTTTCACCTCCTCCAGCTGGCACTCCTGACCCACAACCCTCCCCACCTGGGTTTGGGGTAACCGCCTTACATTAGTACAAATATGTCTTGAAATATTTTATTTTTTTTAAAGATTTTATTTATTTATTTGACAGAGAGAGACAGCTAGAGAGGGAACACAAGCAGGGGGAGTGGGAGAAGGAGAAGCAGACTCCCTGCTGAGCAGGGAGCCTGACATGGGGCTCAATCCCAGCACCCTGGGATCATGACCTGAGCCGAAGGCAGACACTTAATGACTGAGCCACCCAGGTGCCCCATATATATGTGCACTTATATTTACTTTATTTTGGAAAAAGACGTCAAGGACACATTAAAAACTTCAAGACAATGGAGATATGCAAAGTCACTAACTACTCATTTATTGCAATGGGCAAAACTTAGCAGTACCTTATTAAAAATGAAAATGAGCTCCACGTTTGACTTTAAGGATGAAAAATTCCACATAATTCATACTAAAATATTTGGCAGAATTAAACATCTTTAAAGTTTAAAATTATTTGTATTTAGATCATATTAAGGCCTGAATCACAAAATTATGAAACCAAAGAAGATCAATAAAAATTAGTAACATATTAAAATTCTTTTCTTCTAAGTGGACTATGACTTCTGAGATCCATGTTACAACCCTGGGCTGTAGTCTTAAAGCAGAGTTTATTATAGGTTTACAGTATTCCAGAAGTCTCCGTTGGATACACTTTGTTGCCTAGCTAAAGGTCAAAGGCTTGAGGACCATTACATGATACAAAACAAAAATTCAAAAAGCTTAAAAGTAATCTATCATGCTTCAAACTCTCTACTTTTCTGTAAGGTCACATCTCTGCAGAAGATAGCAGAGTTGGCAATTGTGTAACTAAGCCTCCAGAACTAGTTACAACTCTGGAATGTGATCATGTTTTGTAATGTACTTTGGTCACCATCATATGAAAATCTTGGGAAATAATATATCTTGTTTACCTGCTATTTCCTGTCAGAGAATAACTCATTTAAAAGAATGTTAAAGGTTCTACATACTTTAGGGGCGCCTGGGTGGCTCAGTCGGTTAAGCGTCCAACTCTTGGTTTTGGCTCAGGTCATGATCTCAGGGTCATGAGATTGAGCCCCTGCATCAGGCTCCACGCTCAGCAGAGTGTGTGCTTGGGTATCTCTCTCCCTCTCCCTCTGCCTCTCCCCACTGCACTTAACTCTCTCTCCCCAAAATAAATAAAAGAAATTAAAAAAAAAAAAACAAGAAAGAAAAAGTTCTACATACTTGAAAAGGTAAAAAGAAAGAGGGGGAAGAGGGAGGAGGAGGAGAAGAAAAGAAATACATTATTCTTTCACAGTAAGATGGGAAGGGAACATAGGAGAGGATGCAGATGAAACAAAACTGGTCATAAACAGTCAACCAACTGTTGAAGGTAGGATGAGTACACACAGAAGTCCATCTTCTACTGTGCCTTCAGACTGAGCCTCCTGGAAACGTGCCGCTATGGCATGTGGATTAGTTTGAGCTGAAGACAGTCAAGGCCCAGAAGAGTCAGGAAGAGCTTTTTACCTCCTGCTTACTGCCTCTAACAATTTAAATAGAGGGCCCCGTCCCAGAAGAGAACTATCACCAGAGATAACTACACAGTGTGAGCTAGGTGTGGTAAAGCTGGGAGGAGCTGACAGACCCTACTCGTTCTAAGTCCTGTCTGTGTCTCATGGTCTCTGCAAGGTATGACACACATTTGTTTACCAAACATCTGCTCTTCCCATCTCCCTGTGAACTGTCTTCCTCCCCCTTTGAAGCCCCAGACTCCTGCCCCCTTCTGCTTGGCTCAGGATGGCATATAAGCCTCAATTAACTGTGTTTGAGCCTCTCATGACTCTATGGGGCTCCTGTACCTATGCAATTAAATTTGTTCTTCTCCTGTTTAAACCTTCTAATCTCCCATTAATATTATGTCAGTTTAATTAACAGACCAACCAAAAGAATCTAGAAGGGTAGAGGAAAAATTTTTCCTCCCTAGACCTACTTTGTATATTGAATGTTTCATAATAAAAAGTTTAAAAAAGGCACACACCCAATTTTTCAAGACTGTTTTCTAACTCTAAATCTAAAAAAGGCTTATAATATTATTAAGAACAACAAAAAATATGCCATCTTGAGAACAATGAGTTAAGATTTCTGGAGCTCCTGAGGCTTATTTGCCCAACAACAAAAATTATGTTGTATATGTTGTACACTTGTATAAAGCATTTTCATAGGCATTACCTCAATTGATCTTTACAATAACACTGTGAGATCTGGTTGGTAATATTCTAATTTATGAAAAAGAAATGAGGCTCAGAGGAATTAAGTGACTTTCATTCATGCACTCATTCATTCATTCCACATTTACTGAACACCTCGTATATGTCAGGAAGATCTGTCCTAGGTATTAGGAATTAAGACAAAGAAAATGTGAAAATGTGATTCCTTCTTTCAAGAGGTGCAGAGTCTAGTAGGGGGGACAGATTTATAAACAGAATTACATGAAGATGTGATGCAAGTTACAATGAAGTGTTTTCCAAAAACTTTTTTACCATGCTCTGCAGTAAGAAATACATTTTACCTTACAACCCAGTGTACAGAACATACGTTAAAATGAACAAAAGTTTGCATGGCGCATGTGGTATTTTCTAATATACCCTGTTCAGTATCTTTCCTTTACAATAAAATGCTGGTCACAACCTTTTACAATGATGTCATTATTCACTAGTGGGTTGTGACCTACAGTGTGCAGAAGTGCTATGATCAGAGTTCTGAGGTTAACACAAAAGGAAACACAAACTCTGTTCCAGGCAATGAGAAAAAGCTTTCAAGAGGTTGCTCTGTAAGCACTTAACAATATTAAAGCTGCAGAACTAGAACAAAGGTCTTGAGATGCTTTAGTCACTTTGTTTTTACAGTCACTGCTGTTTTAGGCTAGCCAAATACAAAGCAGCAGTAGACTGTGAATCCAGACCAGCTATGGAAAAAAGCTGTTTTCTTGAAGAGATGTCAGCAATCATTCATTCACATTTACTAAATCCTCACTGCGGCACAGCACTTCCTGTAGATTGGCTTATCCTGCTTCTACCTGTAAAACAACTATAAACATCCTGCGACTCTACGGCTTATTCTATGACTAACAGCCTTAAATATCTGCTCTCTCAAAAATGCTCTAGAATGAAGACTTAAAAAACAAGAGACCAGGATTATACGTGTTAGAATGTAAAATCAGATACTGTCATTTTTATGAACTACCCATCTATACTGTGATTTTGTTCAGTGCTTTAATCCTCTCCCTCAGAGTCTCAAATATTTACTGTCCAAGCAGGGCAGCTGTACCTGGTGTGTACTGAGCTCAGAGGAGGAAAGAGCTAGTAAAAGCTGATGGCTCCAGGGGAACTAAGTAGCTCATGCTGCTGCCCTCTGCTGTCTAAGAAAGACAGGGGCAAGATCAGGGAGACCCATCCATTTGATTGGATGGGTCATGCCATTTCTTCCAGTAGAAATGTTTCCATTTTTATGTACGTGTTTTGAGAATCTATTTGCCCAAGTGCACCAAAGACTCTTTTTTTCTTTGTGCCTTATTTTATCCATTAAGCAATAAAAAAGAAAAGGTGCTTTCCCACATCAGTACATCATCAACTTACAATGGTACCACTATTCTTTGGGTATTCAATAAATATTCATCAAGGATACTGATATATTGAGGCTGATAGGAAGCAGACAAAAGGAAGAAAGTTAACTGAACTTCACGAGATTTGGAGGAACTACAGCTGTTTTTCATCCCTACTTCCCCAAAGGGAAACATGCCTTGAATATTAAGAATAAAAGATTTTGTTGGCTAAAGGTTGAGAAAACAGTATTCTTAATTAAAATCAAACCGAACTGAACCACCCCCAAAACACCAACCAGCATTTGTGCCTTTAATCATATAATTGTAGGATCTTAATAAATGGAAAGTATTTTGGGCTAGGCTTTATAGGTATTAACTCAGTAACAGAGGACTAGCCAGAAGGAAATGAGAATTATACTTCTGAGAAAGTTACTGAAAAGCATTAGCCATTTATAAAGACATTCTGATCTCTGGATGAATCTCCTTGTTTGGAAGACATGTTTAGGCTTGATATCTTTGACTATTTTAAGGAAGTCTGAATAGGCCAATGAATTACAATCTACAAGGTCTTAAAAAAACCGATTTTCCCATTTAGACTACACAAAAGAGTTATTTTAAGAATACTAATTCTTTAATTTAGACCAAGGATAGCATTTTCAAAAATTTGTAAATATTTAGTTGAGAATCAAATGATAAAACACTAACAATCAACTAAAGATATGTAACTAAAAATAATATAAAACAGACTCCTGACTTTAATTTTTAATTATTCTTACACAGAAAATAGAACTAGGAGGGGCGCCTGGGTGGCTCAGTCGTTAAGCGTCTGTGTTAAGCGTCTGCCTTTGGCCCAGGACAAGGTCCCAGGGTCCTGGGATCGAGCCCCGCATCGGGCTCCCTGTTGTGCGGCAGGAAGCCTGCTTCTCCCTCCCCCACTCCCCCTGCCTGTGCTCCTGCTCTTGCTATTTCCCTCTCTGTCAAATAAATAAAAAAAAAATCTTAAAAAAAAAAAAAGAAAATAGAACTAGGAAAAAAATATACTGGCTCTATTTTGAGGATAAAGCTGAATTTCACCTAGAACATAAGCTTCGTATGATTTTACTTCACTACTCACTTCCAACTTTGTATGAAGCATCTCCAAATGACTGAACTCCTTTAGGCACCTCAAACTCAGTGTGTCCAAAATGAAACTCTTATTTGCTAACTCTTCCTCCTTGCCAACCTTCCCGAACACCCATTCTTCTTAATTAATTCCAGTGACCTTTAAAATGGATATGCACAAGAAAATCTACTGGAAAGGAGAGTAAAAAAATAAAACAGTAAAATTTCTGTACTGGATACATGCTGGAAAGTATTTAACTACTAAGGGGAGTATGATTAAAAAAAAAAAAAAAGTTGAGACCACAAATCTAATCTAGTCCTCCTCATTGCCTTTAGACCATCGGTCTTCCCCATGCTTAAATTCCCCTTCCAAATCTCTTCTCTCCGTGTTTGCATCTCCGTTCCCACTGCCACTTTGGTAGTTAGACCCGCCACGTCTTGCTTGGATTTCTGTCATAGTTGTCAATCTTGTCTCATTTCTTGCAATATCTTTTTCCAACTCCCCCTTCACTCTGCCTCCACTAGTCAGATGGTATCTTCGCTAGTCAGATAATATCACTCATCAAAAAAACAGCAACGCCCATGAACACCTAACATCGTTTTCAGAGCTTTCTTTTTTTTTTTTTTTTTAAAGATTTTATTTATTTATTTGCGAGAGAGAGAATGAGAGACAGAGAGCATGAGAGGGAGGAGGGTCAGAGGGAGAAGCAGACTCCCCGCTGAGCAGGGAGCCCGATGCGGGACTCGATCCCGGGACTCCAGGATCATGACCCGAGCCGAAGGCAGTCGCTCAACCAACTGAGCCACCCAGGCGCCCCGTTTTCAGAGCTTTCTATACTCTTATCTCAACTTAGGTAAGTAGAACGAATAAAAAAAAAAAAAAAAAGGCAAAAAAGCATGAACTTCAGGCCTACGTTTGAGTTTTGGTCCTGCCTCTTACAAGCTTTGTGACTTTGAGGGAAATCACTGAGGCTTTCTGAGCTTTTGTTTCCATCTTTGAGTGGTGGTATAAATAGCTCGCAAACTGTCATGTAAAGCAAATGAGATTATAGATGAGAAGGAACTTAGCACAGAGCCGGGCACACACTAATTGAGTACAATCATTTGACCCCCTACCAGCTCTAAGCTCCCTGTTATTACACCGGCCCCGTGCCAACCGCCACCCTCCAACCCCAGCCTGGCATGGTATACACCAACCCCTCTGGAACATGTGCTTTCTCCAATACATGCGCTCCCAGCCGCCTGTGGGTCTGATTATACTATACTCCCAGCCTCACATGCCCTGTGCGGCTTTCTCCGAGGGAAATTCTACCCACGCCTCAAGGCCCAGCTCAAATGTTAACTCTTCCAGGAAGTCTTCCCTTTATTCCACTGATCAGAATTAACCACTTTTCCTTTGTGTTCTTCCTGCACACTGCTTGCGGCTTTACTTTAGTATTTATTTCGAGTCCTACTATTACCATTATATTAAATAGAAAATTATGCTTATATATATATATGTTCCTGCATAAATTATGAGCTTCTTGAAGGCAGAAAGCGTGCTTTTCCTCTTTTTATTCTCAGCAATTAACACCTTGTACAGGAAAGGATTTAATAAATGTCTGCTGACTGAATTAACAGATGTATGGAAAACACTTTCAAAAGGAGTAAATTTTTACCAGAACAAAACACAAACCACTTGTTCCAACTTTTGAAGTAATTTTTAGAAAACAACTTCTCCCTGAAAGATATACCATTATTTAATCTTTACAATACATAAATTTAAAATAACAAAGAAATGACCTAAAAATGGTGCCTTTTAATAGTGTAGACTCAATGCATAAATTATTTTTAAACTACCAAACTTACTTTAAAAAATGATAATATTCATTATTATCAATGGATAGACTACCAATGAGTATTAATAGAAGGTAATGATTCAAAGAGGAAAAAAATCACAATACAGTAATAAAATGGAATATTAGGCCTCATCTTAAAATCATGTTTTCAAATATTTAATCAGCTCACAGTATACTGAGTTAAATAATCAAGGACTGATCTCAAATTTGCAAGTGTATATTTCACAGGGAAAAAGACTAAGGAAATACAGACGTTGGTATGTAGCTATCTCTGAGTGGTGGGATAATTGGTGTTTTTTATTTTTTGTCCCCTACATTATCTGAATTTTCTACAATATACACAATTATATAGTTAGCAAAGTAATTTTAAAAAGATTGAATATAAAGAAATTCTAATTAAAGCGTAGTCAGATTTGCAAATACTTAAGAGTCTTACTAGTCCAGTAAAAGATTTCCTGATCATTAATATTAATCTCAATATATTCAGGTAGACGTCATTAAAAATCGAAAATTAATGCCATAGTTTAGAAAAAGATACTAATAAAAGTTTTTCTTAATTGTAAATAGAAAGAGTAAGTAAGCATTTGACTAGTTATTTGCTAGGCGGCAAAGCACCAGCTCTGGATGGGGAAAGGCTCAGTTCCAGCTCGGCCACTTGTCAGCCGTGTGACTTGTTCTCTCTGAGCCATAGATACCCCATCCACAAATCAGGGAAAACCCCCACACTTTCTCACAGGTACCTGCAGAACAGATGCTGACACCACTGATAAAATCTCTACTACCAATGTCTAGGACATGGCAGGTCCTCTCCCGTCTCATGTCCCATGGATCTGGAGACTGTCTACCCGACTGGAAGATGGATGAGGATGAGTACGGGGGCTCACTCTGACTTTAAGGGAAACTAGAAAGTCTGGCGAAGCTTGCTGGGTGGCAAAGGCGGATTCTGAAGCAGACCCTGAGTGCGCACAGGTATTTCAGACTGCCCAGCTATGCTGTGAACGTGGCACCGACTGGTGGACACCTCTGCGAAGGAGGATGGGGCCACTAAAGGAAGTTGATGGGGTTGGTGACACAGAAAGAAGAGAAAGAGGGAAGAGAGAACAAGTTGTGAAGCACAGTGCCATCGAAGGGGCAGGGAGAAGAGGAAGCCAAGGGAGAAAGCAGAAATAACCAGACTGTCAAACCGGGAGGAGTAAAGGGGAGAAAGAAAGTTGTCTTTTCCTCTCCTTTATCTTCCCCACAAATTTTCTCTCCCCACCCCAACCTCATCTCCAAAACTACATTTTTATTCTCAAGTGTAACTCCCATTCCCTCTTTGACAAGTGGCATTCCTTCCTCCAAAGTCAGGAAGTGAAAACCTGGGAAAACACTAATCTAGAGCTGCCTGCAATGCCCAAACTGGTTTTCCAACTCCCCAAGGCCTCCAAGCATCAAGGATGAGATCTCGGGGCGCTTGGGTGGCTCAGTCGGTTAAGCGGCTGCCTTCGGCTCAGGTCACGATCTCAGGGTCCTGGGATCGAGCCCGTGTCTGGCTCCCTGCTCTGGGGGGAATCTGCTTCTCCCTCTCCCTCTGCCGCTCCCCCTGCTTGTGCTCTCGCACACGTGCTCGCACTCTCTCTCTCAAATAAATAAATAAAACACACAAAAAAAGATGAGATCTAGAACCGATCCTAGCTACAGATATGAGGGGGCTCAGTGCCGAGAAAGCAGCCGTTCACCCCTCTCTCCTTTCTGTTCCTGGCCATCTCCACGTCCTCACTTGCACTGTCTTCAATGACAAAGGATGCACTGTCTTCAATTACAGACAACCCACGCGAACGTCCCATGATTAGAATTCACCATCTGATAGTTGTATGGTCACCTTCCCTTTCCGGTAGATTTATAAAATGTTATTTTAAAATGTCAGGATTAGACATGTTTAAAAGAAAATTCACAAAGACTGGGGCACAAGAATATTTAGTCAAAAGTCACACTGCCCTCAGGGTAGAATTGCATGTCTTTCCGCAGTGCATCATCTTGATTACCAACATGTTAGTTTAATGTGTGGGGAAAAAGCTCAAGACAAAGTGTTTGATTCTGGTTTTCTTGAAGAAAATGTATGCACTCTTTTTTCTTACAAATAAACATAGAGTTTGTGTTGAATCAAAAGTGTAAAGAATTACTAAGTGTTATGTATGTGGGTGCTAAGTGAGGGCAACTTCAGACTCAATGATACATTTCGATTAAGCTGTAACAAGTCTATTAAAAATTCATCTTTTGGAAATCATTACTTGAAAATTTTTAAAAACCCACAAAACTGGATATTGTACCTGGAAATGCACTCATTCTCTCTGCTTCACACTCACCAAGCAGAATCATTATTTGCCTACAGCAGCCCCAAGGTGGGCCTGCAGGGGGTGAAAACGGCAAGGTCCTTGCAGACAACTTTGTCCAGTGAGTAGGTACAATTTGCTCCCATGTTAAGACAAAACACTTTCTTATAAAATAGGCCAAGAAATTAAAAAAATACCCTACCAAATAAAAACAAATGTCCCCGAAAGCACACAATGAAACAGAGAAAAATGCCAGGGGAACTCCCGGGAGAAGCGTCTTTGCTCACTGTCCCTTTAGGCCCTTTAGGGGGGTGCTCCACCTACAGGATATGGGCACAGGGCAAGCTGACGATTTTCACTTCTACTTCTGCTGCAGCTATCGGGAACTTGGACAGAGCCAAGGAAGAAACAAGAGCAGCAGGCTCTGATAACTGTTTAGTAGTGGGGGCTATTAAAAAAACAAAAAATTGGGGGGTTGGAGGTGAACGGAGTTGAAAGGACAAGATGAGAGAAGGAACACTGCCTTCAATTGAAGGAAAGCAAAGCTTTACTTTTAGCTGAGCTGTTTCCAAGCACTGCTCTCCGAATGGCAGAAACCAGCATTGGTTTAAGAGCTGATTTTAGTCTCTGAGGTCATGTGAAAGAACATGAAGTCCTCAGACTCAGCTCATTTTAGGGATTAGCACATATAGCCTATGAAAGATATGCTGGGTATGTGGTAAATCACTCTCAGAATTAGCCTACTTATGAGGGCACTTTGTTTTAGCAACACGGACTTTAGCAAACCTACTCCAAAGTAATCATTCCTCTTAAAAAAAAAATCTAATGCTCCACAAAAGAGATGCCATTATCGCTGGGTGCACTGACCTCCCATTTTCTCTTACTCTAAGAGTTCTTTCTTTTTCCTCAGTACATCAACAAGAGGCAGTTTATGTGACGGTTAAGGACATGGACTCTGCAACCAGATTTCCTGGGTCTGAATAATTAATATGAAGTTGGGCAAATTGCTCATGCTCTATGAGCCTCAATACCTTCCTCTGAAAGATGGGAATGATACCACCATCTACACTTCACAGTACCCCGAACAGACCTGGTATATACAGTAAATGCTCAAAGAAATCAAAAGTTGCTATTGGTTTGTTTTGTTTTTTTTTTTTTTCCAGATGTTACTACTGAAGGTCATGACATCCTTGTACCTAGACTTAAAAAAAAAAAAAAAGCATATGATGAACATAGTTAATAATTTGCCTATCTGCCTCTCCAAGTGAAGACTGTACTTCTTGAAGGCTTATTAATCTTTTATCTCAAATATCTTGCAAGTTTCTGGCATATAATAAGAGCTCAATAAATGTTTGAGTATAGAGATGAATAAAAGGAAAGGAACAAAGCTTGGCGGGCCAAATAAGGTGAGCAGTTATAATAGTGGTCATATAAGCAAATGCAGATTTAATGAGCTTTTACTGAATACCTACTTTATGCTGGGCCCTGCATGAAGACCTGAGGTTTTCTTCATACATTCCTATGGACAAGACACGTCTACATAACTGGCATAATAACAGACTGGCTACTCAGCCATGCTGAGATTCATTTAGACTAGACTTCTCAGTTTACAACCTAACTAGTGTTGGTTAACTAAATCTTGAGTTAATTTTCAAGCCATACAAATAACTCATTTATAGGTCTCCAAAATGCAGCAGGAGAGAGTCAGCGAGACCGCGACACGGGAATACTACAGCAGGACCTGGCATTCTCTCCTCTGGATCTAAGGCAGGATGATGGGACCCCTTTGGGATACAAAAAGCACCTTGGGGATATTTTTAGCACCCACACACAGCACCCAGTCAGAAAGCCCGACTTTAAAGGACCTCTTTAACCACAGAATAAGGAACTATGTTTTACATTCAAGACTTGGCAGCAACTCAATTTTCAAATGTTAGGTTTTCATGAAATCACCATATATCTCGGGGAAAATTCAGATCGATCTCCGCTTTTACTTTTTATTTTATTGGGAAGAAAATTTTAAGCCAGCATAAATGAATAAGTGGATTTCAGTCTTCTCAAAGGGCTCTCTGGGTGTGGCTGAGATCACTAACTTTGAAAACTTAGCAACACAGGATACATTATGAGTAAGTTCTTCGCTTTTTTTTTTTTTTTAAATAATGATGCTAACTCACCAGATCCTTCTGAAAGAGTCCTTTTATTAATTTCAATGAAGTCAAGTAGAGAACAAGTTGTAATATGAAACACAATTTATGCAACTATGTTGAAATTCTCTGCCAGAGTTACATCTCCCAGTGTAAGACTTTTATGGTAAAACAATTTCAAAATAATATCAAGCATTAGGTTAGGCTCATTTTGGTTTTAGGCTGTCATTGGAAAACTTTCTTTATAAATTATTGAAATCCTAAGGCAAAATGATTGTGCCTTTAAACAGAAAAAAAAAATCATGTTCCCACAGTTTATAATAAAAGAGTTGAAACTAAGCCTCAATTGAAATTATACTGTTAGGCAACTCCAAAAACTAAACACAAAAACATGTTAAAATAAAAGATTGCAACACCATGGGAAAACCATCCTCATATATGTACTTTTAGATTCTCAGCCATTCCTGACCCCAGCCCAGATGAGACCAACCGATCCTTTATGGGTTTTCCTACAGTCAGCCAACAAGCTGCTCACTCCCTCCTCAGCCGCAAGGGTTACTCAGGGAAAGGCATGCAATACATTTATTTAAAGGGCCAATAGAAATCCTGTGGGTGGGTTTGGTCTGCCTTTCAAAACCAATGAACTTCCCATTATATAACCTTTAATAACAAGAGAGGACTTTACAAGTCATACACCCAACTTAACTACAAGGCAGGCTATGTTACATGCCTCACCGTATTTAAAAAAAAAGAAGAAGAAGAAAGAGAAAAAGCTTTCAGGATGGCATGTTTCCATCTTGTCAGGTAATGTCAGAAATTTAATGAATCCTACTTGGTAGTACTACTAAGCTCGTTTTTATAATGATTTTCAGGAAGTATGATGTTTTTGATCAGAAAAGGCCAAGCACCTAAAACAAAACCTCCATGACATTTTATTAATTCTTTATAAGATAAAGTAAGTCTTTTAACCACAGGAGAATTCTGAGAATCAAGCCTTTCCAGAAAGCCCAAGAAAAATACTTCAGTTTCACCATTCTCAAATTCATTTGACTTTGAAACAAAATAAACATATTACTCTATTTAATATCGTTGCACAAGCGAATTCACAAGAATGAAATCTGTTCAGAGTTCCTAGAAAAAATGTAGCAATCCAGGCTGCCAACTTGTTCAATGTCAAGCTCTAGGCAGTAGAGCAGCACTAGCAGTAAATGACTCAGAGTGAGTCACGCTTAAGCTATTTTTGCTTTTAAAGTACTGCCAGGCACTGTGTTAATATTCAACCCAGAGTAAATTTAGCCCAACAAGAAAACAAGTGTTTCCATGGCTGCTTCTTCCCGGTGTTTATGGTATATGCGCAGCCATTAGGCACAGGAATCTAGCCAGATAAATTAAGTAGAAATGATCATCTTTCATTTATATCCAGGCTTTGGAACAGTGGAAACACTAAATGCAACTTAGGCTATCCTTCCATCTCCTTCTGTCTACCTGCCTCTCCCGAGACCAAACAGCAAATATGTAGAGAGTATATACCATTAATGATGCATTTAAAAGTCTGTGCTATTTGGGGCGCCTGGGTGGCTCAGTTGGTTAAGCGACTGCCTTCGGCTCAGGTCATGATCCTGGAGTCCTGGGATCGAGTCCCACATCGGGCTCCCTGCTCGGCAGGGAGCCTGCTTCTCCCTCTGACCCTCCCCCCTCTCATGCTCTCTCTATCTCATTCTGTCTCTCAAATAAATAAATAAAATCTTAAAAAAAAAAAAAAAAAAGTCTGTGCTATTTAAAGCAACTTCAGTGGGTTGTTCACGGATTTCACTTGGCTCTGTATTGAGTCATTTCTCTGATAGTATAGCCACAGGAGACTAAAATGCTTAAAAAGTATCTAGCAAAAACAGTAGAAAATGTGGACTACGGATGTCAAATGGAATCATTATACAGTATCATGTACAGTGAATGGTCAGTGTCTAGTAACATGTAATGTGAACACTCAGAAGGTGTTCAAAAAATATTGGTTGTGGGAGATGAATGGCTAGCATCTGACCTAAAACTATCTCAATTTTTCAGGATACGCTACTTCTATTACAAATGCGCATGGAGTTAAACTTGAGTATCACAGTGAATTAGAAATAGACGTTAGGACTTTTCCCTAAAGAAATACACCTGTCTGTTGATAGCTCTTAGATTCCTTGGCACTATCTACAGACTCTATGCTACAGTCATATACAGTGGTGAGGTATGCTGCTCAGCAAAAAATATTAAAGCTAGCTACCTCAGCACAGGTGTTCCAAGTAGGATGCATGCACTGGGGTATGCAACATCTTCAAATTTCTATTTAAAAATAACTTTATCTAAAAAATGAGGAAAAAAATTAGGTTTCACATAATGTACACACTGTATGCAGAACATGTATAAAAATACAAAATATCAGGAAGCGTGTGCTACCTCTGATGGGGGAGAACAGTGAAAAACGCATGAAGACCCCCTGCTTTCAGGAACACAGCCTCCCGAAGAAGTGAGCCTTCTCTTCTCTTCATGTTCTACCCCAGTGTGTTTTTTTACATGTAAACGGTCACTGGCACAAAGGAAGTAGAGGGGGAAAGGCTAGGTCAGCAAGCAACTGGAGAAGCCAGAGAAATGGTAATCTGAGCAAGCCAAGTCTGGAAAACAGCCACATAAAGTACTTTGGCACAGCTGTAATGACAGGACAGGGCATACTGACAGTCACGCAGCCTAACCACACTCTGCATAACAGCTGACCAGTGCTCTTATCAAGACACCTAGAACCACTAGGACTCCTTGAAAATTATCATGGAGGTTCAAAAGCTATTTTCAGCGAACTGGGAAAGCCTAGCACAAGTAGAGTTACATAATGGACATCTTTCAAAACAAAACACGTGTTTCTTGGAGAACAAGTGCAAAAGGGGTTCCTTGGTGCATAAGGAAGAAGCTCTTAAAATAGTCTCTAACTTGCCTGAATGGCATCTAGCACAGGGCGTGGCATATAGTAGGAGCTTAATAGTGGAACAAACAGATGGAATACAAAACTGTATACCCACAAACATTGAATTTAAAACCCACGCGTTCTAAAGCTCTGTATCTGTGACCTTTATGTTTATTGCCTAGGTAACTTTCAGAATCTGAAAGCCCGAGGGACTGTAATTTATCAGAATTTTCTGCTTTCTGAGTCCCTTGATCACTGATTTCATTACCTCTACTAATAGCTCTGGGATCCTACCCATTTTTACCTGAAAGCTTACCTTAGTGGAGTATAAACAGTAGTTACATCTCCACAGAAGGAACATATTAAAATCCAAGCAGAGGCAAAGATGGGGAGGAATGAACAGTTGAAGCATGAGATTTTCAGGCCAGTGAAACCATTCTATGTATTATAATAGTGCATACATGACATTCTGCATTTGTCAAAAACCCACAGGCCATTTGATCCAGTAATTCCATTTTTGGGTATAAAAAATTGAAAGTAGGGACTCAAACAGATATGTGTATACTGATCTTCATTAGCAGCATTCTAGCTGAGGTAGAAGCAACCCAAGCGTCTACTGACAGATGAATGGATAAACAAAACGTGGTGTATACATAGCATGGAGTATGTATTCAGCCTTAAAAAGGAAGAAAATTCTGACACATGCTACAACATGGCTGAACCTTGAAGACACCATGCTAAGGGAAATAAGCCAGACACAAAATGACAAATATTGTTTAATTTCACTTATATGAATGAGGTACCTACTACAAAAGTCAAACAGAGACAGAGAGTAGTAGTACAGTGGTTATCAGGGTCTGTACAGTTACTCTTTCATGGGCACAGAGTTTCAGTGTAGGATCATGAAAAAGTGCTAGAGATGGATGGTGGTGATGACAGCATTAACAACCCGAGTGTACTAAATGCCATTGAACTGAATGCTGGAAAACAGTTGAGATGGTAAATGTTAACATTTTGCCACAAAAAACCCACCACAGAACAGTATCATAAAAAGAGTGAACTCTTGGGGCGCCTGGGTGGCTCAGATGGTTGGGCGTCTGCCTTTGGCTCAGGTCATGATCTCAGGGTCCTGGGATCGAGCCCCACGTCGGGCTCCTGGCTCAGCGGGGAGCCTGCTTCTCCCTCTCCCTCTGCCTCTCACCCTGCTCATGCTCTCTATCTCTCCCTCTCAAATGAGTAAATAAAATCTTAAAAAAAAGAGTGAACTCTAATGTAATGATGGACTTTAGTTAACAGTACTCTATTAATACTGGTTCATCAATTATAACAAATACACCACACTAATATGCAAGATGCTAAATATAGGGAAAGGGCAGGAGGGAAGCCTATCAGAAATCTCTCCACTATCTGCTCGATTTTTCTGTAAAGCTAAAACTGCTCTAAGAAATAAAGTCTGTTAACTGAAAAGAAAGATCTAAGCAAAGGAGGTTGTTGTGTAGCAAACTCCTTCTTCTTATGTAGTGCTCTGTACTGTCTCCCAAGAGACTTTTTTCCTTATCTGAGACCGTGAGCCCCAACCGGTCAGGCTCCTTGCCTGCCCATTCTGATCTCATCTCATTTTGGTTCACGTATGTACTAGTCCTGGAGGCCCGGATTCTGCATTCTCTTGCCCCGTGGGCCCCATGAACGGTCAGAATAGTGACTAAATGAGAAGCACAACTCCTACCTAACTGCATTGGCAAACAACAAATCTCAACACTGTGTGAGCCAAAGAAAACTCGCATTTCAGACTAATGTGGCCTGCAGACTTCTAGACTTCTGTGTGATTTAGAATACCGAGAGAGAGAAACAAGAAAAGAAAGGGCAAGTATGAGTGCCTTACGTAGACTCTCCTATTTATGACAATACATTTGAGCTGAATCACTCTATAAAAAATGTTTATTTATTAAAATACCAGAGACAAGCTTAGGCCTATGAAAGATATGGGCATTCAAATCCCATTTCAGAACAGCTAACCCTTTGGCCAAGTGAGAATGTAATTAGTAACATGACTGGTTTCATGTACACTGTTGAGATGTAGATAATCCTCTGAACGCTGAGAGGACATTCTTCTATGGGCTGATTCATTTTCCTTCCAGTCTCCTCGAAGGGAAAATCATGTGGCAGAGAATAAAAGCTTAAAAAGAAAAAAAAAAAGCACAAATATCCAAGATTCCTTTCTCATAAAGGGGCCTACTCTTACAAAGCCAAGTAAGTTCTTTTCTTTCCTATTCTCATTTTCTACAAGAGAACTATAACCAGTTGTTGTTATATACTGTTAAATGCAATTTTTGGATCAGAATTGTTATTACACATTGATCTTTAGGGTTTTGTTTTTGTTTTTTTTTTTACTAGATTAGAGAATGTTAGACATTAAGTCTGTAGGACATGAGGTCAATGGAACAAAGCCTCTGCCTGACTACCCTGAGCATTTGACTTAGCAGATGAATCAGAAAAAGGCACACTGGGTACAGACCTTGGAGATCAGAACACAGGCTAGCATTTAATCAAGCCTTGCCTCTGAGCCAGGGGTTCTGTGTGGTACATACTAAAGTATGCAACCGAAACCCTGCAGTTAGAAATGTTATTTTAATAAAGGAATTATTTAGATTCTGTGAATCAGTACTTTCTAGCCCACTGTGCCTCTTCACCTGATCAACCATCCCAAATTTACAAACTATACAGCACGTCAAAATAATTCATCCTTTCGCAATGATCTTCAGTGGTTTAATATGGAACCACTGACCTGAATCCTCCCTCCCCTCAAATACTTCAGCCTGGCTAACAACTTCGCTGCCCATCCTGCTCTTCTCACCTTGCTGTCTGGAGGGGTGACACAGTAGCCTGGTTACAAATGAGGCCTCTCTGCACAGCTACCTGACCCTCACCACCTCAGCTCTGCAGGCGCACCCTGTTAGCCTGGCCAGGTCCCTGGGCTTCTTCATGACCCAAAAAGAGTATCTTTTAAGAGATGCTTCCCACCTTCTCAGCCAGCTCTGCAGAGTAGACCCAGAAAGGTTTTATCTAGGTCTACCAGAAAACAAGCCATAAAATCTTATTGGTATCTTTAAGTGAATTTGTGTTAGCATCTCTAACGAGGTAAAAGTCAATAGTGAATAAGCTGGTTCTGAGCACTGAGAATGATTCATATACACAGTAACAGATGCTAATAATGTTATTTAAAATATTTAACACAAAGGCAGGGACTAGTGCAAAATATTTAGAAAGCCGTAACGCTCTCTTCTTCAAAATGACATACACAGAGGGAGTCTGCCCACTTGGGATAATCAATCCATAAACAGTCACAGAGCACTATGACGTGTAAGTAACTGCGGGGAAAACAATGCAAAGATGCCTAACAGAATGACCATAGTTTTCACACCAAAATCTGGAAGTGACAGGTACATGCCCATGGGACAGAACATCAGAACCAGGAACTCTCTTGCAAGTTAAGGAATACAGAGTCAATGAAAGTATCAGATTATCCGAAATTACAAAGAACCAATAGCACAAGGGACATCAGCGGAAATGTTCTAAAGGATGACAAACAATAGGAAACAGAGTAAGAACAGTTTATCTAGAACATGTAAGTGGCAAAGACCCAAAAGTTTTTAATTAAACTGGAGTTGGCCAGTCTGCAGTAAACGGGCTCTCCCACACATTGCTGATGGGAACTCAAATTAATATAATCTTTATGGAGGGCAATTTGTCCTCCACAGCACAATTAAAAGAAATCACATTGGCTTTGACTCAGCAATTTCACCAGCATTTTTCTTACAGATATAGACCGACTTGTGTGGAATTTTGTCTGTACAGTGTAAGACTATTTATTGTAGGATTGAGGGTAACAGTCAATTATCCCCATCATCAGGGAACTGGTTAAAAATTATGAGCTACCATGTAGCCATTAAAAATAAAGAAGCACTATTTGTACTGATATGAAAGGATATCCAAAATATTTACGTGAAAAAAAGCAAAGTAGGACAGTATGGCTAATGTGCTATCACACACACACACACACACACACACACACACAGCTGTTTCTACACACACACACACACACACACACACACAGCTGTTTCTACAGGGATACGAGAGAAACGGGTAACACTAACTGGCTCCAGGGAGGCAAGGACCCTACTTTTCATTACGTAGGCTTGTGTACTTTGTGAATTTTATACTACATGCATACATAACCCAATCGAAAAGATAAAAACTTTAAAGGGGGCCAGGGAATGTGTGCGTGTGTGTGCGGGTGTGTAAGAAGTGCTGCAGAAAGGAACAGGCTATCTTGAGCAGAAGTGGGTAACAAAGGTTTCCCACGGAAGGCCCTCTGAGTGAGATCAGCCTGGAGCAGACGGAGAGGGAGGTGGCCATGGAAGGCTGGGAGGGGCCCCGGCGGCCAGACTGGAGAGGAAGAAAGCAACAAGAAGCAGCCAGCTTTTGTCTGCAAAGTGAAGGGGCTCACAAAGAGAGACGTTCCATTCAGTTCTGCAGACACTGAAAGCTACTCCCTTTTCCACACCTCTCTTATTGTCCCTCCCTATTAACCGGGCATGTATACGAATGTACAACGTAACCCAGCCACTTACTGAATGTCTGTTATGAGCCAGGAATTCTGCAAGATACTGAGGTCATAAAACTCAGTGAGGCTCAGCCCTTGTCCTCAATGAGCTCTCTATCTGTGGAAAGTGCAAAACTAAGAGAGGAGAAGAGGAATTCCAGAGAGAAAGACCTGACTTTCATAGGAAAAGCAGTGACAGACCAGCTAATGGGCTTCATATACTGTAAATGCCATTTAAACAGTGAAATACTGCCTTTGATTTACTAAAATAAAAATTATGCTTCTTATATTTTATTATTAATTATACAGTTATGTTTAGCACTTTGGCAAATGGTATATGTCTAAGTATTGTACTATTCACTGAGCATTAAATAAATGCACTTTAATCAATCCTTCTCAAAATAGTTTCCATTGTTTAAATAGGACAAACAAGAACAGAAAGATTGAAAAGCAAATTTACCTGTCAAAGTTAGGAAAGGAATTTCCCCAATCTCCTTCTACCAGCTTAGCTCTTACACAGATCGGACACACTTGCAGAAAGTACCAGTCGACATTACTCAGTGGGGGTTTCCTTATTTTTGTTAATTTTGGATTTCCTTGTCAACAGAAGCACACAATTTGTTTCTATTTTTTAAACCAATATAGCACTAAAGAGAGCACTATTCAATGAAAATGAACATGTTCATTGCCCTTATAAAGTAAAATAAATACTCCCTACTCAATTTTCCAACCAAACAACACAAATATCTGATTAAAAAAAAAAAAGCAGCAGCCTTGGCACCATCAGAGGGAAAAAAATCTGCCAGCCATCTTCCCAGCATAATGTTTTCTACAGAGTCTTTCTACAGTATTATCTCATACTCTTTAATATTTGCCACTTTAAAAGGCTCTCTCTTTAATTAAATAATTACCTTCTTGGGAAAACACAACTCAGTCCTAAATTGAGTAGGATTTTCGCCTCTCCACTTATTCAAATTCTACCTCTTCTTCAAAGTCTCGTTCAGAACTCATTTTCTCTATGAAGCCATCACCTGTGGTTTCAAAGATCTCTCCTTCTCAGGTGTTAATTATATGAATCACACATCCTGGCAGTTGATCATGTGCCTCCTATTCTTTTCCTAATTCAATAGCGCTCAGTTTATATTTCTCTCCTGGAACTTATTATTTCCCTTTGAATTACAGTGGTTTTAAATATCTGTTTCTCTGCTCCACTAAAAAGACGAAGTCATATCCATCTGCGTACTATCTTTGATTAAAGCCCAGTCCTTGACACATTAATAATAAATACTTGTTGGACTGAATGGATATAAACTTTGCTCATCCTGTAAGAATACAAACTTCTTGAAAGAAGATTATGCCGTATTTCTTTTTTCTCTGCTCATAAATACTTACCTCAGGGCCAGGTACCAACGAGCCACTCAAAGACATTCAACAAATCCTGTATAAGTAAACCAGTTATGGTCTAGTTTTACTTATGTTAAATTATCTCTTCAGTTGCTTTGGTATCTGAATAAACATGTCCCTGATCAAAGGATGACTCACAAAAGTGAGGTTACTTCAAATACCCCTTGCTTTTGAGGGTTGCATATTGAGAAGTGACGGTTAGTAACACACACACACAGCCAGTGATGTTTCAGTAGCTAAAATCTGATATCTGAGTATTCAAAATGAACAAACATGAACTGGTGCGGTAGGCTGAAAATCTGGCCACAGGACTTCCGCCTCCTCCCATCCAAAGGCGAGTCTCTTCTCCCACCCCTTCAATCTGGGCTGCCTTGTGATTGCTTTGACCAACAGTCTGGCAAAAGTCACGCTGTACAATTTCCAAGCCGAGGCCTCAAGAGACCGTCTGCTTCTGTCCTGAGGCTCTTATCTCCCTTCTGCCACTATGTGAACAAACCTGAACTAGCATGCTGGAGGATGAGACCACAGGGAGCATGGAAAGTTGTCACGACCGAGGATGCCCTAGACCAAGAACCTCCAAGGCAATCAGGCAGCTGACTGCAGATGTAGGAGTGAGCCAAGCTGGAGCAGAAGAATCGCCCAGCGAAATCCAGTCCAAATGGCCAATCCACAGAATCACAAGCCAAATAAACGGTTATTTTAAGTTATTTTTAGTTTTGGGGTAGTGTGTTCCACAACAAAAGCTAACTCACCACCATTTAATTTAAAACTGAATGCTTACATGGTATCACAATATTAATTTCTATTCCACAGCAGTTTGAACAGTAGAGCCAATCATTCCTATATGTGGAATATTTATTTTTAAAGTCTTAACATTCTAATTATGATTAAATAATCAGGTTGTAATCTTGGGGTCATGGGATTGAGGCCCGTGTCGGGCTCCGCACTCAGCACAGAGTCTACTTGAGACTCTCTCTCCCTCTCCCGTCTGCCCCTCCGCCCCCTCTCTAGGATAAATAAGTCTTTTTAAAACATAAAATTTAACATTATATGATAAAGCATTTTCTAAACATTTCACTTTTTTGATTAATGATTTCACAAATCTCAATTGCTTCCAAATTTTCCCATTGCTTACCACTGAGAAATATCTTTGTATATAAAGCATTTGCATTTTGGATTATTTTAGTAGAATTGATTTCCCAAAAGAACAATTACCAGTAAAACATTTTAAAGAGTCTTGACACACATTCTGTACTTTCAATATGCAATTGACTACAGTTATTTTAAATTATCATTGTATTATCAAAGCTTAGCCTGATCCTCAGATACATGTGGTGTGCTTTATTAACTACAATGTTGATATGTATAACCTATGATGCTAAAATGCTTCTCCCAAACCCTCTGCTCCTTTGGGACCTCCTCTTCAACTTTAGCCTCCAGCCTCCAGCCCATGCAATTACCAGAATTCAGCTGCAGACCAATGGCCATCAGAGCAAAAATGAATAGCTCACTGCTTCTCAAAGCTTGGAATTTTGAGAACATAATAATACACTTTCTACTTTTAGGGGTGGGGTTATGGGGGAACTTGCTATTCAAGTCAAATGAGTCAGTCAAGAAAGTCAATGTATTTCAGTCAAGTATGTCTGTGCTGCCATGTACCATCCCCAAAAGCAGTGCATATAGAATATTTTATTTTAAAGGTTAGTATTAATACCTCTTCAAATATCGAATTATAAATTGGGTCTTTTAGTATTGGCTTCCATTCTGCACACTACTTAAATAAATCATGAGTTTTCAAAGCCACCATAAAGTTTCCTTTAAATTCCTCTTCTTGAAAACAACTGCACATTCTAATCTTCCAAATATTTAATATTAGATATACTTCTCCAGATTAAAACTTCTTTAAAGGTCCCACATTATAGATGTGCACTTATCTTACCTTGGGGAAGACCCACCCAGAAGTCAGTGATATCTGCATTAAGGCAGAAAGATGGACTTGTCCTAACCAAGTGACAAGAGAGAGACAGACAGGCCGGCCGGCTGACAGAGAGACAGAGAGAAAGCAGAGAAAGCAGAATATTCCACAAAGAGATCAACAAGTGTGAAAGTCCACAGGTGAAAGAGAACACAATACCCTCTGGAAACTGCAAGTGTCCATCTCAGGAGATCAAAGGGCTAGAGAGCAGAGTGGTGAGAAAGTGAACAGAAACCTGGTGCCAGAAGGGTCTTTTTATTCTGGAAGGCTAGGGGAGTCTCTGAAAGAGCACGTGGCAAACAACCCTGACCCATATCTTAGAATGATCCATCACTCTGGCAGAAACCGGAGGGAGGCAAGTCTGGAGCAGGGAGAACGTGGGAGGCTGAGAGTGAAATTGGAAATAGAGTAGCGGTAGCAGTGGGGGCAGAAAGAAGTGGAGAGAAGGTTGGTAGAGGTTTTTAGGATGCGACTAGACAGCACATCTTAACTGGCCGATAATTCCTATTCCTCTCTCTGTAGAAGGAATTTTTTGCTTTTGGTAATCGTAAAACAAAACCACTGTGCTCTGAAGCAGAAAGAAAATATACCTAAAGAAACTACCCCTCTATTTTCTTTGCTCTACATCATCCAATGTAAGAAGCACTGTCAACTTACGAATGTGTGAGGAGGGAAGTAGATGCTAGCACGTAGCAAGAGAGGGAGGCTGCTGAGGCTGATGGTCGGGGAAGGAATGAAAACCTCTTGAGTCTAACTTGGAAGTTTCCTGCTTTATGCAACTGAAGTGAAGTCAAAGAATAGGACTCCCCTTCCCCCAAGGAAAGAGAAAGAAAGTACTTTCCACCAGTAAGCACCAACAGCCAAAGTGGGTGAGGAAGGTTGCCAGAAAGTCTGGAACACCTCTGCCAATGGGCAGCCACACTTTGGACCTAGAGCATGGCTGTCACCCAGGTGTGCTAGAGCAATCTTGGTGAAAAGGGACACTACACCTCATCCCATCCTCTCATTCCAAGGACTAGTGTGTGTCAGAGTATTTGCTACGGAATATTTCTCCCCTGGAGAAAAAAAAAAAAGGTTCCATGAACTAAATTTTAACTCCCTTTTGTAGTCCTCCATTCATTCCCCAAATCCACAGGAAGCACTGGATCCAGCCAGGTGCTATTCGAGGCACTGTAGACAGTATCAATCAAGGCAGACAAGTGCCTTCTCTCACTGAACCGACATCCTAACCAAATTGCATAATAAAGACCAAGGAATCCCATAGTAAAGAAAATTGATGAATTCGCCCAACCCCGGGATCTTTATTATTTTATTAAAAAAAACAAGCTGAGGGGCGCCTGGGTGGCTCAGAAGGTTAAGCGTCTGCCTTCGGCTCAGGTCATGATCTCAGGGTCCTGGGATCGAGTCCCGCATCGGGCTCCCTGCTCCTTGGGAGCCTGTTTCTCCCTCTGCCTTTCTCTCTCGCTCTGTCTCTCATGAATAAAAAAAAAAAAAAAAAAAAAAAAAAAAA